>NC_081416.1:57382339-57682339 GCF_949786415.1 Peromyscus eremicus
GGGGTTTCTGAGTTTCAAGAGTGGAGGCCGGCCACAAGCGAGGGAGGAGGCCTTGCGGACCACCAGCCAGTGAGCTGCAGGTGCTGCACGGGAGTCTGACCTGGGCATCCCGTTATGGGAGGGCCTCCCCACTTCTGGGAGTGTCCAGGGTGGATAGAGCATGGCAGATTGCTTCCAGACAATGGACCCCTCTCCTGCTGGGTGGGGGTGGCTCTGAACTTAAACAATAGCCTACTAGCTCCCTCCTGCTGTCTACTGCCTGAGACAGATGCCCAGGAGCCCCTCATGAGCGCCCTGGAGGTGACCCTGGGGGCTGCCCTGTCACTTCATGGAAGAGCCCCAGAGAGGGAGGGAGGACAATGAGACCTCATGCCAGGCGCTGGCCTCTGGCACGGGCCAGAACTCCCAGGGGACAGCATGGCCTAGCAGGTGCTGCTATTGTCTTAGGGCATGGGGGTGCTTTCTTGGGGGTCCAGCTTGTAGGCAGGGCACTGGACAGCAAGCACAGAAAAGCCTTGAGCTGGGCCTCCCCTTCTCTAAGAAGGCGGTGTTGAATCCACTGGTCCCTTCAGCTTTACTGGTCCAAACCAGTCCTGTGCCTGGCCCCTAACAGTGTCATTCAGAAAAGCAATGAATACTGAGCGCCTCGATAATGGGGTCTCTGCTGCAGACTGCAGAACCAGACCTGTCTTGGAGCAGAGAGACTTGGTTCTGGGGTGGACAGACTTGGTCTGGGGTGGACATGAACAGGGTTCAGGTGGAGTTACTGCAGGAAAGCCAGCTTAGGGGCTGAAGGGCCAAACTTGGGTTTTCTTTCTGTAGCTTAAAGATCTGGTCTTGGAGAAAAACAAACAAACAAACAAACAAACAAACAAACAAACAAAAACCACATTAAGGTTATCAATGAAGGTCCTGTTCTAGGGGGAAGCAGGACCATGTATGTGTGTGTGCGCATGCCCATACCATGTCCATACCTGTGTGCATGCATATGTGCCTGTGTATGCATGAATGTGCATAGGAGCTGGTGCCCTTGTGTGTGTGTGTGTGTGTGTGTGTGTATGTGTGTGTGTGTGTGTGTGTGTGTAGGCCAATGGTTGGCATCAGGTGTCTTCCTTGATTGCTTTTTACTTTGTTTTTTGAGGCAGGGTCCCCTACTGGCCCAGTGCTCATCAATTGGCTAGATTGGCTAGCCAGTGGACCCCAGGGATTCTCCTGTGCCTGCCTTCCCAGGCCTGGGATTATAGGATCATGTAACCATGCCCAGCTTTTATGTGGGTGTTGAGGATTGAACTCACATCCTCACGTGTGCAGAGCAAGCATTTTACCCACTGATCCATCTCCCTACCATCCCCTTTTTTGATAGGGTCTTAGGCAACCCAGGCTGGCCTTGAACTTACGAGGTAGCTGAAGATGACCTTGATCCTCCTGCCTCCACCTCCAGAGTGCTGGGATTACAGGAATGGGCCACCACGTCTGGTTTATGCAGCACTGGGGGATGGAACCCAGGGCTTTGTGTATGCTAGGCAAGCACTCTACCAACTGAGCTGGATTCCTGCCTATCTGTCCATCACTTGGTGATGCGCTAGTGGGTACTAATCAACCTAGTGAGTACTGGTCGATTCCGTCACCTCCTGGCCATGGGGACAGAAGTGGCAGTCAGAGGCAGTCTGAGTGTGGCCCTCCCAGCCTCTTTCCTGCTCTGTAAAATGGCCAGGTTAGCAGGACATGGGAACTGTTTTGGATGGTGCTGTGCTTATGAGCAGCACCTGTTGTAAGACACATGGGAGTGCCTGCCGGTTTACCCAGCATCAAGCACCGGCATAGCACTTCACCGAAAAGCAGGATCCATCAGGCCTGGGACTGGCTGTCTGCACTCACCAAGTGCCCCCCCCCCACACACACACACACTGTAGCCAGAGCACAGAGCCTGTGGTTCCAAATGCCTCCCTCCCCCAGGTGCCAGACTAGAGAGACCTGTAAAGGCTGGGGTGGCCCGGCCACCCTCCATCCAGTGGCTTCAGCAGCAGCTCTAGCTCCAGCCATGTCCTAGTTGGTCTCCAGTGGAGGCTCTGCTTTCTCCCTGTCCTCTTCCTCTAGGGGAGGGGACAGAATTGGAGCTCCTGGGTTCAGCTGGCCCGTGGATGCCCGTGGCTCTGGCTGTCCCACTAGTCTGTGATGCATGTGTAAATGCCAGTGGTCCTCTCTATATGGTGGCTCCCTCCTAGGACTCTGAGTGTGCATGCTACACTCACCCTAGACCTTTCCTTTGGGGCCTTCCCATTGTGCCTGCTAGTCCAAGCTCTTTGCTGAGGCATTTTTGCGGAGGACTTTGAGGGGGTAAGATGCATGGAACTTATACAAACAGAGTAATTTGGAGTACAGCCAGCCATGACCCCAGCCCATGAAAGTCACCACATGGGGTCCCCATGAGTTGGAATAACAGGAAAGTGGAATTTTGGGATTGGAAGAACTACTAGCAATGACCCCCTTAGGGTTGGGGATGGCTCAGTTGGGAGAGTGGCTGCTAGTGTGTACAAAGTCCTGGGTTTCATCTGCAGTACCACACAAACCAGGAACTGGGTATGCGGTACACAGTGTTGTCCACACTCGGGAGGCTGAGTCAGGAGGACTGTCTGAGCAGGGGTGGTACTGAATCTGCAGTGGAAGTAGGGGTCCCCTCTAGTCAGAGCTTTGCCTCTTCTGTGAGCTCCCCTTTCTCTGGAGGAGAAAACTGAATTCAGGGCTCAGTGGGCTTTGAGTTTGATGAGGTCTGGCTATCTGGGATGTCCCCAGTGCCAACACCAGGCGACATCTTGTCACTTCTATTCTTCAAACCTGTACCTCAGGATACTAACGGCAGTGTGGTGGCTACAGTGCCGTGGGGATGCCAAGCCACTTGCTGGAGCTCCCACCTCTGCCCTCCTCATTTTAGACTACCATGAGGTGGAGTGGTCCCAATCTCCAGCCTCAGTTTCCTCTTCCTGTTCTCTGCTTGGCTGCTCCCCGAGATGGAGGAAGGCACTGGAGGAGCTGAAGAGGGCTGACATTTGGCTGGGGTTGGGTGGGATAGTAGGTCTGGCCAGTGCCATGACAGCAACAGGTCAGCACCAAACAGCCTGAGGAGCAAGGCCTGCTTGGTTGTGGCCCCTGGGGCTGTGAGACGCTTGTCCCCATCCTGTCCCGTGCAGCTATGATGTGTGAGCTTTCAGTAGATATGACAGCCCCCGGCAGGGGTCCCTGGCCCTGGTCCATGGCGCCACACTTGACTCACTCAGAGTTCATTGGCCCGAACTAATGTCCCTGATGCAAGTCGGTGGACAGAACATTCGGGGTGGACGCCTGGCTTTTCTTCCTTCCTTTCTTTTTAATACATTAAACATGCATTATTGGAGTTCTAACTGGCTCCTCTGACAGCTGCGGGGGGAAAAAATAAAGAAAATTCAGTTTGAACTTAAAAAGCTGGGGTTTAATTTATGTCCCACCTTTGTCTTGGGCCCTTTTCCTTCTTCCGATGGAAAGGCCCCAGGGAGCGGGAGACAGAGGCTGGGCTGGGCCACCCCACGTGGCCGTGGGCTGCTTGGCCCTTAATAGGGGCACCCAGTGGCCAACACGGAGGGGAGTTTTCAGATGGAAATGGGGGAAACAATGCGGTCATCTGTCCCGCAATCTGTTTTGAAGCGGAAAGAAAGCTCGGCAGAGGGGCGAGGCTGGCTGTACTGGGGAGGCTCCTTTCGGGGCTCCATAGAGGCAGACAGATGTCATGAATACTGATGTGGATGGCGGTCTGCTCGGCAGAGACTCGCCAAGGGCAGAACGTGGGGACAAAGTGCTTCCACGGCACGGACGTGCACACTGATGGTGGCCTGCACCGCCCTGGGCCCTGGCTGCCCCCCCCTCTGCTCTCCACCCCTCCCTCTGTCCCTCTCTCCTTTCCCCTATTCCTCTCTCTCTCTCTCTCTCTCTCTCTCTCTCTCTCTCTCTCTCTCTCTCTCTCTCTCCCCTTGCCACCTATCAATCCTTCCCTCCATCCCCTCCTCCTCTTTCTTCCCTTCTCTTCCACTTTTTCCTTCCCTCTTTTCTTCTTACCCCTCCCATTTTGGGAGGTCCTTATGGTTTAGAAACTTTTTCTTCTTTAGAGCAGGAGTCACAGAAAGTTCTGGCAACTTCGGTACACTGGAGCTAGGATGAGAGGCAGCGAGATGCTGCCCTTGCTTTGGGGGCCTGGGAAACCCCTCCTCCTCTATCTCCCCTGAGATGTCTTTCTGAAGTGGGGAAGGAGGAGGCAAGTTTCTGGGACTCTGGGCTGTGCTGGCCAAGGGTGGCTGTGGTATGAGGCCAGAATCTCTGAAGCCCTGACCGTGCGCTAGCCGAGTGGAAACCCAGGAGGCTGAGGCGGGCTGCCAGTCAAGGGCTGCCCTCACAGACAGATGAGGGTGGAGGGTGGGCACTGCTGAAGACCCTTGTGGGGCTGGAGTCCCTGAGGGAGCTAAGTCCCCACCCTGGCTTCTTGCCTGTGGTGACTGCTATAACTGTGAGGTTGGCAGCACGGTACCAGGCCTTCTGTCCACAGATGAGGAAACTGAGCCCTGAGGTCCATCAGATTGGGGCTTTGGCCCTGGGTGCCTAGATCCAAGGTGAGGTTCACCCCACATGTCCTCAGATCCGAGGGGCCCATGAGAACTCCGGATATGGGTAACTACCATGCAACTTGAGAGGAGGCCAAGTGAGGCTTCTTGTGGTCCTTCCAGGAGCAGGGCCTTCATTGTCTGATCGACACTTCACTGTAGAGACAGACTTGACCAAGCTCCGAGTTGCTGCTGAAGGAGCCAGCTTCTCCCTTCCAGTCCCGAGGCTGCACAGAGACCCCACAGCCAGGACTGTGGTGGAAAGTGCTCTCTGGACTCATGGAGTTCAGAGACCTGTGTCAGACACCCAGTGGGGTGACTTAGAGACAAATAAACCACCACCCTCAAGCGCACCTGCATTCAGCAGGCAAGTATTGAGTGCTTCCTGTATACATGCTTCGTGAATCTGACATATACTCATGACTGGGCCCAGAGCCTCCTCTATTCCCAGGCTACCTCACAGAAGGTCCAAAGAGGGGAACACCTCCTGCCACCTGCAGGAGCATCTGCTTTCATGTATGCCCAGGACACACCTCTCCCCCTTGGTCTGGGGTGATCTTCAGGCACCAGGAGTTAGTAAATGCCCACAGTGTTCCCATGCTTGGTGTGGGTGGGTGCCTGTCAGCACCACATGGGTGCCAAGCAGATGTTCCCACTCTGTACCCTACCCCCACTTTCCCCCCAGTTTTTCACCCCATCCCCGCTTGCACCCTCGCATCCCTCCCTGTCTCGGTCCTTACCTTTGTCAAGCTTCCCTCAACCTCTTCAGGAGTAGGGCAGCATGTCAGGAGCTCCAAACAGGACTGGCAAGGAACTGGAGAGCCACCTACGGTCTCAAGTGATCCTTGGCTTGTCCTAGCTCCCAATACCTTGTGTCCAGGTGACCATTTTTAGTCCTGAAAAGCTGGGCATGTGGAGTACAGCAAGATGTTGGGAAAGATCAATGCACAGGTGTGACTTTGTGACTTCTCTGGGTCGGCCTGAGCCTGGGATGGAGGGACTGGCTTAGGACATCATTCTGGGAAGCTGGTAGGGAAGGAGAGGCAAAGTGTTTGGTGAGGAGAGTCCCATGGAAGCAGACTGACCCTCTTCCCATCTCCCTTCTCCGAAAGAGCCATCACGCTGTGCCTCAGGGCCCCAGTCTGTAAGTTCAGTCAGATGGGGGTTTTTGTGAGGACAAGGGAAGAGGGTCCACCATGGCCTTGCTCCCAGTCAGTGTGTACTGTTGCTACCCTAGGAGACCGGGGACGGCCATGCTCCAGTGTCCTGATGCATGGTCCTCACAGTCAGTTGGGGGGGCTTGTTGTGTGGGGTCACATGGCCTGGAGCTTCCGGGGTGGCACAGATGGCCCCCTTCCCCACTCTTCTGATGCGGTCCAGCCCTCCCTGACTACCCCAGCCAAGGCAGACTTATCCACGCTCCTCAGCCTCCATACAGAGCTTTCCATGCTTGTGTTTGGGAGCTGGCCCATGTGCCAAGAAGCCCACACTGTTGATGTGCTGAGCCTAAAGGAGAGGGGTGGTGTGTGGTACACTCACTCACACCCATGAACAGCCAGGGAGTGGCCCTGTGGCCCTTCCAGCACTGGGTTCATTGATGCAAGGTGAAGTGACCCTGGGGTTAGTGGGTTGGGACTACTGTGATCTCTAGGGGTTCGCTTTGGGAGAGACTGTGGCTTGGTGTTTTCAGGAGATGGAGTCACTCTGTCCATGGTCCTCTCCAAGACCAGCCTGCAACCTGGGGGGTTTAGACTTTCTTCTAGACCTTAAACTGTGCTATGGTTCGTTTTCTAGGGGACACATGTGTGTGTAGAGCATGCCTGGGACATCAGGGCTGCGGGAGACCTAGGATGGCACCAAGGGCAAGCGTGGACCCCACTCGCTATTCTGGGAGGGGCCCCCAGAACCAAGCCTCTGCAGAGAGGCTCTTTGAGTCCTCAAGGGGGATCTGCTGGTCAAGGAGCACATGTGGGTCTGGGCTGCAGGATGCCTGATGTCTAGGTAGGGACACCACAGTAAGCTCAATGACTTCCACGTTCAAAATTCCAGTCAACTCTTTCCCTACCTTGCCTGTTTGGTGATCACAGGCTGGTACTTCAGGGCTACCAGAGGCCGCCGCCAAGCCTGAACACCGGAGTTTCATACCTGGCCCCCACAGGGTGGAAGGAGAGAACTGTCGTGGAAAGCTGTCCTTTGACCTCAGCACTACACCACGCAGTTTGTGCTCACCACCCTCAGCCCCTTGCAAGCAAACAAACGTAATCGTGGTAATTTTTTTAAAATGATATTTCAGTTGTCTGTGTTTTAAGTTACATTTTTTGAATTTGGTGAGATTAAGCAGCTGTTGCCAGTGCATGCCAAGCCTACCTTCTTTTTATAAGTTCTTCTCATTTTCCTACTATTACATTTTTCTTGATTCATAAAAACTCTTTGTATATTCAAGACAGGTCAGAGTTAATTCACGGATGACAGTACTCTTCTGGAGAGAGCAAAAAGCTCTTTCACACTTCTCTCAAATTCAGCCAGTGTTTGAAATCATAGTAGCTTATTTTTCCTTATCAAGCTTTATTCTCATCTTTTCAATTTGCAGCTGTCTGGATACAGGCGCCCCAGGAGTAAAGGGCTGGGTATAGCAACCTTTGTGGGTCCCAATATATAATGAAGGATTCCTGATTTCGTGTTCTCTGGCTGAGCGATGAGAGGGATGACAGAACCATCCCCTCCCTAACACACAACCCCTGCTCCTGACCAAACACATAGCCACCTCTTTGGTGACAAGCAGAAAATTCAAATACAGTTTACCATGTATTCACTTTTTTGCAGATCCAAATAGTTTAAAGGAAAATGAGTGAACCCATGCCATGGCTTCAATAAATCTTCGTGTAGTCACAAGGGTGAGCTCAGGCCTGATGAAGGGTCCAGTGTGTGACAATGGCTTCCTCTCTTCCCCTTCTCTGTCATCCAACCCAAGTCAAAACTGGATACTGATGTTTTAAGACAAAGTAACCTTCAGGTAAGTTCCATGCCAGGGGGGAAGTCTAGTGAAATATTAGTTCCATCCATGCTCCACCTGTGGCTAGGGTCCATGTCACACAACCAGGCCGTACACGTGCTGACTTGCCATCCAGGGGCTCTTGGACCCCCATCTCCATGTCAGTAGGACAATCATCTCCTGACGATTTCCTCCTCATACGGAAACCCTCCATCCCTGCAGATCCCCCACAATGGGGTAGGAAGCCAGCTCAGATCCTAGTCTGTCCCCTGCTCCTGTCCCCACTGCAGTTTCACGGCCAAGGGAGGGTCTGGAGGCTCTGGGGCAGTTCTGACCTTACTGCCAGAGTGCTGAGGCTCCCAGGAGCAAGGCCAGAGCCTTCGCTCAGCAGCTGGTGCCGCCTGCCTCTCTGTCCCTGTTCTTCTAATGTGTGACTGTGAGGGAGGGGGACACCAGTTCAGGCTGGCACACATGGGTGGCAATCCCCTGCAGTATTTGGTCATTTCTGCTTCCAGGCTTCTGTGCACAGAGACCCCAGGAAGTAGATGGAAGCCAGCTGTGTGGAGAGTTTGGTTTGCTGACTTTTACATGTGTGCATGCATGTGTACAGGTGAGCATGCTTGTGTGTGAACATGTAGAGGCCAGAGTTGGATGCCAGGTGTCTTCCCCTATTGCTCTCCCCCTCCTTCTTCTGCCCTCCTTTCTCCTCCTGCTCCTCATTTATCTATCTATCTATTTATCTATCTATCTATCTGTTTATTTATTTATTTTTAAGACAAAAATCTCACTGTGTAATGCTGCAGCCTTGGCTGTCCTGAAATTTGCTGCAAAGATCAGGCTGGCCTTGAACTCACAGGAGCCAGTTGCATTCTATTCTTCAAACCAGACTTCAACACATGTGAACAGAAGGGAAGGACTCCCAGCTCAGCGGGGGGCGGGGGTGCTGCAGCGGTGGGCAAGGGGCAGGGACTCAGTTCTGGAAGGTTTGAGCGTCCAGTGGAGGCCCTTGGATTTCGTTTTGTGGACACTTGGGACCACTAAAAAGAGGTTCTCTTTTGCAGTGCTGAGGATGGAACTAAAGGCTCTGTCCTTGCTAGGCAGGTCTCTACCCCCAGCTCAAAGAATACAGTGAATGAAATGAAACCCGTAATAACAACATGTTTCCGTTTGGCCCGGGAAAGGGTGAACCCAGAGGGTGGTGTGAAGGTGGAGTCTCAGGTAAGGCCTGCCACACTGTCTTAGTTGTCGGGTGGGCCATGATCCGAGCTGGCCGTTTACTGACTTAAGGGCTATTTTATTAACCAACTAATCAACCAACCAACCAACCAGTTAAATAACCAACCATCTGTTTAAAAATCCAACTGTCTAGCTAACCACCCCCGTTCTCTTGACCCAGCTACCCACTCACCCATCCCTCCACCCACCCATCCATTCATCCATCTACCCATCTATCTACCCATCCATCTACCCACCCATCCACCCACTCATCCATCCATCCATCCATCTACTCATCCATCCATCCATCCATCCATCCATCCATCCACTCATCCACCCACTCATCCATCCATCCATCCATCCATCCACCCATCCATCCACCCACTCACCCATCCATCCACCCATCCACCCATCCACCTACCACCAGCCAGCCCGACCTTTCCTTCTCTCCTTCCCTCCATTCCTCTTTCCTTCTTCCCTCCCCCATTTCCCTTTCTTCCCTCGCTCTCCCCACTCTCCCTCCTTGCCTCCTCACCTTCCCATTTGACTGGAGAATCTTGGCCCTCTTAAAGTGCCTTCAATTTACAGGTATCTTTGGCATATGCCACGTGGGAGTGGATAGCTCACCCCATTTTTGAAGAACACCCCTGGATTATGGCCCCCAGTGATGCAGGTGCCTTGTGCCCATGGTCAGCATCTGGAAGTTCTCTCAGAAAACAGGAAGAGCAAGTCTCAGCACAGGCTTCTGGGTTCCTCTTAAAGGACACATGCCGTGTCGAGAGTCACAGCTGTGACTCTGAATTCCATTGATTGGCCCACGTATGCTGCCAGTGCCACCAGACATCTGGCCTGGATCCATGAGACCTTAGAAATTTCTCTGCCTGGGAGGCCTGGCTCTGTAACTCAGATTTGCCACAGGATGACAACTGTCCTCTAGGGCACTGACAGCAAAGACAGCCAAGGGTGGGAACTCCCACCCCCTCCTGTCTAAGAAGCCAAGACCAGGAGAATGCCTTGCACTGTGCTGTTCAGTCAGAGAGGAAAGGCAGCCAGGATTCAGGCCTAGCTCACATGCTCCAGAACGGGATGGCTTCTCTGCAGGACCATTAGGAGGCAGCTTGTGTGTCCTGGCTGGGATCCACCACCCACCTCTCAGCCTCCCCACCACATCTGACACAGAGGCTTCTCTCAGGATATCTGGCTGGCTCTCCAGCTCCAGCCTGGCTCAGGGTCTCATCTTGTTTGTTGGTCGTGTTCCCAGTGCAGAGAGGTAGCTGCCCTATTGGCAACAAAAGGATGAGAGTACCTTCCTACCCACCCAGCTATTCAACTATGCACCTACTCAGCCTCCATCCATCTATCCACCAACAAGTTCACCCATCCAAATATGTGTGTATGTGAATCTATTCATCCACACATACATATCATACAGCCATCCATTAATCTGTCTTTCTACCCACACATCCATTCACTCATCCAGCCATCATCCATCCAACCATCAATTTGCACATATAGCTATTCATCTCTCTATCCACCCATCTATCATCCATCCATCCACTGAGCATCCATACATCCTTCCCTCCATCCCTCTGTTCATCTTTCCATCCATTTCAAGGATGGATTCCATCCATTCTAAGGACCTTGCATGTGCTAATAAATACAGTGACCAAATAAAATACATGTGCTAACAAACAGGCCGTGTTGGGCACCTCCATATTCCCCTAACATCATCTCATTCAGCCTTCAGTGCAGCCCTTTCTTATAACACAGACTCTGTGTGATATAGACCTCCTCCTAACTGTTCTGAGATTCTTTGCTGTGGTGCCTCTGGGTGGTGTTCAGCAGGTCTGTATCACGCACAGCTTAGGGATATGAAGGCACAGACTCTCCAGGCCACTGGGACTGGGTGGGAAGATTCCTTTTTCTGTCTCTTGGGTAGACATTTGGAGGCATCAACTCCTCAGTGGCCCCAGGTGCCCACAGAAGTGCCAGATTGGCCTTGCTTATCCTCTACCTCCGTCTTGCTTTGGTCACCATGTCCTGGTCCTGCGGCCCCTCTGTACTGCCAGAACAAACTCTTTTCTGAGACTCAGGCTTATCCCAATTCCCACATGGACATTTTCAAGATTCTACCAACTTAAAGCATGTAGGACCATAGTCCGGGAAAACAGTCAATCAATTTACAGTCAGAAGTCCTTCATTTGTTCACTCATTCATTTGCTTATTCATTCATCTACTCACTAATTCATTCATTTATGTGTTCATTCCCTCATTTACCCAACCATTCATTCATTCATTCATTCATTCATTCATTCATCCATCCAACCATCCATTCATCCAGCCATTCACTCATTCAGGACTAGAATTACACTTGTCCTCACTCTCTGCTTTATGATAACATCTACATAGTTGACAGTAAGTCTTGGTAACAAGTCAAGGAAGCAGAAGATTAAGTAAGGGGTAGATGTTAGGAACAGACAGACATGGGTTCAAATCCTGACTCTCCCATTTTGGGTATGTATTCTCACCCTTCTGAGCCTTAGTTTTCTCATCTGCAAAATGAGTGTAAGAATATGTGCATGAGTAGTCCTTGTGGGGTGGCAGTCAGGCATGATGTGTCAGACCTTTGACTTGGACATGGCCTGTGGGGAATTTGTGAGGCTGGAGAGACGGCAACTCTCACTACTAACATGATTGACCATAAGAAGCCTGGAGTGGTTGGTTGCATTTCTGGAGCCTGGTGCCCATTTCTGCTGCCCTGCTCCTGTCCCCAAGGCGTCTCAGCACATTTTAGCCTTAGAACTGGCCAAGAGAGTCAGCAGCTCCATGGCTTCTTGGTAGGAACCCAAAGACACAAGCACCTTAGTCGCTGGGAGGGGACAGGCGGGACAGCTGAGCATGATGTAGGATTAAAAATGTTTGAGGCCACCAGCCTCGCCCTGGCTGGCTGCTTATGAAACAGAGATCTCTGAGAGGTTTAGGGAAACCCTCCCACCTTTAGAAATCCTTGCCTGCCCTCACTCAAGCCCCAACAGCATCTCCTTGCCCACGGCTTCTGAGTCACCAGCCTAAACTGTGGTCTCTGAGACTCCTGGAATCAGATTTAAAGATAATAAAAACTTTCCAGTAGGAAGAAGGGCTGGATTCCGATGATTGCTGCACTGGGCAGCTGCCTGGTTGTGGGAGCTGAGGTAGATGTGAATCACTTTGGAGGGGCCAGAGGGCCCCAGGACAGACACGGCTCCTGATGCTTAAAAGGGGCTGGGGTCCTGGAACACATCTTACCTGCTCTGCCCCCACCCAGGCTAGGGACAGCACCAGGGCATTGCCCATGCTAAGCAAGTGCACTGCATCTCTCTTCCTCTTTCCCCTCCCCCTCCCCCTACTTTCTGGTTGTCTCCCCCTCCCCCCTTCTTCACCCTCTCCCCTTCTCCTCCCCTCGCTTCCCCTCCTTCTTTTCATCAATCATCTTTTAGTCAAAATTCCCTGAAGCTCGTCTCTTTAGGTAGAGGCACATGATCTTTAGGAACAAGATTTAAGTCCCAGATCCGTCTTAAAGATGGGGAAACTGAGGCCCAGGAAGAGGAAAAGCTTGCTCAAAGTAATGTATCAGGGGAGTTAAGAGCTGGGGTTGACCCCAGGATGGCCTGGCAGGGATTTGGACTGTGGAGACAAGCTTCACAGAGTGGCGGGGCCCTGGAGATTGCTGACCTATGGGTGACTGGCCTCTACAGACCTGTGCCCATCATGGTCTCACAAGCTGTTAGAGTCTTACAGGCCTGGGCTAAGCCTGGAGGGGTCACTGGGTACACAGATCCTCACTACAGGACAGGGATGTGGGGTGGGGGCTCTTAGGTTGGGAGACTTGTCCAGGACCATGTCTGGGCCTGCAGGTGACTCCTTTGCCCAGGCTGACCAAGGGCTGGTCCAATTGCAGGCTGCTTGCCCATCCCCAAGGATTTGCCTCAGAGTCCAGCAGCACCCTCTAGCCCAGCATCCAGCTCCCACTGGGAAGAGCTGGGTATCTATGGGAGGAGCTGGGCATCACCTACGGAAGGACCAGGACATCTCCTATAGGAGGAGCTAGGCACCATCTATGGGGGGACATGAACATCTCCTGTGAGAGGAGTTGTTCCTATGGGAGGAGACACCATCTATGGGGGAACATGAACATCTCCTGTGGGAGGAGTTGTTCCTATGGGAGGAGCTGGGCACCATCTATGGGGGGACATGAACATCTCCTGTGGGAGGAGTTGTTCCTACGGGAGGAGCTGGGCACCATCTATGGGTCTTTGTTGCAGAGTTGGATCAGGAAGGACTTTCAGAGAACGTCAATTCTAGTCCTCTGATCCTGCACAAATGGGAAACTGAGGCACAGAGGGGAGAAAGGGACATTGGTTTTCCTAGTGGGCAGTGGCTAAACCTGTTTTGTCTTCAGCCCCC
This sequence comes from Peromyscus eremicus, assembly GCF_949786415.1. Taxonomy (NCBI): domain Eukaryota; kingdom Metazoa; phylum Chordata; class Mammalia; order Rodentia; family Cricetidae; genus Peromyscus; species Peromyscus eremicus. Next base: position 57,395,615 of record NC_081416.1, read on the forward strand.
TTGTCCAGGCAGCCCTGGAAACCAAGACAGGTACCAGGAACTGTTCAGCACCTCAGGGACAGGTTTGGGTTCTGCCCAGGAATCTACCTGCCCAGAGAGCTAGCAGCTAGGAACGGGGGAGATGGGGGCTCAGGACCAGCCTCACCCCGTGCATGGCCTCCTGCTGGTTTGCCATTCAGGACTCTCCTGGTGTTTGTACAAGGAGCCTAATAGATTGGTGCCTACAGCTTTGGAGCCTGATGAGTCACTTCCTGGTTTATAGGCATACCTTGTCCCCATGTCTTCATTAATCAAAGGGGCAGGAACACTTTGGGGGTTCTTCCACAACGGCACTAAGGCCATCCACAAGGGCTTCATCTTTATGGTGTGACCACCTCTCAAATGCTCCACGTTGCACCACAGCCTTGAAGGAGCATTTCTACACATGTTAGAAGAAACAAGCGTCAGTCGGAGCCCTCCGCTGGATTTCTGTATCTGCCCCCAACGATGCTACAAGCAGAGGGTCTGTGACCGTGCACCCTACCTTCCTCACACCTTCCCTCTCCAGTCCCTGCCTCATTGGGGACCTTTCTCCCTTCTCTCTACACACAGTAGAACACCACCCACTGCCCAGTCCATGCTGTGTGATCATAGGACACTCACTGCCCTCTCTGGGTCTCGCTGCTTCAGAGAATGGGCTGTGAGTGATGTTTGTGGGTGGAGCCCTCGTGTACAGAAAACAATGCTTCCTGGTAGTCACCCATCACCTTTGACTCTTATAATTTCACCCCCTCCTCCTCTGGTACTGCCCGGAAGCCTTGGGAGTGGGTATGGGAGGGGAGGGGAGAAGTGGGGCTACGGTGAGGGATAGCACTAAAGTCTTTTGAAAAAGCCACATGGAAACCTATTGCTGCAGAAACTTCCTAAAAATATGCATATGCGTATATAAAGAAGAGTTACTCTAGACTGGGAGGAGGCATGTCCCTACTAGACACCACAAGAGAATTCCTTTGTGCCAGGAATGAGTTACTTCTTTGGGGGCTGTTCGTCAGTGGGGTCCCATGGAACTCCAAACATTATAGGCTGCTGTCAATGCTCTTGAATACCTTCCAGATCTTGACAGTAAGAAGACACCACATACTTGAGTCATCAAACATGGAGAAATCACACTGGTACTGACCTGGAAGCTACATCCCTACTGTCTAGCTTTCATAGTGCTGGAAGGTCCTATGCATACTACCGGAGGAGAAGAGTAATCCTCAGTCTTACCCAGCTGTGACTCTAAGAGCTACAATAACAATGGACCTGGGAAGCCACGCCCGCTCTTGCACGGTGGCACAAATGTCACGGGAGTAACCAACCACTTTCTGCCTGGATTAAGGCTTGCTCCATAAGATGGACCCCAAACCTGGCACCATTATCGGGGTCAAGAACCTGTGGCTAGACCAGTCATAAGACCTAGAGGAAATGACTTATTGCCATACCCATAGATTAATGCATCTATCGTCCTTCATCAGAGAAGCTTCTGTTTGCAGATAGATTAACATAGAGGCCTAGAACCAGTAAAGAGAATGCAGCCTTGAGCGGGCATCTACATCCCACTCCTTCTCCCCAGGTAGAGGTGCTTTTCAACTATTCCAAATGTGACCATGAATCACTCAATGAGGCAATCCACACGCAGCCCCTTGGGAATGGAACCCAGCCTTGGAGTGGCTCCCTGCCCTGGGAATTCACTGCCACTCTGGAGGCATTCATTAACTGCCTGCCCTGTGCCAGCAAAGCACAGCCTGCGGCCTCGGCCTGGATTTTTTTTTTCCCACCAGGATTGGCTTTCACCCACCTTCCCACATAGCCCATCCCTCTGCAGGGTGCCCATCCAGGACCCTGATAGGCTGGGCTTCTCCAGCCTGCCTCTGCCTTCCCTAGAGCTCCCCAGCTCCAGTGGAGCCTGCATCAACCCAGGCATTCCCACAACCAAGGCTGGTGCCTCTGCAGCCTGGGCATGGCTGTGGCATTACTTAGTAGCTGGGGGAATTCCTACCCAGGCATCACTCTCTGGAGCCTCCTGAGCTCATTTAGTGACTGAATGCTTGGACCCTGGGCTCAGCCTCTTGAATCTGTTCGAGTGACTCATTCATCTCCTGAAAACTATTGAAAAATGCCTTCTTATCCAGGTGTGCTATGGCACATCTGCAATCCCAGCCCTTGGGAGGCGGAGGCAGGAGGTTAGGAGTCAAAGGTCATCCCCAGCTATATAGCAAGTTAAAGTGCAGCCTGGGGTACATGAGATGCTGTCCCAGAAAACCAAAAATATGAAACAAAACCTTCCAACCCACCTCCCTCCCCCAGAAAAACAAAACAAAACATAGCAGCTTGTAGAAATTGCTGAGTAGGGTCTCAGTATTTGCTGATTTTTTTTTTTAAAAAAATTACTCACTTGTAAATGGCCATCTGAGTTGTTTCTAAAATTGAGATTTTCTTAGGGATGGGGTTTCAAGACAGGGTTTCTCAGTGTAGCTCTGGCTGTCCTCGCTCTGTAGACCAGACTGGCCTTGAACTCAGAGATCTCCCTGCCTCTGCCTCCCAAGTGCTCAGATTAAAGGCATGTGCCACCAACTGCCCAGCTCAGAATTGGGATATTATTAATAGAATATTCAGGGGAGTCCCAGGTAGTTGGTGGTCATTGTTCCCTAGGCCTGGGAAGGCTGGAACCTGATTGGGTTGTTTTAATTCAGTAAAATTTTAATTTTAAATTTTAATTCAGTAAAAGTTTTAATTCTTTGGAAATGCATCCACATGGTTGAATGTCTGAACAATTTCTTCCACTTCCTTGCTGACTAACATTTCATGCCAGTGTACCGGTGAGTCCCTGTAGAAGGGTGCCAGTACCTTGTGATGACAGATAAATCTGTGAGAAGCATTTGGTTCAGGTTTTCATGCCAACGTATGTCTCCTTCTCGGCTGGAACATGGGAGTTTTGCCTATGTGTTTATATTTATTTGCAGTGCTGGAGGTGGAACTCAGCTCCTCGTGTGTGTTAGAGTGTTCTCCCACTGTGTGCCCCCGACTCTCATTGGTCTGTGTTTCTAAGAGCTGCCCAGCTGGTTCTCAGTGTGGTAAAACACTGCCCCTCCCCGAAGCAACGCCTGAGTGGCCATTTCCCCACAGTTTTTCTCCCCCACGGCTTTTTTAGCCACAAAGTTCCCCAGTGGCTAATGACATAACCATATCAAACGCCTTTCCAGGTGTTGGTTGGCCTCAGCCATCTGGCCTTTTCTTGGGTGCTGTGCTTTTTCCTGTCTCTTCTCCACATTCCACTTAGGTTTTCGGTTATTTCACCATCTTTTTTTTTTTTTTTTTGACAGAGTCTCATTTAGCCCAGGCTGGCCTCATATTTATGTAGCTCAGGGTGACCTTGACTGTCTGATCCTCCTGCCTCCACCTCCCAAGTGCTGGGATTGCGTGGACGGTTTATGTGGACTGAACCCAGGGCTTCTTGTACGCGAGGTAGGCACTGGGTTATGAACTTACAAATTTAATTCCCTTAAAGGAGTTTTTCAATGTATCTATGAATTGTGGCTTTTCAAAAAAAAAAAAAAAAATCAACATCACACCAGCTGCCCGCACTTGGGTCAGCTTTGTGCTGTCCGGTCTTCTGCTGCTGTGGTGTCTGTAGTGCCAACTCCTGTCCCAGTCTTGCTATTCGCAACTTGCATCCTTTTCCCAGTTCTCTTTGCCTGTTTGCTACTTGATGTCAGTTTCATTGCTCTTTCCAAAGACTCTGCCTTATTCCGTTGGTGTTTGATAGGCATGTGCCAGGCGGGGCGTTTCCTTTGTTTATCCAGTGTGAGGTGTGATCAGCTTCTCCCCCAGGCTTCCCAGAGGGGCTGGGGTGCAGAAGCTGTCTCAGGTGCTGCTCTCCTTGGCCTCTGCCTGTTGTGTATTTGCTACTTGCACGTTCTTTGACTTGTCCCAAATCATATGTAAGCTTCTCAGAACCTGAGACTGTGCCCGCTTTGTTCACGGCTACGGTCTTAGTGCTTACGCTTGTTTGAGCAGTAGGTGTTGAGTCAGTGGGTGACTGGGTCTTCCAGACCCATGCTAACCAAAGAGCAGCAGGGAATGAGGACACTGTGGGAAGACTTGGACTCTAAGTGGGTTCAGTGGGGAAGGTGCCTCAATGCGTTGTTCTTCTCAACACCGAGTGACGGTTATGACGGTGATGGTGGTGGTGATGCTGATGCTGATGGTGCTGATAATGATGCTAGTGATGGTATGGAAAATTATATTACTGCATGTAATATCACACCAGTCCAAAGACAAGAATAACACCAGCCTTTAATGGTTGTGCAGAGAATTAAGGTGCCTGTCACCACGCCCTCATGAGGTTGTGGTCTATGGAAGGGTTAGGGCAATCTGTCGTAGCAGCGACACTGATATGGGGCCATGGTGCCACCACCTTGTCTTCCCAGGGTCAGTCAGTGTGGCTCCCACACTGCCTTAACCACTCAGCCATTTTTTTTATTGTTCCTAGTAGGTTTGGGGGAAGGTTTTATTTCATTTTATTTTTCAGTTTTTTTGAGACAGGGTTTCTCTGTGTAGTTTTGGTGCCTGTCCTGGAACTTGCTCTGTAGACCAGGCTGGCCTCGAACTCACAGAGATCTGCCTGGCTCTGCCTCCCGCGTGCTGAGATTAAAGATGTGCCACCACTGCCACCGGGCCAATAGAAGTTCCTAAATGACCACGATACTGTCTCTTTTTCTCACCTCATCATCATTTGTGCGTATTCTTTTATCAAACCAGTTAAACAACAACTGGACGTGTAAGTTAGGCTGCACCTAAGAGTGAGATTCTCACCAGTTCCCCCCTTTACCCTGTGCTGCCCTGGACTCAAGGTACGCTTTCCTTGAAATTGACTCAGTTTCCCTCCAGTTCCTGGGACACCTGCAGAGAGATCTTCAGTGGATCTCCCCCAGACCGGTCAGAAGAGCCCACCTTGCCAACCTTGATTCGGACTTTTGCTCCCAGAACTCAGTGGGTTGTTCTCAGTGTGACCCACCCCTGGCTCATGGCTGCTTACTGTGGCATTCCTCAGGTGTGAATACACCCCTTCTGGGGAGAAGCCTGTCTCCTGGGCTGCCACAACATCCTCCACTGTAGCCACCCAAGTGCAAGGTTGGGAAGACTCTCAGTCCCAGGTCCTAGCAGGGAGTGGACACACCTACCTCACCTGGGACCTCCCTTCGGGATGTGACCAGAGCTCTTACAAAGAACCAGATCTCTGCCCTCCCCACACCACTGGGGTGTGGGTCCCAAGGACATGCCTGTCTTAACTATTCCTGGCAAGTGAGCTGCTGCTCTGGTTACTGCTCCCTGAAGAGTCTCAGCCCAGGTGCAGAGTGGGGCTGGGAGAGGGACTGGAGACAGAGGTCAGGCAGAGGCAGGCTGAGCACCACGGTGGGCTACAGAGGCTGAACCCCAAGAATCTGCCCACCACAGCAGCAAATGCAGGGTAGATCAGGCCGAAGGAGAGCAGGGATGTGCCAAGGTGAGGGCATGCCTGCAGGAGAGGGGCCACACAGGAACGAGAGAGCAAAGGGACCCTGGCCATTCAAGCTGGCAGTTAGAGACTTGAGTGGGGGTGGGAGGGCCTGGAGTGAGCTCTGAGGCTGGAGGCTACTACCCTGAATGTTCAGAGGGGTTCCCCAACTTCAGACCAGAAAGCTAGTTCGCAAATGTCAGTCCCCAAACAGTCTCCACTACTCAAGCTGGGTGTTACAGTTTCTTGGAGTCCGCAGCCTGTGAACTCAGGCGAGAGGAGGACCCCAAGGCGGGACAGGGAGTGTGACAAGCCACACAGAGCCGTCAGGGGCCTCACAGCAAGTTCAAGCCTCCTTCTCTTTCTGATTGTTCAGGAAAGGCAAGACCCTTGTGTCTGCCATGTGGGGCCTCCTGCCTTGCCAGGCTGGTCGCTATGCTGTCCCCCGCTGCCCCCTCCCCCCGCCCCCAACAAGGCTGCTCTGCCGTTTCCCCCCCTCGGCCAGGCTGCTGTGCCCCCCTCCCAGGCAGGCTGGGTCCAGCCCTGCAGTGCTCCTGAACAGACCTTTCCCAGCCTGATCGGAACTTTTTTCTTTTAAGAAGTTTGTTTCTGCTCGTGAACTTTGGAGGGCTGGGCTGTCTCCCTTGGTAAACACTGGATCAGAAAACACCCTTCGTGGCTAAAAACAGCGGCTGGGACAATGGTGCCTTGTCCCCGCAGCAAACCCAAAGGCCACCTTCTTTGATTCCTTCACCTTGCTTCAGGACTGGGGACATGGGTCCCATTCTCTGGGTCCATCAAACGGCATTCAAACGACTTCATTAGCATCTCCCTCTGATCTGCAGCCACTGGGCAGGTCGGCTGTCATCAGTGAGGACAGCGCGCCTTTTCTATCTGGTGGACATCTAAACCTCCTTGACAAAGTTCCTTTTAAAATTGACTTCCTTTGTTTGCGCCTCTTCTACTGTGGTCAATGTACTCCGAGAGGACTTGTGGACAAAAATGCCGTCTGGCCCAGACAGTAAATCTAGGCCCCATTCACACTGGTTAAAAGCCGGCTTTATGCCTATTGTCACAGGCTCTCCCAAAGCACCCATGCCGTTAAGAGCTTCCTACCATAAATTACACCCCTCACTCTGAGGCGGCCGGGGAGGGAGGCACAGACTGGTCCTCCGCTGCCGTGCGGAGGACCAGTGGCAGCCCGGATGGGCGTGCTGGGCCGAAGCCACTGGGATTTGAATCACTCTCTCCACACTTAAGAGTAATGTTTGTCAGAGGCAGGAGACAACACTCAAACTGGATTCAGCCAGAATGCGTTGTCTCATGAATGAGGATTGGGGCAGAGGATCACTCCATGCTCCACCTCCTCACACCATTGTGTTCTCCCCTGACCTCCTCCCTGCCTCTCTCCTTAAGAAGCCTTAAGCTCTGCGGAGCCAGGAAGATTCCAGCAGTCCCGAGCAAGAGTCTCATTGGCCAGGAATGGGCCACATGACCATCTCTGTCCAATTACTGAGATCTGGAAACATGGACTTGTTTTGGGTCACAGGTCCTTCCTCTGGGGGAGGAGTTATCTTGCACCTATGGGGGACTCTGGGTAGGAGAAGCCTTTCTCGGATGGAAAGTGGGGTCGGGTGGTGGAGGAGGAGTGTGATTTGTGCAGAACTCCAGATGCTGCTGATGGCCTCCGGTCAAGGCCTGAGCTTGGTGCCCGGGCTCTGGAGGTCCCATGGTCCCTCTGCTCTGCCAAAGGCATTTCTACTTCATCCTGTGATTTTTGTCACACGCTGTGGTCACCAGAGGCCTGCCCCTTGCATATAGCTATGGCAGGCCTGCTTCCTCCCTGGGGAGACCACTGGATGCTGAGATGTGGGGTGACCGGAATCTCTGGAGTGCATGTTTCTCAGGTATGGAGACAGTAACAAATCTGAGGCGTATGACGCCAAGAATAATGACTCTCACAGCAACGGAGCCCTAGGGCCAGTGATGTCACAGAGATGGCAGACACCGAGTCTTGGTTCTGACTAGTCCAGTAGAAAGGATGCTATGGGATGTGGCAGGGGCCAAAGGCCCCACTGTTCCTACTGTCAAAACCATAGTATACCTGTTACCGTTTTCACTCATTCGGCCAGAAGCAACTTAAAGGTGGACAATTTCATCAACAGTACAACTCACCAGGGCTGGCAAGGCATGGCGGCAGGACCTCGGGGCAGCTGGTCACAATTGTGTTTGCAGCCAGAATGGACAGGAAGTAGAGCCAGGCTACCAAACCTCAAACCCAGCCCCAGTGACCCCCCCAGTGAGGCTCCACCTCCGAAAGGTTCTACAGCTTCCCAAAGTAGCACCATCAGCAGCTCCAAGTGCTCAAACACACGTGCCTGTGTGTGTCTGTGGTGGGGCACACTTTACATTCAAGTCACAATAAATTCTGTGGGCAACCGTGGATCTAGCTAAAAATCTGGTGTCTCCCAGCCTTCTTTATAGGAAGGTGACAATACCGTGTGGGTGTAGCATACAGCATGTGATCACTGTCCTGGGGTGGAACATCTGCAGAAACGTCTCAGTGAGTTGAAGGAGGCTTTGTCCCATCCTCCCGCCTTTCTGTCATGCTGCTCTCAACACTGGCACACTCTCCTTTGTCCCCTTCGGGGTCATTCTGTACATGTGTCAGGCATTGCTTCCCTGCTGCCTTGTGTGGTGGCGGCGTCTGTCCTGACCTCTTGTTCTCTATTTTCCACTTTTGTTGATTTGTGGAAGCTCTTTACATATGTGGACATAAATTCTTTATAAATTGTAAGTGTTACATATATTCTCTCCCTCTCTGAGACTGGTGTTTTTATTTTTCATTTTTGGTTCTTCCTTCTGTCATATAGATTTTATTTTTTACATTGGATATACTTACATTTATCAATTTTGTTTGTGTTTTTTGATGCTGGTTTTCATGTCATAAAGATACTATCTTAAAGTTTATTTAAAGTTTATTATTAATTTATTTGTGTGGGGGTATGTGAATGTAGGTATACATGTGCCAAGGTACACATGTGGAGGTCAGAGGACAATGTAAAGGAGTCAGTTTTCTCCTTCCATTGTGTGGGTTCTGGAGGTCAAATTTAGATTGCCAGGCTTGGCAGCAAGCTCCTTTACCTGCTAAACCATTTCACTGGCCCTCATAAAGTTACTTTTAAAATAACCTTTTCAGATAGTTTTTGTTACATATATGTATTTGTGCTTACATGTGTGTGTTGTATATGTTCAGGTGCAGGTGTGCGGAGGTTCAAGGCTAAGGTTGGGAATCTTTCTCAGTAGTTCTCTATCTTACTCATCAAGGCAGAGTCTCTCAGCTGAATCTGGTATGGCTAGTCTAGCAAGCCAGTGTGCCCAGACCCCCGACTGTCTGAGCCTCCTGAGCACTGGAATTACGGGAAAGCCGTAACACCTACCAGACATTTACATGGGCTCTAGTCCTCACACCTGCTGCTTTTAAACCTCCGAGGCCTCTTCCCAGCCCCTCAGAATAAGAGAGTAGGTCAAATGCCTCAGAGGGACAGGCAGAGGCACAGAGAGAGAGAGCGGGTACGAGAGAGGCAGAGATAGAGTGAGAGGCAGAGACAGAGAGTGGGAGAACCAGGAAGAGAGACATCTTGCAGGCTGCAGAGGTTTGTGGCCTTGTTCTTGTGTGTACAGTATTGTGGACAGTCTCTATTGCTCGGTCTTCAAGCTCCCTGGCCTTTTTTTCTGACACAAGGACTGGACTGTGCTTCTCACTGACATTTTATTTCAGATATTATGCTTTTCCTTTCTAGAAGTTTGACTTGATCACGTGGGTGGGTGGTGGCATCATCTGTGTTCCTCTCGGTCTTGGGTCTGCTGGCTCTCCATGTCTGTGGGAGAGAGAGAGAGGCCTGAGAGGTTCCAGCTATGGGGGCTCTGGCCAGTTCTTCATTTCCGAGGCAGCGTGTGTGTGTGTGTGTGTGTGTGTGTGTGTGTGTGTGTGTGTGTGTAGGGGTATGTGCATGTGAATGCAGTGCACATGGAGGCCAGAAGAGGGCATCAGATACCCTGGGTCTGGGATTACAAGCGGTCGTGAGCCATAGTATGTTGTCTGGGACCCAAACGTGGGTACACTGGAGAGGTGGGAGCACAACCCTGCAGGCTGCTTAGTGGATCTTGAAATTGTCTAACTCAGTGCAAACGTGTATGGTGGCTTTCACCGATTCAGGAAATGTCCCTCTCTGTTTTCTCTGTCAAGCCTGCTCATCTGTGCATTTCAAGTTCCTGTATCTTTTATCCAGTCTCACCTCACCCAGGCAGCAGACTGATTGGTACCAAACTTTTCTGAGTTAAAATTCCCACAGTGTCCCGTGTCACGTTTTTCGACCCCGAGTGTGTGGCCTCTTCTTCCTATATCACCCTTTTCAGACATGCACGTCACAGATGAAGATGTCGGTCCTGGACATGGGTTGGAGGTGCGGGCGTGGGAGGTGGTGAGATCCCCTGCCACAGGCTGGAGGATACTTTCAGGCTCCAGGCCACCCTACCCACTCCTCTGTGGTGACAATTCTGTAGCAACCCCACAGGTCAGAAGGTCACTCCAGCTGCCTTCTAGGAGGTTTGTTCTTTCTTATGAAAATAACAGACTCAGTATAGACTGTTTCACTTTCAAACCAGGTTGATCAGAAGTGGGGAAACTGCTCTGGAGAAGCGGGTGTAAAAGCACTTGCTGTGGGAGCATGTGGACCTGCGTTCAGATCCTGGAACCCACACAAAAAGCCAGATGTCCTGTGCTTACAGGGTGGAGACGGGAGACTTCCTGGCTGGTACCCTGTCTCAGGTTCCGCAGGATTGCCTCAAGGGAGTAAGACAGCCAATGATAGAGCGGAGGTACTCGGCACCCTCCTCTGACTTCTGTGTGTGTGTACAAGGACACATGCACAAACACACACACACATGCCACACACACACACACAACACACACACTCATACCATGCATACACCACACACACACATGCCACACACACACACACACAACACACACACTCATACCATGCATACACCACACACACACCACACACACACACATGCCACACACATCACACACACACACACACACACACACCACGCATATACCACACATACATCACACACACACACACACACACACACACACACCACGCATATACCACACATACACCACACATACACACACACCACACACACACATACACACACATACAACACACACACACACACACACACACACACACACACACACACACACACCAGAGGGTACACTTTCCCTTTGACTGAAGTAAATTTTCCAGAAACCGTAGGAGGAGCTTTGCCCCAGCAGCTCGTATCTAGTATGGAAAACTGGAGTCCTGCGCCTCTGCTCACACCCACAGCACTGCTCACACCCACAGCACTGCTCACAGAGTGAGCACACTCAGCATAGGCTGGGAAATTGTTTTATTAAGAAAACCCTTCCAGCCTTCTGCCTGGCATAAGGCAGAAAGGGGGCAAAAGGAGAAACTGAGCCTGAGTTGGGGGATAGAATATCAAAGGCAGTGTGTTCTTCAGAGCAGTGTTTACTGGGCCCATCTGGACTCCTGTCCCAGCAGCCACAGAACCTCCCCAGTCAGTCTGGTGGTGGGAGGATGGGGACACGTGGGTCCCCTTGCATCGGTCACCCCATCTGCTTCCACCTCCCTCTTTTGCTGACTTAGGCTTGCTCTGAGCACCAGCTTCATCTGCCCAGAGAAACAGGCAGGGGTCTGAAGCCTGTCTGTTTTTACAATCAGACACGGGGTTGGAGGCATGTTCTAATTCTCAGGGACCTCCTCATCGACAGAGTGAGCCCCTGCAGGCGCCTGGGTCCCACAGGTGTTGTGTCCGTATCCACTCAAGAGTGGAGACACACTGAGTGTGGGCATAACCCAGGCTCAGGTGTGAGCAGCACGTCCACCCAATCCCAGGAGACTACCCATTTTTTTTTTTTTTTTTGACGTAGTGTCTCACTCAGGTAGCCCAGGCTGGCCTTGAACTTGTTGTGTAGCTAAGGATGACCTTGAACTTCTGATCCTCCCACCTCTATCTGAGTGCTCAGATTGCAGGTGTGCCTCTGTTTTAGGGCTTCAGAATACTAGGCATGCAAACTGAGTGGCATTTATGTTAAGTGACTGAAGGTTTGGGGTCAGAGGACAAAGTTCCCTCTCCTGCTTCCATCCAAGGCAGGTGCCCTATTGTTGAAACAGGAAGCTATTACACATTATCTTGCCACCTCTTTGAGATGTGTCAGTGTGGGATGGTGGGGACACAGTGTGGGCCAGCGTGGATCAGTTTTCCCGCCGGCATAGTCTTGTACACTTGTCCCCATCCTCCCTGTAAGACTATCACAAAACCCACTTTGCAGTGGGGGAAGCTGAGGATGGGTCCTTTCAGGCAGTTGCAAAGGGAGGCCTTTGGAGTGGAGGATGGGCTCTTCATCTCAAGTCCAGTGGAAAAATGGGGAAGCCTGGGGTAAGGAGTAAGAAGCAGCAGTAGGTTCCTCGAGGTGGGCTAGCCTAAGATCTGTGTGTGGCTGGCAAGTGGCCTAGCTGTTGACTGCAGGTTTGGGGAGATGAGCCCAAGTGAGCATGGGCTGAGCTAGGGCAAGACCTGGAATCCCACACTCGGGGTGACCTGGGTCTCAGGCCTGAAGAAAAGTCCTTGTTGGCTTCCAAAATGGCCACCCGCTGTGCTTCCAGGAAGCTTGGCTTCTTCACAGCTCCACTGAGCCAAGAGGCGTGGGAGACATTGCTTCCCCAAGTGCTTATGGTCTAGAGGAAATCACAGAGGCTCAAGGAGTGAGAGAACTTTCCAGAAAGGCAGGAAAAATCATGGCTAAGCTGTTCAGATGAACTCCAGGCCCTGGCTGTTACCCCAACACTCTTGTTTGTTTGTTTTGTTTTCCAAGACAAGCTTTCTCTGTGTAGCCCTGGCTGTCCTGGAGCTCCCTCTGTAGACCAGGCTAGCCTTAAACTCAAAAGAGACCCCCGCTCCCCTGCCTCTGCCTCCCGAGTGCTAGGATTAAAGGCGTGTACTACCACTGCCCGGCTCTCCCCAGCCCTCTTACTTGAGTAGTGCTGAACCTGAGTTTGGTCCCAACAATCTCTCTTTTGGTGGTAGACTTTGCAGGTCAGTGTGTGCTAGGAATTGGCTAGGAGGTGAGATGGGGGTTTAGGGAAAGACAGCTTCTCCCACCTCCAGGAAGTGGGGGCCATGATCAGCCCCACATTTGCTTGAACTTTTCCCTGATGCTCAACTCAGGCTGTAGGACATAGGGCTTTGATGCCCAGCCCACATTCTCTTTAAGACACAGGAGACTGCTGTATTACCAAGAGGCTTACATCTCTCACCACACCACAGGACTGAGTGCCTCCTCCTGGTAGTGTCTGGAATTGCAGGTCTGAATGCCTTAATCAAGAGTATGAATGATTGTTGTCCAAAATCCCAGGAGCTGTGGGTTGGACCACACCTTCTCCTGGATGCCTTTGTTCTGTCCCCTATCTGTCATGTCTTTTCGGTGGGACCTCAGGCCACTCCCTTGGATGTCAGACTTGGGCCTGCTTCTGACCTGGGGAGAGGAAGCTGAGACCCTAGCCTTCAGGAGCTTGCCCAAAGCACCCTCAGACCATCAGTGTATGAAGCTTTTGGAAGGCCCTTCATTTGCATGTGTCCGTCACAAGGCCTGGCCCTGTCTTTCCTACCCCTCCTTGGGGGATACTCTGGGGCCATGTGGAGGGCACTGGGGTGTCCAGCCTCTCTGTGGATCCAGGAGGGATGCTGGGAGGATTCACTGCTGTGCCCCCTGCTCAGGTCTGTAGTGACCAGGCTGTATGTCCTGCTTTCCCCTGGGTTCCAGAGGTGCCCAACTGTGGTCAAGGGGAGAAAGAGTGAGGCAGACAGGTTGATGTCTCCCGGACAAATTCCCCCAACACACACACCAGCAAGAGAGTACAGAGGACACCTCAGACACAGCGGCTACTAAGTAACAGATGACCAAGTTAAAGGAACTTTCCTAAGTGACAAAAAAATAAGCAATCAGTATTATTTTTGCGCATGCGTGTGCATGTTTATGTGTGTGAGGTGCGTGCATGCGTGTACATCGCATGCACGTAGAAGTCAGAGGACAGCCTGGTGTGGTTTTCCTCAGGAGCCATCTACCTAAATTGAGACAAGTCTCTAATTGGCCTGGACTCACTGAGCAGGCTAGGCACGTTGGCCAGCGATCTCCAGGGACCCTCCTGTCTCTGCCACCTCACTTGACTTGTGTGAACTGTGGGATTCAGGTCAGGTCCCCATGTTTGCACGGTCACCACTTTATAGGCTGAGCCATTTCCCCCAGTCACTGTTAGCATCCTTGTTTGCTGTGCCGGGATGGCGCCCCAGGACTTCTTTTTAAGCATTTACAAAGTAATTTATTTATTTTGTTGGTTGTGAGCCACTATGTAGGTGCTGAGAACCGAACCCAGATCCTCTGCAATAGCAACAAAAGCTCCTAACCATCGAGCCATCTCTCCAGCCCCTCACCTGCCAGGGCTTCTTGCATACTAAGCTAACGATCTCCTGCTGAGCCAACCATGCCCCAGTCTTGGCAGGCTAAGGTGCCTTGCACTGTCTCTGTTGAAGACGCCAACGTGTGATCATTGCTGTACCAATAGGCAACTAAAATGCAGCCAGAGGAGATGGAGGAGCCTGCCAAGGGCTGCAGAGTGGGGACATCATTGCTATTTTCCAAGTTCTGCATTTATGGTTTGGTCAGCTCTCTAAAATTGATTTGCTGTATGGGCTGGAGAAAAGGACCAGTGGTTAAGAGCACTTGCTGCCTTGAAGGCCAGGGTTTGATTCCCAGTACCCACATGGGGCTCATAACTGTATGTAACTCCAGTTCCAGAGGATTCAGTGCTATCTTCTGGCCCCAGTGGCCCCGTATGCAAGTAATGCGCAGACATACATGCGGGCAAAACACTGATATACAGAAAATTAAAAGTTAAGAAAAATCTTAAAAATAAAATGTGTGTGCTATGGTTTTCCCTTTGCCCTCAATTTGTAGAAACAAATAGGGTTCACTTTTATAATCAGTCATGAAAATTGTATAAATGATGGGCTCCCCAAAGTCCAAGCCATCTCCACAGTCCCCAGCCCCAGGGTCTACTAAGAAATGAGCTATTTCTTCCGTGTCCCTTTGGGACCTCAGATGGGGCTGTGGCTTTCCCATAGGAGGACCAGCTTCAGGCGCCACTTATTACCTTAAAAGAAGCAAAATCTGTTGCAGGTGTTCAGTTCCATGACCACAAGGCTTGTGGGAATCGCCAGTACCCACAGAGGCCTCCAGAGAGAGGAAGGAGGGAGGCTGAGGGCTAGCAGGGCTGTGTGGGGCCCACAGGACCAGATGGCAGGAGCAGGTGAGCAGGGATAGAGAGGCCCCTCCCCCTCCCCAGGATCTCCAGGCTGCACCCTTGCCTGCCCAGAACAAGATGCCCAAGGAATCAGGCGCTGTGCCTTTCTAGGCTCACACTTCTGAGTGAGGTCCTGAAGTCTGGGCCATGTGGCCATCCTATGGGCTTGTCCCCATGTGCACATGTATGTATGTGCATGAGGGAGAGAGACAACATGCTCCGGGGTGATTGGGGTATGACTGCCAGGAAGCAGGTAGAGAGGAAGGGCTTACTCTATCCCTTAGAACCCTGGCCACTACTGCTGACTTCGGGGCACTGTTGGCTCTGGGATTTCTGTAGTCTTGTTGAGTTCCTTCTTGGATTTAAAACTCCAAGAATCCCAAGAGGCTGCCTTGGCATAGACATTTTTTTAAAAAGCCATCTATGCATCCATTCATGCAACAGTTGACCTCTCCCTCCTTCCCTCCTTCCCTCCCTCATGTCAAGGGTCTGCTGTTCCCCTGTCTTTCCAGCCCCACATCCAACAGTCTATACAGTTACCCATATCCTGCAATAGTCACCTGTCTACTATCTGCCCACCCACCCATCCATCCATCCATCCATCCATCCATCCATCCATCCGTCCATCCATCCACTCACCATGTATCCAGTCAATTGTCTGCTTATCCATTTCTCTTCCATCTACTATCTGTCTATCCATGCATTCACTTATGCATCTATTTATTCATCCATCCACTGACGTACCTGTTCACCCATACATGGTCATGAGTGTATCTATCTATCTTCCATCCATGCATTCATCTGCCCACCTATGTGTCCAGTAAAACATCTATTTATCTACCCACCTATCACCATCCATCTATCCTCCAACTATCCATCCATCCATCCATCCATCATTCCTCCATCCTCCCTCCATCCAGCTGATGGTTGTTGAGCTCCTGATAATTCTGGGACAAACTCTGGTGCTGGGTGCTGAGGTGTCTGGTGAGTCAGATATGGTCTTTGCCATGAGTAGTCCTCAGCCACATTCCAAAGCATCATTGGGGAGCAGTTGTCACGAAACCTGATCCACACATTGGCTGAAGCAGGTGTAGTGGGGGCCACCAAGGAACCCTTACTTCAGCCTGAAGTAGATCTGAGGAGGTTTCTCAGAGAACCTGGACAAGAGCCTCAGGTGGAGAGAGAGGAAGAGGGTGATCTGGCTTGGATGCAGAGAGAGCAAGACATGCAGGAGGAGAGGTAAAAGCCATGAGTCATGTGGCAACACATAAATGAATAGAAATGGGTTAATTCAAGTTCTAAGAGCTAGTGGGAAATTCTAAGCTATAGGCTGAGCTTTTATAATTAATAATAAGTCTCTGTGTTGTTTTTGTGAGCTGATGGACAAAGAAAAATCTGTCCACACTTTACTGACTGAGCCACATTCCCAGCACCTCTCCTCCAGTCTGCTCTGCACCCCCGCCCTATGGGTGACCCCTCCACACAACACCCCTACCCTACAGGTGACCCCTCCACACTGCTCAGAGCTTCCTGCATCACCCTCAAGTCTCCTGCCTCAGTCTGCCTCTCATTTTAGTCTTCTGTGAGAGATGTATTTTCCCCCTTTGGCTTTTTTATTGAGGGCTCATGTATATAGTTTCTTTTTCTTTTTCTTTTTTTTTTAAGATTTATTTTTTATTATGTATACAGTGTTCTGTGTTTGCCTGCAGGCCAGAAGAGGGCACCAGATCTCATTACAGATGGTTGTGAGCCACCATGTGGTTGCTGGGAATTGAACTCAGGACCCCTGGAAGAGCAACCAGTGCTCTTTACCGCTGAGCCATCTCTCCAACCCAATATAGTTTCTTTACATAAGCTCTGTGAATTTTTTTAAGGTTTATGTGTGTGTGTGTGTGTGTGTGTGTGTGTGTGTGTGTGTGTGTGTGTGTGTATGTGTGTTGGGGGTGCATATGAGTGCAGATGCCTGTGTAGACCAGAAGGTGTTGGATCCCCTGGAGCTGATTCTTCCATTCAGTGGAATACTGTAAAGGACATCAGTGGGTTTTGATAATTTTCTCTAAAACCACACACAAATATGCATGTGTTCATTTCTCTTGGGTAAAAGTCTTAGGATTTTGGAGTCCCATGGTAAGTTTCTACATTTACAAGCAGTTCTTTCCCACAGTGGCTGAACTAAATTTCATAGCTCCCAGAAACATGTATACCTTCCTGTAACTGCATCTGAGAAGCACTGTTATACTGTGAGGGACCCTCCCCAAAGAATAAACAGCTAGTTGTCAATTTCCTGGCCACTCTAAGGAGTACATCATGATATCGAAATGTGGTTTTAATTTGGTTTCTATGGTTACTGGTGGAGGTAAAGCCATTCACATGTATTTATCTCTAGTTATTTATTTGCTTAGAGGAAACGTTGTTCAGAGTTGGCTCATTTTTAATCATGTAGCTTATTTTCCTATTGCTGAGTTGTGAGAGTTTCAAATTCTTTGTCAATTATGTGGCTCACAAATATTTGTTCCTGGCATGGAGTTCATCTTTTCATTCAGCAAGAGAAGTTTTTAGTTCTGATGACATCTCATTTAAGGATTTCTTCATTCATCTATCTATCTATCTATCTATCTATCTATCTATCTATCTATCTATCTATCTACCTACCTACCTATCTTAGATTGATGTGTGTGTGTGTGTGTGTGTGTGTGTGTGTGTGTGTGTGTGTGTAGGTGTCCAGGCAGGCCAGAAGAGACCATTGGATCCTTGGAGCTGGAGTTGCTGATGACTGTTAGCCACCTCATGTAGTTGCTTGGATTTGAACCTTAGGTCTCATGATTGAACAACAAGCTCTCTTTTGTTGTTGTTTTTTCAAGACAGGGTTTCTCTATGGAGTTCTGGCTGTCCTGGAATTCATTCTGTAGACCAGGCTGGCCTCGTACTCACAGAGATCCGCCTGCCTCTGCCTCCTGACTACTGGGATTAAGGGCGTGCGCCATCACCGCCGGCTCAGCAAGCACTCTTAACTGCTGTTTCATCTCTCCAGCCCTTGATTTTTTTAAATGTAAATACACTTATTGATTGTGTCTTGAGAGTTACAGACATGAGATCTTTGCCTAATTTGAAGTCACAAAGATTTAGGTTCTGTTTCTCCCAGAATTTTCCTAACTATTTTTTCACATGTAAATCTAAGGCTAATTTTGAGATGCAATGTGACCAACAGCCTCAGGTTCCTGTTGCCACTCCTTCCTCTCCATAATGAACTGTACTTGCAACTGAGCCAAAATAGACCTCTCCTCACTTAAACTGCTTTTATCAGAGTATTTTATCACAGTAACTGAAAAATTAACTAATACAGATAAGGTCTCACTTTATGGCCCAGGCTGGCCTTGAACTCACAATTCTTCTGCCTCAGCCTTACTCAGCCAACTAGGCCCAGATATTGAGTACATCTCTAACAGCTTTGAAGTCCCTGGCTCTTTAGTCCTCCACCTGTCACCCACAGGTCTACTTCTTTTGACTGGCTTTTCTCTGGGTCAGAGTCTCTAGCTATTGGTGTGTCTGGTAATTTTTGGTCAGATGCTTGATATTGTCTACACCACGGTTCTGAGCTTGGATGTGTCTTGATTCAGGGAGCTGTGGGAATGCACAGCATTGACAACTAGTGTTTAACAGGTCAACCCACCAGACCCACCTGATGGGGAGCCCCACCTGGGAAGGCCATGGGGGTCTGGCTGTGGAAACCAATTGTTTTCTGTCTGTAATTTCTCTCATGTGCCGCTACATTTCTTCCCTAAGAACTGCCATGGGTGTTTTCCCACTGCTTGTGTGTTTATCTTCAGAATACATTCCATCTTTGTGAGCACTTAGAGCTGTGGATGTTCTGGAAGATGATTTCTGTTTAGGCTGTATAATTTTGATATATAGAAATAATACTAGGATATTTTGCATTACTGACATAGGATCCTCAGTCACAAAGACAGTTAATTTTGGACTTCAGAACAAAATTCAGAATTCAAAACAGACTAAACTGCCCCTGCAGAAAATACACAAAGACTAATTCCCAGGTGTTGTTTATTACTAAATCAAGGCCAGGCTGTTTACATTGAGACATAGCTCCTTGCAGTAGCTCTCTCTCTGCACGGACCCTGATGGCTGAAGGTCCAGCTAATTGTTTACTGTCTGGGATCCCTCACCAACTGAGAGCTACGTGCATGGGTCAATGTGACATAACTAGCCTAAGAGAAACTATGTGACTTATCCTGTGTTTTGAGAATGGGTAGGGCCCTGGAAATGCGACTTGAGAACAGCAGTGGCAATGTGGAGAGAGATAGCTATGTAGAGCTGGGTGAAGGAGCTGCTGCCTTAAAGGAAGAGCTATGGGAAGGAACTGTGGACAGACAGAGCTGAGCAGTGAGTGTGTGTGTGTGCGTGTGTGTGTGTGTGTGTGTGTGTGTGTGTGTGTGTGTGTTAGAGTGTGAGTGTGTGGAAGAGCTATGGGAAGGAACTGTGGACAGACAGAGCTGGGCAGTGAGTGTGTGTGTGTGTGTGTGTGTGTGTGTGTGTTAGAGTGTGAGTGTGTAGAAGAGCTATGGGAAGGAACTGTGGACAGACAGAGCTGGGCAGTGAGTGTGTGTGTGTGCGTGTGTGTGTGTGTGTGTGTGTGTGTGTTAGAGTGTGAGTGTGTGGAAGAGCTATGTGAAGGAACTGTAGACAGAGAGAGCTGGGCAGTGAGTGTGTGACCACCCCCAACCTGTCAAAGGGTTCTTAAGTGGAAGAGTGAGGGATTGAGAAATAATAGGAAGAAATATAGATTTAGACAAAGAAAAAGACAGAGATGCAGGATAGCTTCAGGAGAACCCTGAACCATCAATGATGCTAGTTGATTTCTAATGGGCTTTTTATACACTAGCAAGGGGAGAGGCAAAAGACCTCCCCCTTTCAACATCAAAGTACAAATAAATTTAGACCCTTCAAAACACCTGATAACCACACCCCATGGCAAAGCATCTTGTGATTAAACCTTGAAGTATAAGACACCTGGTAACCATGCCTTTGCACCCTATTATGCAGCCTTGGAGAGCAACATAACTCTGACTCTGAGTCAAACAAGTTGGAATCTTTGTGGGCGCCCACACTACACCACTGCTCTGAGTGTGGATGTGTCTTGACACTGTCTACATCACTCTGCTCTGAACTTGAATGTGTCTTGATGTTATCTACACCACTGCTCTGAGCTTGGATGTGTTTTGCTTTATAGTGATGCTGGGATTTGTTCCCACTACCAGAGAAGTTACACATGGATCTGTTTTTGTACTCTGGAACTTTGTTAGGGGAATTCTTGAGTGGCTTGCACCATTGGACTTTCTGTGACTAAGGTAGTATTCTAGAAGGTTCTTCCAGTACCCAGTAGCAAATTTGAACTGTAGCTGGCAGGATCGTGCATGTGTCTGTGCTCAGGTGAGCTCTGCCCACAGGTGGGTTCCCAGCTCTCAAGAAGCAGAGCTCTATCCAGCCTCTCAGGGTCTCCATTGCCACCATCTACAGGTGCAAAGATTCTGTCACTATTTTGGAAACCTCTCCATAACTCCTTTTTTCAGTGCTCTGTTTTCTGAATTCCAGCTGCCTTGATCTCTCTATATAGCTCTGCCTATGCCTCTTTAACTCAGTGATGTGGTCTGGGAACTGCCACCTGCTACAAAGCTACAGTGGTTCCTCCCGCTGTCCAAGGCCTGTAAATTGTCTCAATACCACCACCCCCGGTTTTCTACTTTTTCCTTTCTTTTTAAGTGTTATTATTATCTCTGTGTGTGTGTGTGTGTGTGTGTGTGTGTGTGAGAGAGAGAGAGAGAGAGAGAGAGAGAGAGAGAGAGAGAGAGAGAGGTGTAAGTGTGTGTGTGCGTGCGTATGTGTGCATGCCATGGCCCATCTGTTGAAGTCACTGGATAGCCTTCTGGTAACATTTCTCTCCTTCAACCTTTATGTGGGTTCCAAGAATGGAACTCAGGTTCTCAGACTTGTACAGCAAGCACCTTTACCTGCTGATCCATCTAGCTCTTTTGACATTTCAGTGTAGTTGCCTGGAGTTTTATTTTCTCACTTCCTAGTCTCAACCATCTTCCAGGACTCTCACCCAACACCTCTACCTGTCCTGTGCAGTGTACCACCTCTCCCCGGTGCTTGATGCCATGCAGACCCTGATCCTAGCCTCTGCTCTGCTTGTAGCCAATCACCTTACTATTCCTCTTGGGGCCTGACTGTGCTGCTCTGTGCAATGTGTATGTGGTGTGTGTGTGTGTGTGTGTGTGTGTGTGTGTGTGTGTGTGGTGTATGTATGTGGTGTGCCATGTATGTATACATATGTGTGTGATATATGTGTGAGAGTGTGTGTGTATGGTGTGGCATGTATGTGTGCATATGTGTGTGTGGTGTATGTGAGAGTGTGTGTGTGGTGTACATGTGTAGTGTGGCATGTATGTGTGGTGTATGTGTGGTGTCTGTGTGTCTGTCTGTCATGTAAGCATGTCTGGTTAAGGATTTTTGCACGTGACAGGCCCACAGGCCAATTCCCACCACATTCTGCGCTGCAGAGCTGAGCTTGGCGCCTGGGGACCTTAGAGGTAAGTTGTACAGCAGGGAGGGGAGGCAGGGGCTCTTTCTTTTGGGAGTGTGAGCATCAAAGGAACTGTCAACAACTGGGGGAGCCTCACTGGGGTTCCTGAAGGCAACCCCCTGGCAGACCCATTAGGCAACAGCATTCTTCCCCCAGAAAACATGGTTCCTGGCAGAAGGTGCCAGATCTCAAACACAGCCAAGGCTCCATTGGGCAAGATGCTTCTCCATATTCCAGTCCTGAGGCAATCTCCTCGGTCAAGTGCCAACATCAACAGACACCCACTGGCAGGGGTCATCCAGGTGAGGCTAACTCTGGATTTCTTGTTGTTTCCAGGCCCCAGGGAGTCAGAGGATATGCTCAGCAGTGTGGGCTCCCACCCATGGCCCAGTCAACCTCACAAAAAAGAGGCCCTGTTGTGCTGTGCAGTGCTGATGTCTAGATGGCCACTTGGAGGATACAGGGGTCTCCTGCTGCCTGTTCCTGCACACGGCTGCTCAGTGCTGGGCAGGGTCTGGTGGAATGACCCTGCAATCTGTAGATAACTTTTCTGTCACCTATACAAGCTTGCCTGAGACCTAAAAATGCTTTTGGATTGGATTCATCCAAATGTCTTTGGATGTGGATTCCTGGGGGAGGGGGTGTCTCAGTCTTCCTTGCTGGGATAAAAAGAAGACCTCAAACTCCTAGACTCAGGGTGAGGGCTGTTGTGAGATGACTGGCAAGTAGTGTAGGCTTGTTGACCTGTGGCATGTGCATTGGTGGTATTGTAGATGCCAGGGTCAGAGCCTGAGCCAAGGTGGCTCTAACTGGTCAGGCTCAGCCCAGTCCTCAATAGGCCAGTCAAACATGTAACAGTGAAAAGCATAGGAGCATCAGTCAGTGTGGCCACATCGGGAAGAAGGACAAAGAGGTCCACAGACTCCCAAGTCTGTCCTCAGGGTCCAGACATGAGGTTCAGGCTTAAACAGAGGGCAGGAGGTGTGTATTCCTAAGCAGTCCTGGTCAAGGTGTGGTCCTGCCCTTCACTGACCCATCACTGTCAACTCCAGTCTCTCCTGCAAGGTGGTCTGACAAGTTCTCAGAACTCTGTGAGATCTCTCTGGGAGACAAGCTCCCCCTCTGGCCAGCACCAGGCTTCAGCCTTTCCCTTCCCCAGTGTGAGACTCCTGGGAAAATTCCAGTGCCTTGGGGTCCACTGTTTCAGTGATCTGACAGCCAAAGCATCTCTTCAGGATATCTTCATTCCTGCTGACCTGGTTACAACTGGGGACATCCAAAGAACCAAATTGCTTTCTCCCTTCTCTCCCACCTTCAGGATTCAGACCCATGACCTGGTACCACTGAGCAGCTGGGGACTTCAGGGGCCACCTCATATGCAGCCTCCATTTATTTATCTGTGAAATGGGAGCAGCAAGCTCTTTTCCAAGCTGGTTGCTGATAAAGGCATGTGAGAGCTTGCAGGATGTGCTGGGCCAGAGTGAGGCTCACAACAAGGACATGAGCCTGTTACCATCCTGTTATCAATTGTTAACTTCTTTAGCAGGCTTGTCCGGATGCTTGGGCACAATGGTGACACAAAACCGTGATTTCTGTCCTCCAAGATGGGCACAGAGGAGGTGGGAATGTGCCAGGGATGTAAAAGGGTCCCTTCTACAACTCAGTGCTGGATTGGTGGAGGTGGTGGATTACAGAACTTAGTTACGGACAGCAGATACAGGGAGTGCACCTGGGCTGTTACTAGCTTCCTGTTCCTGCTTTTCTGAGCCTTAGTTTCCCTAAGTGGAGTGGAGGTGAGGCTGGTCGTGACATCTCATAGAGTCCTGAATGGAGAGTGTTAACACGGTGGCTAAGAAATGGCTGCTGAGTGAGTATTAAACACGGAGTTGCACCTGTAACTCAGAGCTGACGTCACTGCCTACAAAGCCTGTGTGGAGTTGTTGCAGGTCCTGGTAGGGAAAGGACAGCGGCAGTCAAGAGAGGGAGGAACCTCTGTGATGTCTCTGGGGTCTGCAGAGGGGCCAGCTTCCTGGCACCTCTGTCACCTGCTCCACCCCTTCATCTTTCTAGGCTACACTGTCCCAGGGGAGCCTGCCAGGGAAATCTGAGCTGCAGGCAGGAGATGTGGACTGTGCGTCTGCCTGGACCATCGCCTGGGGATGCAAGTGAGTCCCAGGTGTGACCATTGTTCCTGAGCACAGGTGGAGATAATGCAGCCTGACAGTCTGAGGACGGGCCCCTGGCAGCTTCATGGGCACCGGAGTAACCAAACGTCCTGTGAACGGCCCCACAGCCCCAGCCTCTTTATATGCTTTTAGGGCCAGTGGTTTGGACACCTGGGCTCTGTGGCAGCCCATTCCCTGAGTGCTTTGGCAAAGGTCTCCACTGGCAAGGACAGAGTGTGTATTGTCAGGGATGCTAGCCCAGCCTTTGTGTCCCACTGCCTCCCCTGACCACAGGAATTCCTTATGCACACTCCTTAACACTGGGAGGACCCCCCCCCCCCCCGCGCCGCCCCCAAGCCTATGCCCGTGGGGACAGCTTCCTCCATTCTCCTTCCTGTCACTTCCTGGGTCTGGAGGAAGGCGGAGCCCTGGCTAAACACACTTCACCCACCATTTTTTTCCAAAACCTAATTATGATGGGCACCGACCCAGGCCTGAGCCTGCCAAGATGCTCCCCGTGTGAATACCTGCACAGGGCCCTCCTGTGGGAACCAGGAATCACCCGAGCCTGGCATCTGTCCCCAACCTGTCTTGTGACATTAGGCAGATCAAAGCCCCATTGTAAAAAGTCATGTTCACTCTGTTTGTCTGCTTGGAGCCCATGTCCCAGGCCGGCCCTTCCCTGTGGCAGACTTGGGGAGAAGGCTCTGACCGCCAACACAGCCCCAGCCAAAAAGAGAAATCACCTTTCCTGGGTCTGAGGCCGGGCACACCCTGAGAAAACATGATCTTATGTGGGGCAGCCCTCCCGCTCTAGCATCTACCCAGGAACAAGTTTCTACTCAGTTCTACCAAACTGCTAAGAGGGAGATTAAACTACCAGAACCATAGAGGCTGAGTGAGTGAGGGGTGGGGCAGATGTAGCCCTGGAAGAGGCCACACTACACCACAGCCCCTGCAGGATAAGGAAGGGAAGAATGGAGAGCCAAGGCTAGGTAGGAATACCTTAGACATACCCAAGGGGGGTAGTTTAATGCCTGTGTGTCATTTGATGGGGAAATTCAGATGGCTTAACCTCCTGGTTGACAGTGAGCTAAAAGGCTCGCAGCCATCTTATCGTCCACACATCCATTGGTGTTGGCTGCAGTGCTGAGATGAATTAGTAATGTCTGCCTGGGTGCTTGTCTCATGGTGAGGGTGTCATCTCTGCTGTATTAGTCAGATGAGCTAGGATTTGCTGTCTTAATAAGTAAGCCTCCACATCTCAATAGCTTAATGCCATGAGGGCTCCTTTTCCTCTCAGCTGAAGACGACAATGGAGGGTGTGTGGAGTGGCCCAGGGATCCATGCTGTCTGACTCTCATGCTGCTGCTGGAGGGGTCACTGGAACTTCTCAGGGTGCTATGACCTCAACTGTTCTCTCCAAATTCAGATGCTGAGGTCCTGGTCCCCAGTTCCCTACAACGTCACTATGTTTGGAAACAGAGCCTCTATGGAGATTTGGTAGGAGTCAGTGAAATTGGTCTTTGTAAAATGAAAAGGTCAGGACCCAGGAGTGTACAGAAGATAACCACATGAGCACGTAGAGAGAAGATGCTCTAGACAAGCCAAGAATATCAGCCTCAGGAGGCTCCATCCCTGGGGAACCATGATCTCAGATGTCCAGTCTCCAGATGTGAGACCCACACTTGTGTTGTTTAAGCACCCCCTGGAATAGCTGCATGTGTCTACAGTGTCTTGGTTTGAACTTGGGCTCATGTCTTCATCCCAAGAGGGTGGTGCTGCTTGGGAGGTTCCAGAAACTTCGGGAGATGGGACCTATCTAGAGGAAGTAGGTCACCGAGGGATGTGTTAGGATTCTGCCACTCCTCCAGCTGCATGACCCCACATGCACAGTTCAGTAGCCAAGCAAGGGGCCTTATGTCTTACGTCATCGGTGCGCTGCATGGTCACTCAATCTGTGCATGCGTGGAGCAGCTCCGTAAGCCCACATGCTCATGTGCAGGGAAATCCTTAAAAAGCCGGTCACAGACTCCTCCTCTCCTTTCTGCTCTCTCCTCCTCCCCCCATCTCTCTCTCCCTGCACGTGTCTTTCACAGGCCTGGTCCCTCTCTTCTGTCCCCCCAACTCCTAATAAAGCTCTGGTACTGGGTTTTGTTGTGCCTCGTGACCTTTCCTCACGGAGTAAAAGTGCTGCATTTAAAACCGACAGGGGTCGGGCGGTGGTGGTGCATGCCTTTAATCCCAGCACTTGAGAGGCAGAGGCAGGTGGATCTCTGTGAGTTCGAGGCCAGCCTGGGCTACCGAGTGAGTTCCAGGAAAGGCGCAAAGCTACACAGAGAAACCCTGTCTCAAAAAAAAAAAAAAAAAAAAAAAAATTTAAAAAAACCAACAGGGTGAGTCCTATTCACGAGGATCTCGGGAGATCTTATTCATGGCCCCTTCCTCTCTCTGTGTTTCCTGTCCACCGTGATGTGAACTGCCTCTTCCACCATGTGCTTTTACTAGCATGATGGTCTGCCCACGCACACGGACCAAACAATCATTTGTAGAACCCCCTGAAACTGTGAGCCAAAGCAAACCCTTCCTATTCCTGCAAGCTGTTCTCTCTGACGTTTTGGTAAGAGCAACTCACAAGTAACCAATACAGAAAACTGGTGCCGGTGAGTGAGGCTGACACTGTGACTACAGTGACTTGTCATGTAGCAGCCTTTGCAACCAGTTTGCCAGATCAGTCTAAGGGTTTAGAGCTGCAGGATGGGAGAAGCCCAGAGCACCGGATAGTTCTTGTGAGAGCTCCGAGGACCAGATACAGGCACGGAGAGAGCCGAGGCTCATGAGGCTTCAGATGGGAACGGGACTCACTGGGATCGGACCAGCGGCCCTTCAGAAGGCTCTATGGAGGAATTTTTCGTCATCGAATTTCGAGATTTTGAGTGAGGCTGAATTTTAACTAAACTCTAGTTCAGAGGGAGAAATTTTAAGGCAGCGTGGTGTGTGGCTGTGGTATGGATATTGCTTACTGTGTTTAGCCAGGTTTACAGGAGAGAGAGAGAGAGAGAGAGAGAGAGAGAGAGAGAGAGAGAGAGAGCACAAGAAGAGTTGAAAAGAAGGACAGATTTGAAAAGTGGAATGTTTGGCCAGAAAAGGAAAGCATCCAAAATTTTACACAGGCAGGGTGTGGATGTTAAGAGATTAGCAACTTTAAAACGAAATCAAGTAGTTGAATCAGTACAATAGCAAAGCTGTCTGGAGGGCGTCTCAGGAATTAGCTGGACCCCACCCATCCAAGGCTTTTCTTTCTGGAGAATGCACCTTCAAGGCACCTTGCTCACACACGGCTGCCTGAGAAGCTGTTTCCCATGATTCATTTTACTGTGCTGAGACCCAGGCACTCAGAGTCTGCTGCACGTGTGGTCTAAGGGGTCGGGGCTGCTGCTTGAGCTGATGGCAGACCTGGCTCCTATCATGGTGGTTCTGCAGACCTGCAGAATGCAAGGGTGGAGGGGGGCATGGAGGCTTGCACCCAAGTTTCAAAGGGAGGCCTGGGAGTCTAGGCGATGAGTGGCAGGTTAGGGACTCCTGCAAGCAGGGCCCTTCTCCCTGTAAGAGAGTACATTAAGCTAAAGGATGAGGCCTAAGCTACAATGGAGACCCCAGGAACATGGAACATCTGGCTGGCAAAGGAAGCGGCAATGAATGAGCCAGTCCAAGTGTGAGGCCACGGGGTTTGTAAACGGCAAGATGGTGGGGGTGGACTTCCACACCCACTGGAGCTTATGCTAAGACACTATAGTGTTCGCTCTGCCGATCCCCCTTCATTTCTCCCCTTTGGAATAGAAATGGCTGCTGTTGTATATTCAGCATAGGTTAACTTGCTTTTTTAAATTTTTACTGAGGTCCACAGCTGAGAGGTGCCTTCAGTCTTAGAGATTTAAAACTTGGGATATTTTGTTTGTTTGTTTGTTTGTTTGTTAGCAATGTTATGGGCTAGAGAGGTGCTTCAACAGTTAAGAGTGCTTACTGGGCCTGGTGGTGGTGGTGGTGGTGGTGGTGGTGGTGGCAGCATACGCCTTTAATCCCAGAACTCAGGAGGCAGAGCCAGGCAGATCTCTGTGAGTTTAAGGCCAGCCTGGTCTACAGAGCAAATGCAGGTAATGCCAACTCTGGGGGATCTGACACCCCCTTGTGGCCCCTGTGGGCACTTGCACACATATAAGCACATACATTCACACACACATACACAGATGAAAACAAAATAAATCTTTTTTTTTTTTAAGAATCAAAAGTTCTAGCTGTTATGATATATTACATGGGGACCCCGAGGGTATTCTGAATGTTCAGGGAAACATACTGGCATGCTGGACAGATGTAGTGGTGGGCTGGTGGGTGACCCACTCCATGCAGGCATGGCAGCGGGGCAGCAGGTGGACATTCACAACCCACACGCTACATCTACGTGGAAATGTTTTATTATAATAGAGAGATGAAGAGAAGATAGGAAAGAGGGAGAGAAAGAGAAAGAGAGGGAAAGAGGGGGGGGTCGAGGGGTGCACACCTTGTGGGAGTGGAGAGAGAGAGAGAGAGAGAGAGAGAGAGAGAGAGAGAGAGAGAGAGAGAGAGAGGCGAAGTTTTTCCTTAAGAAGAGGCTTCTACATCAGGATGTAGGGGCAGGATTTCAAGGGGCAGAATATTAACACTAGCCAGTATAAATAAATAAATGGATGGGATTGGTGTTGAACACTATTAGAACTGTTAAGACTATAGGGACTCTTTGGGGATACATTTTTATATTATAAGACAGCCGTGAATGAGGAGCAAGGGATGGAACATTATTGTTTGAATATGAAATGTACCCCCTGAGTTCATGTGCTGAAGACTTAGTACCTAGCTGAGGTTCTGCAAACTTTAGAAAATGGGATGAGTGGTGAAGACGGCCACTGAGGAGGAGTCTGTGGATGCTCATGTTCCAGGGCAACTTCCTGCTTGCTCTGCTTCCTGTCTACCGTAAAATGAACAACTTTCTCCTTGCATGCTTTTGCTGCTCTGGAGCCCTGTCCAAGTGCACAGGACCAAGCCACCATGGACTGAGCCCTCCAAGAGTCTGAGCCAAAGGAAGTCCTTCCTCTCTTGCATTGTTCTTGCCGAGTACTTTGTCAGACTGTTGAGAAAAGAGGACTCTAGGCAAAGGTCAAGGGTGAATGCTGGAGATATTGGGGAGCAGCAGGTGGTGGAGACACCGGTGTCCTGCATGCCAACACTGTTATATGTCACAGTGTTGACTGGAGGCAGCAAAGGGTATTGATTGGAGGATTGGGGACAAAACCATCTTAGTCTCAGGTCCAGGTCACAGCAAGTTCGGTGATTTGCATGACTTTTGACAAATTTGACTGAAGAGTCACAAAGGTCCTTGGAGTCTGTGTCACTTGCAAAGGGACCTCGGAGCCTCAGGAAAGGAAACTCAACCAAGTGCTTGAGCAAATGAGTGCAACCAAGTGGCCCATCTGCTCCAGCCTTGTACCAAATCAGACTTGTAGCCTCCGACCCTCTCTGCTGGCTAGGGAACACTACCAGCCTGGCACTCAACAGTGTGAGCAGATGCTCCAACACTGGGAGCCTTGGCGCCAGCCTCTGGGGTGGCCCAGGCCATTGCTGTTTCCTCCTCCTGGAAGGCCAGTCCCCTCCCTGGGAAGGCCTTCGTTTTCCTCATCAAGCAGGGAGATAGTGGAACTACAGTCTGCCAGGCAGCTGAAACATGCAGCTTCTTGTCCTAGGATCATTCAGTCTCCGTGGGGTTAGCTGGGAAAGAGGATTTCCAGATCTGGGCGGATTTTCTGAGACTTCCTGGAAAAAAAAATTTTTTTGAGGGAGAAGCCCTAAAAGGTGAAATGTTCACCGGGTGAACTGAGCAATCTGATACTTAGAGGAAAACTCATTTCTGCCAAGGATTGCTGTCTTCCAACCCAGTACACCTGGCTTCCCAACAATTCCTGTTTACTTTCTAGAGATTAAAAAACACTTAAAGCTGCTTTTGTATGCAAATCTCAGAAGAAGCCACCCTCTGTGATTTGCATGTAGACAATGCTCCTCACCTCCCAGGTCTTGCAGGCCCGGTCCAGTTGAGTCCTCCTTGCAACCAATATCCCAGCCAGGCCAAGCTTGGAAGGCTAGGGTTGTGCTTCTCAAAGCAAAGCTCTTAGGGCAGCAGTGGCCCAGGAGTCAGAGACAAAGAAAAGGCCTGTGGCTGGGGCAGCAATTCAGTGGGTAACGTGCTTGCTGTACAGTTGTGAGTACCTGCTGCCAATCCCCAGATGTGTAAAACGCTGGGCACGATAGTGTGCACTCGTGACCCCAGCACCCAGGATGTGGACACGTGGATCTCTAGTTCTCATCCGGCCTAGTCTAATTGGTGAGTTCCAGGTCAGTGTCAAAAAAACCAAGGTAGGCCCAGAATAGTGGAATATACCTTTAATCCCAGCCCTCAGGAGGCAGAGGCAGGCAGATCTCTGTGAGTTCAAGCCCAGCCTGGTCTACAGAGTGAGACCCTATCTCAAAAAACAAACAAAACAAAGAGGATGGCTCCCAAAAAACAACACTAAAATGTTTATGCAGGTACACACACACACACACACACACACACACACGCTTGAAAGAGAGAAAGAGAGAGAGAGGAAGGAGGGATCATCTCCTCAAGACTGCAGTATCAGGACAGTCAGGAGTCAGTCCATGGGGACAGAAGGGAATCCATGTTAATGGATGATGGGAACAGACCACAGTCACGGGTGTTAATACTCTGACCCACCCCTTGGGCCGCCCTGTGTCCTGATGTAGAAGCCTCCGCTTAAGGAAACTCAAAACTCGGCCTCCCTCCACTCCCAGGAGGTATGCACCCCTCGACCCACCCTCTCTTTCACTCCTCGATCCCTCTCTCTCTCTTTCTCTCTTCTTTTCTGTCTTCTCTTTGTCTCTCTATTATAATAAACCATTTCCGCACAGATGTAGCATCTGGATTGTGAATGTCTACGCCCTGCCCCGCCACCATACCCGAGTGGGATAGGTTGCCCACCAGCCCGCTGCTGCTTCTGCCCAGCATGCCAGAATGTTTCCCTGCATGTACGGGATACCTTCTGGGACCCCGAGTAATATATCATAACATGGGGTCCACCTGGTCCCCACAATTTGATTTGCAGATTCAACACAGTCCTGATGGAAATCCGGGGAGTTGTGTTGTGGCGCTGGGATCCTGTTTGGAAAGTTATGTGGTAACGCGTAGGTGAGATACTGGTCGAGACACATTTGAGAAAGAAGAGACAGGGTGTGTGATTGGTACCTCAGGGGAGTGTGCAACACAACAGTATGGGAACCATTGAAGAGAAAGAAAGCTCTGAGGCAGGAGGTTGGCTGGGAGGATGCTGGATCCAGAGGCTCCTTCACGCACCATTCCGGCTCTCTCTTTGTCTTTATTCCCTTCTTTTACCTTTGAATTTTATGTATGTGTGTGTATGTGCATGTGA
Organism: Peromyscus eremicus; assembly: GCF_949786415.1. Lineage (NCBI taxonomy): Eukaryota > Metazoa > Chordata > Mammalia > Rodentia > Cricetidae > Peromyscus > Peromyscus eremicus. Next base: position 57,426,847 of record NC_081416.1, read on the forward strand.
GTGTGTATACATGTGTGCACAAATGTGTGTGCATGTGTGAGTGTGCATACATGTATGTGCATGTACACCTGTATCGTGTGAGTGTGCATACATGTATGTGCATGTACACCTGTATCTCGTGTGTGTGTGTGTGTGTGTGTGTGTGTGTGTGTGTGTGTGTGTGTGCATACCACAGTGCACATGTCCAGGTCGGAGGACAACTGAGGGCTGAGTCTCTCCCTCCAAGTTTAATGGAATCTGGGGATTGAACTCACCAGGTTGATGTTGGACAAGTATCTCTCCCCGCTGAGCTGTCTAACCAGCCTCCGTCTTTCTGTTAATTGACTCACAGTAGGTTTTTCTGGGGATCAACTGAGAGTTTGATGCACATGCTCAGTCTCAGTGTCTGAGGGAGGCTGGCTTGCATTTCCAGTTCCGTACACGTTTATTACCCCACTCACCTACAGAAATGACACCTTTTTTTTTTTTTGTCTTGAACCAGGACTTCTCTTGGTGTTAGGATGTAAGAACCTTAATTCTTTACCTCTCCTCATCCAGTGCTGGGGTTACAGGCTCACACAACTGTGCCCAGTTTTTCCACGGATACCGGTGATTCAAACCCAGGTTCTCATTCTTGCAGAGCAAATACTATTACACCGAGTCAGACCTCGGATGCACATTTTTCTCTTGAGTATTTTTGGTTGCATCTTAGAATAAGCCATCAGAGGGACAACTGCATCCTAAGGACCAAAGTTGTCCTTGTCCCTTTCTGAAACCGAATCCCATTAATAGCTCAGACCCTGCTTGGCAGTATCTGTGTCCACTACCCGCCTCCATGGTTAATCAGAGCGCTTGCTAACAGGAGGCCTTCCACTGTCCTGTTCAGCACTCCTCCTAACTGGTTAGGCTCCTCCTACTCTGACCATCACCGCAACTTTGTGCGTGTGTGTGGCCTGGGGTGGGGATAGTTAGTACTCAGCCCAAGCTGGCTAAATCAGAGAGGAAGCTAGGATGTGTGTGCTGAGGATGGGTGGCACTCATATCAAGGCTGCCCCACCTGGGGAGGCCAGGACAGGCAGAGGGAGATGGGGTGGAGGCGCAGCAGGAGCACGGTCAGATATGGTAAAGGAGCTGGCTCTGGCTCAGAGGCCTCCTGAGGAGGGTGGGCTCAAGATTAGGAGGACACTGAGCAGAGAGGAAAGAGGGAAGAGTCAGGCTGAGTCAATAGAAGAGGTTCCTAGGAGGATCCAGGGAGCTTCAGGGGTAGAGTGAGAGGTTCTGGGGGTGGGAGGGTCAGGAGGTAGGGCCGGAGGAGGTGCTAGGAAACTGGCCCTGGGCTTGCTATGGTCCACTCAGCACCTTGAGGCTCTTGAGTGAGGGGCTTGTGTGCTCCCCCTTGGGGTAGCCAGGCCTCTGGGGTCCTTGGGTTTTTGCTGCTGGACTGGTATAGAGGAGACTGGGCAGAGGTCAAGAGGCAGGAGGCTCAGCTCATCCTCCCAGGGATAAAGCCACAGGACAGACAAGCTTTCTGGCCAGGAAGTGAGCCTTAGGCTGGCTCCAGGGCAGGACAGGTGCCATTTGATCTCTACGAATCTTCAGTGGTGGCTTTGTTTGGTTCCACATGGGTTCAGGAAAGCAATGGCAGGCAGTGAGGGGACCTACCCTCCCTCCATCATTGACTTGGGGCTTGAAGCTGCTCCTTGCTCCCTGGGCAGCCCTCTCTATCCTCCTCTTTGTGATGGACTGAGCTGCAGCATAAGCACAGGGCACTTCAATGCTCCTGGAGATGGGCTGGGTTTCACCCATCAGGTTCTGGGGAATTCCAGGTGAAGGACCCAGGGGCTCATCTTAGTTTAAAGAGCGCCATTTGCTCTCTGCCCTTAGATGGGAGCCATAGGGGTTCTGGCAAAGATTTTATCCTGGAACCACCCAATTTCTCTGATTCTAGTAGTATCCTGAAGAATCTAGAAGCTGCTTTTGGAAACAATAATTACACTGCCCATACTGAGCAGGTGCCCATGCATTCACCAACCCAGCACTCATCTACCTGCCCACCTAACGCTCCACGCGCCCAGATGCTCACTCTCCCCTTTTCTCCCTGTCCCTCGTTAATCCAACCCACGTCCTTTCATCGCTTGGTCCTTCTGTCCATCCACCTCCACACTCACTGATGCATCCTGGTATCTGCGGGCAGGCCTTTTACAAGAAGCTGTTCATTGGGCACAGAGCTGAGTCACGTTGTTGTTTGGATTGTGTTGGCTTCCTCTGTTTTGGAGATGAAAACACCAGGTCATAAAAGGGAAACTTGTTTATCAGAAGTAACCACTGAGGGTAGAAAGACCGGTGTTAAATCATCTCTTGCTGTGTGCTTTTGGGTTAGTTACCTGCCTTTCTGTGTCTCCATTCCTCCCAACATTAAACATATGCACATCAAAATGTCTGTGGGAATTAAAGAGAAAACATAAGTCTCAGGCAGCTCAGGCTGGCCTTGGACTTGGTAGGTAGCTGAGGATGACCTTATATTTCTGATCCTTCTGCCTCTGCCTCTTACGTGATGGGGCTGCATGCCAGTGACACTGTGGCCTGTTTACGTGGTGCTGGGGATCAAACCCAGGGCTCCAAGCATGCCAGGTAAGCACTGTACCTGCTGAGCCCCCAGCCCAACTCAGAAATGGATTTTGAGACAGGGTTTTTTCTGTGTAACAGCCCTGGCTGTCCTGGAACTCACTTTGTAAACCAGGCTGACCTCAAACTCACAGAGATCCATCTGTCTCTGTCTCCCAAGTGCTGGGATTAAAGGCATGTGCCACCATAGCTGGCCAGAAGTGGATTCTTAACGAGCATGCTGTCCTGAGAGACGGGACTGTTGTTGCAAGGAGGCCTGAGCTGTGCCCTGCTCCATTTGCCTTCCAGCTGTGACCCCTGCTCTGCCAGATGTCACATGTGCCTCCTGTGCCCCAACAGTAGGGCAGCCTCAGTGGCTCCAGCCAGACTTCCATGGGCTGCCAGGAAGTTGTGCCCCAGCCAGGACTGGTGAGTGTAGTTGAGCGACACCTCTAGGCCAGGCCCATGCTGCTAGGACATAGCTTCCCTCTGCCCCCTGGGGCACCCCACCCACCAGCCTGGGCACAGGATGTGTGTGCCCTTCCAGGGGAAGAGAAACCAGATCCTGAGGCCTCTGAGCTCATCTCTCCCCGCCCATCAGCTGCCGCCCCTTTCCCACAGTGGGCAAACACGAGGCTTTATTTACATGGCAACCTGGGGTGGCCAGTGGTGACAGGTAAGTGGCTTATGTAATGGTGGTGTGGCTCTTGGCATCCTGGTTGTTCCAGGGGAAGGAGTCATGACGGAACTTGAGCCTGACAGCTCATCTCTGAGGTGACACTTGGTAGGACGTGCAAGTCCGGAAGCCTCAGGCAGCCGGGCACAGATTCTGCCTGCTGACAGCAGGTGGCCCCTCAGGATGGACGTGCACTGTCACAGCAGTGAGTGGCTACCTGGGAGCAGCTTGGAAGGCGCTCCAAGTGACACCAACAGACTGTCTCCCCACCCCCACCCTCCCTTTACAGGTGGTGCTTGCCGAGGGTCGCATGGAGAAATCGGCTCTGCCACTGTGGGTGTCCAGCACTGAGGCCCTGCTCCGAGCCTTCCTTCCCAGATTTCTGGGTTTTCCAAGTCTGATGGCCCTGGGTCCTGCTCCCTTCCCAGGAGCTCCAAGTGTCCCTGCAAGAGTATGTGCTCAGCCATGCCAGCATGAAGTTGTGACACCTTCCCTGACCCAGGAGTCTCAAGGCAAATGGAGTTTGGGAGACTCAGAGCTCTGTGGACCCCGGCCCTCCGCCATAGGCCAGGAAGGACCCAAACTCCCCTGGGAGACCAAAGAGGAGAACACATGGGATGCTGTGCCACGTTCTGAACAAGGTCCCCACATTCCGTGTCTTTACCTCATAGGACAGGGCAAGAGGACGTGTCCTTGTCTTACCCACCTTGTAAGGGCCACAGGAACTGGGGTTCATCTCTGTTCAGTCCCTTTTCTAGCACCCACGGGGCACCGGGAAAGTGTAGGGAGTGAACTACAAGATAAACAGAATGGCGGGAGGGAGGAGGGAAAGAAGAGAAGGGCCAGGGAGGAGGAAGGAAGGAGGAAGGAAGGCAAGGGCGTGTGGGGGGGGATGGAGGGGGGGGAGGAGGGCTAGAGGGAAGGGGGGGTAAGTGGCCGGGGTAGTGTCAGGTGCCACCACCACCACCACCACCACCACCACCTCCCCACACACACTGGAGCCAGCCCTGGGTCTCATCTCAGTTCTCCCGACAGCGACCGTGGGTGTTGGACCCATGGCTGCACCTCTCTGGATTTCGTTTTCATTTTATCATCTACAGTAGAGACACAGCTGTACCAGCCCACCCTGCATCCATCACAAAGATCCAACCAACCAATCACAGTGAAGGGGAATAGGACCTTGCAGAGGCCTCTGGGACTGGGAGACGACCCTTGCCAGGACAGGGTATGTCCTCCTACCCCAGAGACAGCTCCAGCTCCTTCCCAGCTAGCTGCTCCTGTCCTGGGCATATGGGCATATCCTCTGCTGTCTCCCTTTGTCTACGCCCGCGCCCCCCCCCCCCCCCCCCCCCCAGCCTCTCCCAGGTACGCTGCTTCTGTTAAGTACTGAGCAGTTCAGGAACAGGCCGCAGGCTCTGAGCAGGGTGTTTACTCTTTGGCTTGAGAGAGTCCCATTCAGAACTTGCTTAGCCTTCCCATGGGAAAGCTGCCTCAGGGAGGAGCTGTGCAGCGACCCAGCAGGAGGGGAGGAGGGGAGGGAGGGAGCCAGCCCTCCCACTGCCCCAGGCTTCCTTGAAATGGCTTGCCAAAGGCTTTATCTCTTTGAAAACAAAAACCTCAAAGAATTTTTTTCTTTTTGCATGGCCTGATTTTCTGATATGCTTGGAAAATGGTTATGAGACAGGTGGATGGTTATCTCACCCACTTCCCTGTCTGTGGCCTTCTGCCTCACTTCTTACCGTGTTTCCTTGCTTGTTCATTCATGCATGCACACACCCTTTCATCCATTCATACTCCACCTACCACCCATTCATTCATCAATTCTTTTCACCTACTCATTCACCCATACATCTACTTGTTCACTCATCCATCTATCCACCCACCTATCCATTCATCCGTCCACCTACCCACCCAGTCGCCCATCTACTCACCTACCCATCAACCCCATTCATCTGCCCACCCACCCATCCATGTACCTACTCACCCACCCACCCATCCATGTACCCACCCACCCACCCACCCATTCATCTTGTACTCATCTACCATCCATCCATTCACCCATACACATCTACCTGTCCATCTTTCTACGAACCCTTCCATCTACCTGTCTTTACTGAAGCAGCAGTGGGGAAAGTCCTGGACTCGCTGGCCTGAGACCTAGCCTCGGCATAACCACTGTGCTAGAGCAAAGTCTGGGCATGATACCTACCCAGGCTGGAGCTTCAGATCTTGCTATTTCTTTCTTCCATCCTTGGCCAAACCTTTCCCGTCTTTGAACTTAAGTGTCCTCATATGGAAAATGGGCCAATCATAGAATCTGCCTTTCCATGTGGGGTATAATAAGAAAATGTACATGGGAATTCCTGGAGTCAAGTGGGGAGGTGCCAAGATGGGTGGGTAATAGCCTTTGGCTTCAGCTTTCTGCACTGTGGAGTCATCCAGCCTGCTGGTGTCTATGCTAGTGTGCACATGGAGATGAAGACAGTAGTAAGAACAGAAAGGTGTGCCCTAGCAAAGGGTCTCTTAGTGGCTGGGTGGGATGTAGATACAGGGTTTCCACCAGAGAAGAGGATGGCATTGTAGAAGGCCTTTTCTGTCTATTGAGTGTTGTGGAATAATCTTTTTGTACACTGTGAAGATGTATCTTTCTGATGGGTCTATTAAAAAGCTGAACGGTCAATAGCTAGGCAAGATTTTCAGGCACACAGGATGCTGGGAAGAAGAAGAGGGGAGTCGCCAGCCAGGCAGATAGGAAGCAGCATGGACAATACAGAGTAGAGGTAATAAAGCCACGAGACAAAAAGTAGATTGATAAAAATGGTTTAATTTAAGTTGTAAGCTAGTTATTAACAATCCTAAGCCATCAGCTGAGCTTTTATAATTAATAAGTCCCCATACCATTATTGGAGAGCCAACGGTCCTGACTAAGGTCTGACTACAATTGAGTAAAGACAATGAGATTGAAGGACATGACCCTGACACTGAACCTCATCGATACTTTGTCTTCCTAAATGCTAAACTCTGTAGGCCGCAGAATCATTAGATCCGACTGGGTCCCCTGGTCTTTCAGTAACACCACATTCAGGTGTTTCCCATCCTCTAACCTTGAAAGACAATACTAATCAATTATGATTCTCTTCTCTTAGAGTTTAAACTTTGCTGTTGCATACAACAACATCGAGCCACATGCGTGTGTGGAGGTCACAGGTCAATTTAGATGCCTTCCTCTCACATCTGTTTTTCATTTTGAGATGGGGTCTCTCTGAACCCAGAGTTCATCAGTAGACTAGACTGGCCGGCCTGCTTCAATTCCCTTAGCCCTGGAGATGCTACTGTATGCTGCTGCTGCACCCAGCATTTTATATGGGTGCTGGGTATCCAAACTCAAGCCCTCACGGTTTCATAGTATACATTTTACCCACTGAGTTCTCTTCTCAGCCCCTAAACTTCATTTCAAGTGCTTGAGACCTCCATGTGGCTTGAGACCTCCATGGGTGCTGGGCTGGACAGGTCAGCTCTCTCCTCCGGTATGGTGTAGATGAGGCTGCCCTGCTAGCCTGTGGGAACTAGTGACTGAACAGGAGCTCACTCAGCACTGAGGCCAGATACACCAAATGCTGCCAACTGTGGGACTTCCGGAAGATCAGGTTTGATCCTAAGTGGACTAGGACAGTCTGCTGTGGCCTTTACCTTGATGTCACCCTTCTGGTCCGACCCTTCTTGAGTTCATTTTCTTTTTGTCCTTGAAAAGGACAACAAAAGCAGAAGACCAGCCATGATCAGCGGCCGTGCCCCACCTCCCTTTCCAAAGCAGCTTCAGGCTATTTTTAGAGTTTCTGGGTGACTGTCATTGCTGCCCCAGGCTGACATTCCATACCCTGGGAACCCTGACCTACAGCCTTTCCGCTGTGAGCTGAACCTGCTTTGTTCATGCCCCAGAAGAAAAGAACAACGTTCATTAATGACCCCCACCTTTCGGAAGATCGGAAGCGAGCCTCCGTGACCTTAATGACCCTTAATCCTGCAAGGACCGCTGCATGAATGGTTGTTTCTGGAGGGTTCCAAAGTTGCCAGAAGGTTATGCTCTGGGGCTGCCAGCCTCATGACTGGGTTGACCAAGGAAGCTGAGACTAAGTGAGAAAAAAAAAAAATTGCTGAAGTGTCTCCAAGTAGGTAGGGACTTGAGACTGACCTCCAGGCGCCTCCCCCAGGTGGAGTGCGGGTGGGAGCATGATTGGGGCCTGGAGCACCAGATACTGTGAGAAGGAAGGGACCCCAGCAGGCTGCTGCCTCCGGAGGTAGGGACAGAGCTAGAGAGTCCCTTGGCACAGGTGACCTGTAACGCCTTTGGGGTGGGGGGATGGCCACGGCTGCCTGGCCTTCAGGAAGAAGGGCCCGCTCTGTCTCAGGCCCTAGAACCTTTGACTAGCAAAGCAAAGGTCACGGGAACAATCCCTCCCTTTCACGCTGGGTGACCTGGCAGGAGCACACTGGAGCTGACAGAGGGTGCAGCCCCTCCCCAGCCGCCCAAGACAAACACAGCACTAGGAAGTTCCCACGCTCTTGTGCTGGAGGCTGGGCAGGGAGGAGGGCGGGGCCTTGGAAGCTGCAGGTGAGTCTGGAGACCCTGGCTGGGGTCTGCCTGCAGAGCCTAAACCTGCAGGACCCACTCCGTGCAGAGGTGCCTTGCTGAGTCCGAACAGTGAGTCCACCATCTTCCTTCATTCACTGCACAGAACAGGGACCTGAAACCCAGAGAGGACAAGTCCCTTGCCTCTGATCACACAGCTGTGGAAAGGAGTCTGGTTTGGACTTGAAGTTCTATGGCTCTTTAGAGCCTGTGCTGTGTATAGACAGTTAGGTTGATGTCGGGGGAGGGGCTTTTGAGGGCCCCAAATAGCAGTGATCTAGGGTTCCCATCTACAGAGTGAGTGAGTGGGTCCCTGACTGGCCTCTGGGAATGCTCAAGGAGTGAATGGCTAAGGGGTGAATGTACTGGAGGAACATGCATTTTCAGCTCCCTGAATTTTGCCTGCTATCACTTTTAGGGTCCTTTGGTCTGGGGTGCTACAGAGATAGCGTGGAGGTCCTGGCTTACTTGAAGTCAGAGTAACCAGAAGCAAGCTCCCCTCTCCATGAGTGAGCATCCCTTCAAAGAAGCAAACGGATGGACACAGGGGTCCCTAAGCCCTCCAGTGGGTCCGCTTGCCTTGAGTATGCTGACACGTGTGTCCTGGATCAACCCTTTCCTCCAGTGTGCACTCATTGGGCACCTGCTGTGTCCAGGCTCAGGTTCCTAAGGCTGCAGGTGACATTTTGTCATTCTTAGTACCTTGGTGCTCCTGGCCTCAGCATTGGTCTTCACTTGTCACTTCCTGTCTCTATGGACAGGACACCGAGGCTCTGGGAGGAGTGGGAAGGACTGAGGACACCAGGATTCTGATCTTAGAGGTCATTCAGAAATAGTCATACTGTTGCTTCATGGGGGCTCCATCACGGTCAGGCTGCCCAGGGGCATGGTGCCAGGAACCATCATGACCATTTCAAGATCTCCTTGGTGCCTGTGGCTCCTTCCCATCTGCCTCTATCCAGATCACTGCTGAGGTCAGGCCAGGTCAAGGGTGACTCAGCTCAAGCTAGAACTGGGGACAAGAATCAATCACTGCAACCCACATGAAGCACAGAGTCAAGAGATGGAGGAGCCGGGCGGTGGTGGCGCACGCCTTTAATCCCAGCACTCGGGAAGCAGAGCCAGGCGGATCTCTGTGAGTTCGAGGCCAGCCTGGTCTACAGAGTGAGTTCCAGGAAAGGCGCAAAGCTACACAGAGAAACCCTGTCTCGAAAAACCAAAAAAAAAAAAAGAAAAAGAAAAAGAAAAAGAGATGGAGGAGGGGCCCAGGACAAGGGTGGGCCCTGGCTTGACAGTTCCTGGTGAGTCTTCTCTCTCCCTGGGACCCTGATTGAAACTACGGTGGCTCCTGTAGCCTGACAACCTTCACCCCCCAACCCCATGCCCACACACAGGCTCTAGATTTCAAGGTAACAGGCTTTTGAGAAAGACCTGTCCACTAAGGATGGATGTCTGACCAAGTCCTGCCTCAGCCAATGTCCCATGCTCTCTGCTGTGGCTGGGGAGGCTGGAGTCGAATTGAGGCTGGGGCTAGAATCTTGTGCTCTGAGCATGGGATAGTCCAGCCCACCTGATAATATCAATTGTCAATTTAATGAGATCTAGAATCACTTGGGAGACAGGCCTCTCAGCATGCCTTTGGGGCACTGTCTTGATTAGGCTGAGGTGGGACATCCTTCCCACTGTAGGTAGCACCATTCACTGTGCTGGGATCTTGTGTTGATCACATTCATCACTTACCTTTATTATTATTATTATTATTATTATTTTTTTTTTTTTTTTTTTTTTTTTTTTTTTTTTTGGTTTGAAGAGACAGGGTTTCTCTGTGTTGCCCTGGCTCCTGGAACTCATTTTGTAGACCAGGCTGGCCTTGAACTCACAGAGATCCACCACCCGGTTACTCTCCTCTTCTTGATTGTGGGCATAATGTGAGCCACTGCCTCAAGCTTCCACTGTTTTAAATTCCCTGCTGTTACAGACTGTAACCTCAGACTGTGAGCCAAAATAAGCCCTTTCTCTCTTAATTTGCTTTTATGAGGACATTTTAGCACACTAACAGAAAAAGTAGCTGAGACATCACCCACAGATTGGCCCTTCTGATTACAGTCATTATCAACTTACTTAAAATCACCCACACGCCCTTCTCACATTATTCACCACATAAGGCATCTGTCATTAACCTACTCAATTTGCCCACCCATCCATCTGACAATCTCTGCACCAGTCACCCATGCCTGAATCCTCCTTTATCTATCCATCCATCCCAGACTTATCCATCAACTCACCCCATGCATCCACCCACACAGCCACTCATCCAACTAATCTATTAACCACCAGATATTCATATATACATTTCCACCATCAATCCAAAGAGATAGATCCATCCATTCATCCATCCATCCACACATTCATCCCACTACCCATCAGCTATTCATGTATGTCTGTTCCATCATCCATCCATCTACTCATTCATCTTTCCATCTACCTAACCACCCATCTATCTATCACCCATGTACCCTCCATCTATCCATCATCCATCCATTCCCATCTCTCATCCATCATCCATCTACTCATTCATTCACCCACACAGTCACACGTTCATTCTATTATCCACAAGTTATCCACATATGCCTCTTCCATTATCTACCCATTCACCAGAGGACACCAGTCCTCCATTCATCTATCATCTATCCACCCATCCTCCAATGCACCCACCCTTCCCTACCTCCATGCCATACGATTTCAATATGAAATGTCCCCCCATAGGCTCATATGTTTTAACACTAATTCCCTAGCTGATGACACTGATTTGGAAGGTTGCAAAATCTTTAGGAGGTAGGCCTAGATGGAAGAAATGGGACCCTGTGGGGCAAGCCTAGAGGCTTAAAGCACAGACCCTGATTTCTGCCTCCTGATCTGTGAGATGGGGGCAAGTCCCTCTGTGGAGCCTCCTGCACCACGCCTTCTTGGCCATGACAGACTGTATCCCTTTAAACCGTAAGCCAAAGCAAACTTCTTCCCTGATTGGCTTGTCATATATTTTGCCCATGCAATGAGAAAAGTAGCTAACATAGTAATAATCCGTCTTCTTATCCAATAACCCACACCTGATCCATTCATATTTCTATCCCATTATCCATTAACTATTCTCACATGGATCTTCTGCCATCAATACATCCAAATTCAATCATCCATCCATTTATCCATCCATCCACCAATAAACCCAATTACCCACCCAACCGTAAATTCATCTATCCATACACCCACCAATTAACCCAATTATCCACTATCCATCCATCCATCCATCCATCCATCCATCCATCCATCCTTCTACCAACTCACCCATTCACCCATCTCATTCATCTCCAAGCAATCCCTGCATGTAGCATTCATTGCTGACTACCCATCTTTCCACTTCTACACCCACCGTGAAATTGTTCCTTTGCTCATCCCCTGGTGTACTAGCCCAGCAAGCTCTTTTTACTTTCTAGTGTCAGACCTGACATCCCAAAGTGAACACAATGCAAATCTTGTATACAATTGATTCTGGGTGAGGCAACAAAACCAAATGGATTAAAGCGAATTCTGTTAGCTCCAGGCTTTGGGCCTTCTCTCGCAGTGGTGTGGTTTTGAGTACAGTCATGGATAGTCAGGGAGACGGAAATTTTGCAGCCCTCTCCCTGGCTTTATCAGAGTCCTGCCTTTGGATAAGTTAACTGAGTACTCTGCATGGCCTAGAGTGCTAGTCACCACACAACAAAATGCTATACTGAATAGCCTGTGTCATTGTGGGGATTCATCTTCACTTCTGTGACTGCATGGTGTAGTGGGTGTAATTGTGCCTGGGAAAGCACTGAGGACACTTTCTCAGTAGAGGAATGCCATCAAGAAGGACCCTGTGTACATTAGCTTTGTCAACCTGTCACAACTTAGAATCACTCGTGAAGAGAGTCTTTATGAGGGATTGTCTACACTGGGTTGCCCCATGGGGGATTGTTTTAATTAAGTTGATTGATGTGGGAAGACCCTGCCCACTGTGGGCACCACCATTCCCTAGGCAGTGAGTTATCAACTGTGTAAGAACGTAGTTATAGCTGGGCGGTGGTGGTACACCCCTTTAATCCCAGCACTGGGGAGGCAGAGGCAGGTGGATCTCTGTGAGTTTGAGGCCAGCCTGGTCTACAGAGTCAGTTCCAGGACAGCCAGAGCTACACAAAGAAACCCTGTCTCAAAAACAAAACAAATAACCACAACAAAAACAAAGAGTGAGTAATTAAGCTGATTACAAACATACAAGTGTGCATGCATTCATTCACTGCTCGCTGTTTCTGACTGTGGCTGAGACGTGGCGGGCTGTTTGACGGTCCTGCCTTGACTTCCCCATGATGATGGGCTGTAGTCTGTAACTATAAGCAGAAATCCTCCCCTCAGTTGCTTTTTGTCAGGGTATTTTATCTCAGCAACAGAAACGAAACCAGGACAGGCCATTTCCTTTGTGGAAGAAGCCACTAATGCTCACATGATTTCCCCATGAAGTGAGACCTGTGAGCCCTTAGTCCAGCTTGTCCTGTAGAATAGGGCAGACCAGGCGGTGAGGGGAAGAGTCCTTGCTCTCTGGCTGAGTTGAGACCAAGCCACTCATGAGCCACTGGGCAACCTGCCTGACACACTCGAATGCGTGACATGGCAGTGTGGCATGGATTGAGCATGCTGTTTCTGCTTCCTGACAGCTGGAGCTATGCTGCAGGAGAGGCAGAGGGTGAAGGGTGGTGTAAACCAGCCCTCAACTTAGGGGACTTTATTATCTCTATTTGTGACATACATATTAACCAGCTCGTTTTAGAGGACAAGACTGAGGAGTGGGGGCGGGGCCTGGGACACTAACTGTGTCCCACAGGGGACAGTGTTGAGGTCCGCCTGACATCCACATCTGGCTCTTGGCACTACAGCTAGAAATGCTGCCATTGCCCCGGCCTGGGCACTCTGACCCCGGGAAGAACACAAACCTGCTTCTGAGCTGGTTTGTGTTCCAGAGCACATCCTGGCTGCATCTCGTTTCTAAAATGTGGTGGCTGGCAGCTTGTGCATGCCTTACCTCAACTGCTCCTGCCCCTCAGAGCACCCCCACAGCAGGTATCTCTGAGCCCCTCAGACATGCCACCCCTCTGAACAGGGACATGAATCTTGGAACAGAAAGCAGGCTCCTGGTGAAAGATACAAGCCCACCTCAACACAGCCTTGGGTTTAAAATTATCTCCTGCCAGTCATCCTGTGTAGCCACCTGGAACAGGGCTGTCCTCTCATGGGAGGGCACTCGGGGGATGGGGGCCATTGCTGTATGCCTTCTGCCCGGCTATCTGCGTCACCGACTCAGGGTAGAATGTTGCCATGCTGTAAGTCCCCATCTGGGGAGTACAGGCCTCTGCCCTCAGTACAGGAGCGCAGCCATCTTGTAGACAGATGCCCCTGCATTTTGATCCCCCAGCCCAGCTGAACCTTCCCACGAGACTGCAGCTCCGGCTACAGTGACTCTCTCCTTTCAGATTCCTGTCCCTCAGCCTGGCGCTTTGAGGAGCCATCTGTTGCCAGTCTTCCTGCCTCAGCCCCTTTGCCCACCATGCCACCTGTAGACAGCAGCTGCCAGCTAGAAAGGCCTCTCATGCCCTGACACACAGGCTCACACACTCACACAGGTACATACGTACATACACAGACACACACACATACAGACAGACAGACATACAGACAGACACACACACACACACACACACACACACACACACACACACACACATCCATACTCCCAAGGCTGGGTGGCCTCAGGCAAGTGGCTTGCAGTCTCTGAGCCTTCTTTCCTCATCAGTACAAGGAAGAAGGCAACTTTCCCCCAGGCCTGCCCTAGGCATCAATGGTGCTTAGAAAGAGTGGGGAGTGTGAGAGACTCAGGCTCCCTGTGGCTTAAGCACTCCCCTGCCTGACCCATGCCTCACCCCAGCTGCCTCTTAGTGGGGGAACCTGGTGTCACTTCAGTGGCAGGCATAGGATATTTTAAGTGACCCCTGGGTCTGAGATAAGGCCCTGGGCTACACATTCCTTAGGAAGTGATTTCCCCACATGAGACCAGGGTGCTAAGGTTTCCCCACGTGCCCTGGAATGCAGGAAGGTGATGAGGGGTGGGGTGCTGGTCGCACTTCCCTTATGCAAGGTGAAACTTCAGACATGCACCATAACTTCTGTGGTGGCTAATGCCAGAATCCTAGCTAGAGTCCTAGTCTTTGAGGAGGGGCACTCTGACCGTGCCCAGTGGGCATCTGTGTGACTTTCAGGGGCCCCCAGGATGACAACACTGGTCATGGGTCACAAGAGAGGACTGTCTGGGTTACTCCTTGGGTCTGCTACTGGTGACTCAGGTAGTCTTGGGGACTCGGCTGGATGGCCCCATGCCTCAGTTTCCCTACTTGTAAAATGTGGCTAGCCATGGTTCTTACAACTTCCTGGGACTCAGCATCCCATGAGCCTGACTTCCTGTGGAAGTTGGGAAGCCCTCAGGTGAGCAGATGGCATAATCCCTTCCTGTTGTTCCCTGCTGGTCAGAGAGCATGTGCTCACTGTGCACCAAGGGGGGCCACCTCTCCTCTCTTGGTCAGCTCATCTGTGGGAGCCCATTTTCAGATTTCTTAGTGGCTTTACCCAGCAGGTCTGCATAGAGAGGATGATTGGACCATGAGCCTGAGTGCAGGCATCTGAGATGGTCTGCACTGGGCTGTGCTGGGGGGAGGTCTTTTGCTCCACCCCTTGGCATTCCTATAAATACCCTAGGGCAGAGACAGTCAGGGCCTGTTGGAATAGGTTCTAGGTCCTCTCGAGGCTGTTCTGTATTTTTTCTCTGTTTCTCTCCCCTCTATCCTTCTAACTATTACTTCCTGCTGCTCCTACTCAAGAGCACTCTGGGGAAACGGGGTGGTGGGTAGCCCCTCCACACTCATCTGCAGCTGCCATGGTGAGTGCTCTTAAGCTGAGCTTTCCTAAGGTCTGACCGGCATGTAGAAAGGCAGGGCGAGGCTGACCTCTCTTGTATGGTTGCCATTGGCCTGAGTGGGGCAGCCTGAGGCAGGAGGTTTCCTACAAGGTCCGTCAGCTGCACAAAGAAAGCCAGTCTCAGGGAGACCACGAAGACCTGCAGAAGGACTAGCAACCATCTCAGTCAGGGTGGAGGTGTGGCCAGATGAGTGTGTATCTGAGGAGCAGGGGTGTGGGGCTGTGTGGACCATGTGTCTTTTGTGGTGGGCAGCTAGCCGGCCACTTCACTGAACTCCATGGCTATCCTTCCCCATAGTCCTAGGTGGCTGGTATACTGAGCCCCCATGTTCCCTGGGCATCTTGGTTTCTCCACCCCATCTCCACTCTCTGTGTCTTTGTGTCCTCCCAACCCCTGCAACAAATGGCCACTGTGGACCCAGGGACCCAACCCAGAGTTTCACAGTGACCCTCCCCACTCCAGCCCAGCACCCAGACATGAGGTCAGTCCTCCCAATTCAGTGCCTTTCAAATTTATCCCACCACCCCACCATAGTGAGGCCACCATCACCCATTCTTGGAAGTTTCCATGTTTCCCTGCCTTGGACTTCATCTGCGGTGATCTGTTCACTACACAAGAGCCCCTTAGAACTCTGAGATCCAGCCCAGTGCCACCCTCTCTAGACACAGCTTGCCTTGGCTCCCGGATCGTCAGCCTCACCTGGTTACTTGTAGCATCTCTAACAAGCCCGTTCTTTTGGGCTCCAGGGCCTTTGCGCCCTCCCTCTGCCTAGAACTGTCTTCATTTACCAATGTCAGCCTCTTGTCTACCTCTTCCTCAGGGGCCTTCCTCAGCATGTTACCTGAATGGGTCTTCCTGTCGCTTTCCCTTCCACACTGTCCCCATTGGCTTCTTCCTTTAACTGCTCACAATCTGCTGCTCTTACTGGAAGAAGCTGTATAAGGAATTCTGGTATTGCTGGGTCCTTTGGGGTCAGCAGGTCCTACAAGAATGTGGAGTGGGTACTTGTTGGTTGGGGGGATGGACGGGTAGATAGGTAGATGGATGAATGAGTGATGACTAGATAGATGGGTCGGTGGGTAGATGGGTGAATGGGTGGGAGGTTGATGGATGAGTGGATGGATGGTTAGGTCGATGGTGGGTGGTAGATGAATGGAGGGCAGTTGGGTAGATGAGTGGGTGAACAGATGAGTGGATGGGTGAATGGGTGAGTGGGTGGTCAGATTGGTAGGTGGATAGATTGATAAGTGGTTGGATGGGTGGATAGATGGATAGATACATGGAAAATGAACAGAAAGGTGGTGGGTAGATGTGATGATTCTGGGCTGAAGGGAGCAAGGGATTCTTCAGACCTCAGACATGACCTCTCAGTGTCCACAGTTGCTGGTGGCCACCATGAACTGAAGCCACCTGTCTTCACTCAAGGCCCTGCCTTGTCTACCTGTCTGGTCAGCTCTTGACTTTCTCTATCATGTCCCACTGTACTGGAGTCACAGGCTAGCCCATCCTTGCCTGGATATGAGCACCAAGGGTAAGTGAGCCCCACCACTCACCCCTTCAGTGCCGGGCCTGCTGATCTGGCTTTCCAGCCATGCTCACATTCTGCTGTCAGAGCCTGGTGAGTGACAGCCTTTGGCAGGGACCCAGCATTTCCCACGTGCATTTTTCTCCACTGAGGAACCTCCAGGGACCCAGGTTCCCACAGCGTAGCCTGCTCCAGGCTTGCTACTTGGTGGCCTTGGCTCTGCTCCAGGGGACCCCACTCTTCAGATCCCTTTGGAGGGAGTGGTGAGGGTCAGCCAGACAGGATGTGGGTGTTTTAGGGTCAGTACACAGGTGTTCTAGAGGAGACCACCTCACCCATGGTCAGCCAAGACTGTGTCAAGGGTGACCAAGTCTAATTAAAGGGAACATTAAACAGGACTCTCTAAGCATGGCTATTTCCTCGGGTCCCCTTAGGTACCCACGAATTCCCCAGAGGAAGGAGCAGAGATTTGGGGGCTGTGGGCTGGGAGAGCCTGGCCTCTACTTCCAGTTACCACTCCGTGTATCTACAACTCTATCTCAACAGTAAGTTAAAGACTCTGGGAAATTTCTCCAGCCCCTGATTCCTCAAGTATTTAATGGAAATGCTGCCCCTCCTACTGAATGTCCTGAGGAGGAAGGGAAGAAAGAGAGCTGGACTAAAATGGTGGCAAGAAATGAATGGCTGTGAGTGTGAGCAGGGCTAAGGGCAGCTTCGCAGTGAGCAGGCATTAACTGAAGGCCTGTATATACCAGGCACTGTCCCAGGTTCAAAGTGGGATGATCAGACAGGACACAGCCCCCCACCCCCCACTTTATCAAGTGGCTAATGCTTCATTCTTCTCTGGACCATAGACACTGCATGAAGCCTTGTTCTACCCTTGTGTGTGCATGTATGTGTGCTGGCACATGCATGTGCACACAAGCGTGTATGTGATGTGTGTGCATGTGTGTGTATACGTAGCTGGTGCTCCAGATGTGTTTCATGACAAGCCTGGAAGTCCATCTCTCTGAGTGTTTCAGATCCCAGATGTTGTTACCAATGATCAGTAGAAGCCTGATCAAGGATTCACATGTGCAGAGTGGCCATGACACGTATGTTCTTCATGAACTGGTCCATGCTCTGACATTGAAATTGAAGTGACATTTGAGGGGGGAAATGACATAACTGAATGTAGCCACTAGACCTTTTATCTCAAGGGACTGGAGTAGCTTGTCACATGACACTGTCTCCCTGTTCAGGGTCACCCAATAGCTTCAAACTTGTGAGATCTCAAACTAGGCTGTGATTCCAGCTTGTCGGCCTCATGGCTTCTCTTGCTACCCTCTGGGTTCTCTTGGCTCCCGCCTGGGTGCTGGTACCCAGTCTGCAAGACTTCTCCAGGATGCAGTGTAGGCAATAACCTGAGTGAGTTTCAGAAGATACCCAAGCTGGGCCATGAGTCCCATGTTGAGGGAGCCCTGTGGGCGTCACGGCAGGCAGGTAAATGAACTGTAAAGAGGTGAGAATGAAAACTTCAGCGTGACTTCGTCTGCCAGGCTGGGTCAAACTTCTGGAGAGTCTGATGCCAGGCAGTTTATTGTCAGCACAGTTAAACACAAGAGAATTTGGGGGAGTGTTTCCAGACAGCCATCACTCCTATTCCAATAAGAGCTTAAGACTTACTATGTGTAGGAACTCCTTTGCAAAGTACATGTGACCTTGAAGATGGGTTCTGTAGCTTAAGGGCCTAGGATCCTGTCTGACCAATAGCATAGAGGTCAGCAGGCCATAAAGTACGTGTGACATCTCCCCTAAGGATGGGTTCTGTTAACTGGGAGCTAAAGATAAAGATCTAGGGAGTGAGAGTCTTGGATAACATTCTGGGGGATCTAGGTGAGGTCTGCCTCTACAGATAGCAAAAGGTCACCAAATTGTTAACAATATCTATTCCCAGCCTTCTGGGTGGAAAACAGGTATTTCCTCCTTTGAGGAGACAGCCCTGTCTGATTAACAATCCTGGTTTCCCTAGTGATCTGTGGGTGTAAGATGTTGTTGCCCCAAACACTGTGTGGAAGGAAGACCTGAGCTCCTTCCCAAGGTGTGGCCCTCTTCTCATGCTTCCCATCATGGCTTCTGGCGTAGCCCGCATGCTGTGCCTCTAAGCCTTTACCCAGCCTGTGCTTCTTAAGCTGCCTTCTCTGCCCTAGTCTTCTTGGGAAGATCCTTTAGTAGCCTAAAGGACATTCAACAGAACCCTTTACGAGTTCCAGAATGATTAAGTCCCTTGGAGCCTGCCTGGAACCAGCCATCAATTCAGAGTCTGCCTCTCCTAGAGCACGTCGGAATGGGTTTGGCACCACATAGACCTGAATGCCCTGTTCACCTCAGAAACAAGGCCCTCTTAGGCTTTAAGTGTGTGTGTGTGTGTGTGTGTGTGTGTGTGTGTGTGTGTGTGTGTGTGTGTGTAGAGATGCCCTCTTTTACAGAATCATGCAATAACATCAGGCCCTCCTGGATAGTGTCCCTTCCTTAAATTGCAGGAGTGCTGCCTAATCTACTCTCTTCACAGGCAATTACTCCATGGCACTCACCATGACAGGGATGTGCATGCTGGAGGGTGTGTGAATCAGAGGCAAGATCTGGGATTGTTTCAGAATTCTGCCAACCAATGTAGATTGAAACTCGATTTTGCCTCCCATTTCCAGGGAGGTCACAGGTGATTGGACAGACTAGAGTGCGTGATAGCATTGAGATGCAACCCTGGTTCTGCTTTCCGGTGGCTGATAGCCTTGAGAGAACAGTTTGACTATGCTAATGATGGTGGCAGTGGTGATGATGATGATGATGTCAGTAATGGTGATGGTGGGGACAGTGATGATGGGAGTGGTGATGTCGGAACGGTTGGTGATGGTGATGATGGTGGTGGTGGTGAAGATGTTGATGCTACCATGATGGTAGTATGATGGAGGCAATGATGACGATGAATGTCACAGTTGTAATGATGTTGATAAAGGTAATTTGATGGTGATGGTCATGATGGTGATGATGGTGGTAGCAGCTGCAGCTCCCTGTCAGTCCTGTGATCACAAAGGTAATGATTAACATCCTACAGCGCATTGTTCCATAAGTAACACAAGCTGCTAACTAGTGCGACTGGGAGGCTAAATGAGATCATGCAGGTAAAGGTTTTGACAGAGCCCAGCCATTAGGACCCAGACAACTGCTGGGCAAAAAGAAGCTTTTGATTGCGCCACCTTGTTCTGATTTAGAGGTTTCTATCCACACAGAGGCATGTTTATATGCTCATACACATCTGAGGTCACCTCAGGTGCCCTCCAGAGTCTAAGTGCGGCCAGAGAGAAACCTGAATTCAGACAGGGTTCCTGGGACACATTCCATAGGCCGTTTCGCCTTGGTCCTACCATTGGGGAGCTGCTCACCAGGCCCATGCTTCAATCCGAAGATCAGAGAGGTGATGTGAGGTGCTGCAGGGGGACTTGTGGTCCCTCCTCGGCAGGACCCTGGGAGGACCCACGCCTGGGCTCCATACTCTCCAACTTTGTCCTTTGCAGTGTAAGAACATTCAAGAAGAACAGCCAAGTTTGTGTGGTTAACAGAGACATAACACTTTGGGGACCAACAAGAAACATCCCCAAAGGGGCCACAGACACAGGCAGGTCTGAGAATACAGCAAAACAGTGTGAGGAAAGAGTTAAGGGGCAGGAGGAGTGTGGCTCTCATGCACCTGCCAGCTGTTCCTCTGGTTCTACTGCTAACTAGTGAGGTGGCTTAAACCTCCCAGTCTCAGCTTCCTTCTTGAGATAACGTAGTAGATGGAACTAACACACTGTCACTATAGTTGCGTGTTCAGAGCAAGTTGTCTCCACCATCACCACCTCCACCACCACTGTCACCATTGTCACCACAATCGCCATCACCACAATCATAACCACCACAACCATTACTATCACCACTGACACCATCATCACCATCACCATCGCCACCATCATAATCACCTTCATCCCCACCATTAATACCACGACCATCACCATATCTATCACCACCATCATCACCATTGTCATTACCAATGTGGACATCACTATCATCATAATCATACTCATCACCATCATCATCAACATCACTATCATCATAACTGTAATCACCATCACTGTCACCAACATTATCACTATCACCACACTCACCATCACCATCACTACCATCATTGTCCTCCATTGGTTAACAGTTAGTCTGGTACACATTTTGAGTGTAGAAGACAGAGGAGAGAAATTTTAGTGACAAATTCAGATTTCTCTTTTCTCCCCTCCCAGTGGGACTCAACTGGGCTGTTGGGGCAAACATCAGCCCAAAGAAATGAACTCTGGTAATCAAAGTGGGGTTGAGTTTCAGGAGCTGTGTGGGACTATGGGACTCCACAGTAGATACAGTTATCTCCCCTGCTTGCTCCACAGAGAGAAGAGCTGTGGGAGGCAAGCCTGCTGAGATCTCAGGCCAGCACCTCTCTCTGCAAGGTGACCCTCAAATGGACTTCCTCTCCCTCAGCCTCTACTCCCATCTTTAAAATGGGGACACACTGAGACATCAGTCTCTCTCTTCAGCAAGCCTCTTGGGCCTGCCCTGAGCAGCCAGTAGGTGGAGCTGATGGGCAAGTTGGAGGCAAAGGGGGGGCCCTGTAGCAGGCAGGATTCTGGGAGCAGTCTAGGGAGGCTTGGGAGGCCTGACAGTACTCCCTGTGGGCAGAGGAGCCACACATTCTCCTTGGATACTAAAGCAGCTCTCCACAAGCATTTCTAGCACAGTGTGACCCCAGCAAGGAGTCACACCCCTCCTGCGGCAGTGGCGGCCTGAAGCTGAATAGCTCTGGATGCCCTGTCTCTCTGCCTCCATGTTGGATTGGTCCCTGAGCCTCGTTATCCTTCCTTCCCACTGTTTCTGTCCAGGTGACCAGCTCATGGGAAATCCATGTCCTACCCTGAAAACTCAGCAAGTGGAGGAAGTTTCTAGAGGTGGGGAGTGAGACATTGCCTCTGCCGTGTCCAGGGTCCCCAGCCTTGGGGGCAAAGTCAAGGTCCTGATAAGGCCCATGAGACCCACAATGCCTTGCAGAGCAGTGGCTGATTCAGGGCCACAGCGCCACCTCTGGTGGCAGACAGTACCAGCTGCAGAGGCGCTCTCCCTTTCTGCCCTCTTTTCTTCCCTGAGGTTTCCCTTGGAGCTTGACCATTGTCTGTTCAGAGGAGCTGGGGATGTTGACTTCCTGAGCTCTGCCCTGTACCCTCTTTTAGCAGTGGGCAAAGCACATAAAAGTCCAGAGCTGGGCATGGTGGCACACACCTTTAATCCCAGCACTTGGGCGGGAGAGGCAGGTGGATTTCTGAGTTTGAGGCCAGCCTGGTCTACATAGTGAGTTCCAGGACAGCCAGAGCTACACAGAGAAACCCCACCTTGAACCACTACTCCCCCCCCCCCCCAACACACACACAATAGAGGAAAGTTCGCACCAGACTTGTGGAATCTGGGATGCTGGAGGATAAGGAAGGAACAGGGGAGGGCAGAGTGTTGGTTGAGTCTACAGGACTCATGCAGACCTGTTTCTACTGCTTTCTAGAAGGTTAACAGAGGTCTGGTACTGAAAGAGCCCTCCTCACTCTGCCCCTCTACCCCTAGGGTTCTGTTCTGCCCCAGTTACCACAGTGCAAGCACTCCCATGTGAGGTGGGTGCCTCAGGCCTGTGTCACCTGTTATAAGAACAACCGTAGCCCCACAGGGTGGTCCCAGCTGTGTGGGCAGCCCTTTCCTTGGTTCTCTTACTGGCGACTGCTGTTATTTTAATGCCAGAGGTGTGATGTGAGTGAATAGGTGAAGGAATGAATGGCCTTCATCTCTAGGGTTCTAAGGTCACTACGGGGTGTTGCCCACAAATGAAACTGTGACTTAGGCACCAGTTCACCTGGTGTACCTGTCTGTGACTTCTGCCTGGCCTTAACCCCGGAGAAAGAAATGTTGATATAGAAGGGAGCCCTTCCTACCAACAAGTGCCTAAAATCAGGAATCGGTCCCTGCCCTCCAGGAAGTCCTGCCCATGCATGGTTTCTTCCTCTTGATGTCCCACAACCCACCCCACACAAAAGAGAGGGCCTTTTGGAGAGCAGGTGTCCCTTCAGCTGTGACTGCCTCCCCACCTTATATTTCTATAGCCTGGTCCCCTGGGAGCTGTGCCTGCAGCTGGCCCCCTCACACCAGGTAGAGTGCCAACAGCCACCGCCAGCCGAGCTGTGAGCCAAGTGCTCCTGAGCTGTGACACTGTGTCAGGGTGGCATGCCTCCCGCACAGGCCGCCTCTGTCCTCACCCTGTTACCCTCTGGAGACTCAGGTGAGGCTTCCCAGGCAGAGAGGACCCCTGTCTCCCTCACATTCCCATGGTGGTTGGTGCCGCAGACGGAGCTACTGCCGGACATGTGTCTGTGTCTCTCCCGGCCTGGCCTGGGAGGCCCTTGAGCACAGCCTCCAGTCAGTGTGGAAGTCAGAGGCCACGGTCGCAGAACGGGTGGGAGCTGTTTCAGACAGAGGAGAGGGAGAAGACAAGCCGAGCCCTGGGGGGAAGTGCCCGGGGGGACTACACAAGGCCTGACAGTATACCTCTGAGGTGCGGCTTCTGTGAGGTGGCCAGGCAACACGCCTCAGATAAGCCTGTGGGAAAGAAGCTAGAGAGCTCTTTGCTGTGGAGAAAGCGTCAGATCTGGGCGGAAACTGCACAGCCACACGTGACTTGGAGTGGGACCTGCAACTACCTTGATAAGGACTGGCCATTGCCGAGGGCACGTGGCCCAGCCATGACCACCCCTGACCCCCACAATCTCAGCCTCCTGAGATTCACGGGCCCTGTAGGATGCTGGCACTTGTGGCTGGAAGCCAGGCCAGGCTGGGCCACTACACTCCCACCTCCTGGCAGATTCTTTTTCAGGGTCCAGGTCCTCACTGATAACTTCCTGTGTGGCTCACGCACAGCTCTTCCCCTACCTTAGCTCCTTCCCCTTTTCTGCCTCTAGCAGACAGTTTTTTATTTGGCATCTACCATATGTAGGCATGAGCCAGGTGCTAGGAATGCCTCAGATCTGGGCCCTCCCAGAACTTCCTCAGCTGGTCACCAGCCCAGAGGACAAGCTCAGCACTCTCTAGCTCTGTCCTGGCCGTTGGTAGCATTCCCTGGAGAACTGTGTGGAACGGGACTCTGAGGCAGAAGCTGGCTAGAGAAAAGAGTGCTTTCTTTAATCTATTAGTGATGTCTACCATGTGCTGGGGAAGGGGAGCAAGGCTCTTGCCCTTTCTCTCTGAGGATGTCATCACCTAGCCAGGCCCATAACATGCTCTAGACATTGCTGGATGCTATGCAGGGATGCATGGGGCCTGAGCTAATCAGAACATCAGGTTCGCAACCTGGTTTTCTATGATATCACACTATTGCACTCTGCCCCCTCTTTGCTTGGGCTACTGGGAAGCTCAGAATGAAGCTTCCTACTTGCTCTTGGATGGCACAGTAGCAGGACACGAGCCCTTCCGTCATCTGCCCCTGTGGGCTCTTTATCCTCAGGCTCTGCACCCCGTGGAGCAAGCCGGACGCAAGTTATCAACTATAAATAAAACCAAGGCTTCCGTTCTGGCTTGCACTTGAGTTTCCTGGTGCATTTTTTTTAAGTCCCTAGTCAACGGAGTTGGGGGGGGGGACCTCCTAACGGAAGATGACATCACCATCAGCTGGCCCGAGGAACCGGCCCCAGCCCTGCAGGCGCGGGTGGGCCCTGAATGCCCCCATTGTGAGGGGTAACTTCATCATACAAGTTCCAACGTGGTGGACTCTCAAATGGGATTCTGTGGTTTCTGCCCCTCACAGGGGCGCGCACGGGCGGCTGCGGTGGCTCTGCTTCCTTTTGTGCTGCAGTCCTGGTGACTGGCCAGTGCAAGTGACCACCCCTTCCACCCTGAGTCACCATCGTTCTAAACTCTGATTCAAGTTCCTTTAAAGAGACATCAGGGCCAGGAGAGGGAGGCTGTTCAAGGGAAGAGGATCCGGGGAGGGGGGCTGAGACAAGAGGAAGCCTGTGGGTGCTCTGGCAGACGCCTGGATGGAGGGGGTTTCCTGCCTCCCCCCCAAGCAAGAGGAGGCTGTGACTTCCCCAAAGTCTATAAAGCACACAGTGGCTTTCCTTTCTGCCCCACCAATACTGGGCTCTGAAGGCAAGCGTGGGCTTGATGGAGCTCCCTGACGTGTGTCTCCTCCCCTACCCAAGTCCTTGTCCTGTTCTTGCTGAGCTTTCTCTTAGCCACCATCCGAGGTTCTATCGTCCCAAGCAACTCTTCTGCTGCCTGCCCTCTGCTCCATGTGCAGTCCTGTCCCCACCCTGTGGGCTCAGTGTTGCCTCCTTCCTGCCCAGCTAGGCTGGCCCTGTAACCCCAACAACAACCCAAGACCCTGCTCCTGTTGCCTCTTGCAGTGGCTGTGGGAGATCCGGGAGGGCGGACCTTGCTTGGCTGGACCACAGCGATCCCCTGCTTCAAAGCAGCTGCTTACTAACTCTCACCAATCGAGGGGATAAATGTGGCACTGACTTCGAGGACACCTTGCCGCTCCTGCCAAGTGCCCCAGACAGAGATTGGGAGTGGGCAGCCCTTCCCATATGGAGTTGGAGGGGTCGAAGGACCAGTTCAGTGAACAGGTCAGGTTTGCAGGAGCCGCTCTTGAGGCCCAGGCTCCTGGGGCCTGGAGTCCAGCCTCTAGCCACTAAAGAATGTCCTTTTCATTTTTTCCTTCTCTCTGTGTGACTCACACTTTCGTTTTGAAGTTCCCTCTGCTGTCTGTCCCCTGGGGTTATACAGTGGTCAAGGCAGAGCTGCAGGGCGTGGTCAGCTGCAGGAAGCCCAGCTGAAGTTTCATTCACAAAAAAAGAAAGAAAGAAAAAAAAAACAAAAACCCAAGGCCACAAGGGCTGGGGACAAGGGCTGTTGGTTAAGTGCTGGTTGTGCAAGGTGAGGGCTTTCATTCAGATGACCAGTGTTCAGTGGCAAGCCTCGGTAACCCCGACACTTGAGGGACAGAGATGTGGATCCCCAGAGCTTGCTGGCCCAGTTGGTCTAGCCATTTGGTGAGCTGGGGGCAAGGGTGGAGGCAGGAGGATCCCTGGAGCTTGCTGCCTACCAGTCTAGCCAAATCAGAGAGAGATCCTGTCTAGAAAAATCAGGTGGTATAGAAAAGAAGACACCTGACATTGACTTCTGACCTCTCACACACTCATGTGCACAAATGTACATCACACAGAGACACACACAGAGAGAAACACACACAGACACATATACACATAGAGATGTCCATATATATATATATATATATATATATATATATATATATATATATATATATACACACACACACACATAAAACATGGAAGCTGGTCCTGTGTCCTGCTGGGGTACTGTAGGCCCCAGCCCTGCTCCTGGTCACTAGATGTTTGAAACTAACAGGTGTGGTGGAGGGATCAGGGGCAGAAGAGTTCCAGCTTTGTGCTTCTAGAAAGCCAGAGGCTATCTCAGTCTCTTCTTTTAGCCTTCAGCCTCTGTCTGATGTGACATCTCATGGCTTGCCCTCCAGAGGGACTGGAGCTTGGACAGCTGTGGTTCATTGACTGTGTTATGTTCCCACCCAGAGCTGGAAGGCTGGGGCTGAGGTGGAATGGCCATCTTCCTGCTGTGTCCAGGTCTTTGTGGTCTCTGCCTGGAAGTCTGGAGGGGTAGGAAGATAAAGAGGAGGGTAAATGGAGGGGGCATTCAGTCCAGTTTCTCCTCCCAAGGGTAACTTCTCAGCTATCTCAGGGGCCCTGGGCATCGCTGCCGTTACTAGGGTTCGTTCACCAAGGCTGACTCTTGTGGCATCAGTGGCCATCTTAAGGCTCTACCCCAGAGCTTCTGATCCCTTTGGGAAGCATCTGAGCTACTCACCAAGTGGCAGGAAAGCAGAACAGAGGGCCTCCATCAGGAGAGGCCCAGAGAGTGTGTCCAGGCCCAAGATGGTGTTAGGGAAAGCTCCCTGGAGGTAAGAGTATCCAAGCAGACATTGGGGGCTGGGAGGAGACCAGCCAAAGAAGAGGTGGGAAGGAGAGGCCAGGTAGAGGGGCCTGGCACATGCAGGGCTCAAATGCATGCGAGAGCATGGAGTTTTGAAGACCTGAGACCGTCTAAGAGAGGGTGCTAGGGGCCACTGGGAACCTAGGGACCCTAGTGGGGAGAGGTGGGCTAGGGCTGGACCTGTGCTGAGAGATCCAGGGCTGGACTGAGCGTAGGTGCCTGGCTGTTTGCCTGGAGCGAGGGAATGGCTTCCCGAGGCTCCTGGGACTAGGGATCAGGGGGCCTATCAGGACAGAGGTCCAGCAGAAAGATAGGCCACACTTCCAAGATCCTGGAGGGCTGTGGGGCTGCCCTGGGCTGTCTCTTACCAGAAGGGTGGCCAAGGCTCCCAGGGCTCTGGAGTTTTCTTACAAATATTGCTGGAGGGAATGGAAAACTGTACCTTGGCCAATCTGGGAGATGCAGGGCAGGTGTGTGTATGTGTGTGGAGTGTGGAGTGGACTGTCTGAGCCCTGAATTTGCAATCAAACCAATACCTGGCCCTTCCCTGGGAAGAAGTGACCCTGGATTCCCCCCTGGGAGCTCTCAGTAACACCCTGGATCCAGCGCTTCCTCTGTCTCAAGCTCTGGAGTCCCGAGGAACAGGGACCAGGTGATCCTGAGCAGCCGTCAGGGTCTCCTTTGGGGTTGACGGGGCTGGGTCCTTGGCCACTTCCAATCCCAACAGCTTTTGTAGGTTTCCATTGGCTGCCATGGTCTTGGGGCTTCTGTGAGCTTTTTCTGTTTCACAGAATGATGGGAATAGCAATTAAGAGGAAAAAATCCAGGGCTGGAGAGATGGCTCAGCAGTTAAGAACACTGTCACTGTTCCAGAGGACCCAAGTTCAGATCCCACCACCACCACAAGGCAGTTTACAGTCTCCTGTAACTCCAGCCCCAGGGGATCTGACACCCTCTTTTGGCTGCACTCATACAGCGCACATGTGCGTGCACGCACACGCACACACACATAATTTAAAAAACAAACAAACAAAACAAAAAACAGGGAAAAATACAACATGGGATTGGTTCTGGGACTTGACCCGAAGGAGGTGTCAGTGTCTCTTGTCTTTGGCACCACCATAGTGAATGCATGGGGACAGTCTCATGGACACCACAGACCTCTCCCAACGGACTCTGGCCTTGTCTGTCACAACTGTCATGAGTTCTACATTGTCGTTTCCAATAGAGAGTTTCATCTCCATCTCATTCCACCCCTAAGTAGGCAATCTTCCTGCTTCTGCAGTTGGGGAAACTGAGGCTCTGGAATCAAGTCTTATTCATGCATTAGGTGTCTGGAGGGTGGCCTAGTCCCTAGTGGCCTCCCAGTCTCCTCCCAGACCAGCCATAACTGCAGCAAGGACTCAACCAACCCCAGGAGGCACAATGGAAGGGAGGGCAAATGATAGGATCAGGTCTCTGGATGCAGCTTTTGTCTGCCTTGGAGACTATGAGCTCTGGAATGTCATGGGCTGTGTTTGTCTGAATCACTGGGCTGGCTGGAAGGAACAGAGTCTGATGCTGGAGGGGAGACAAGAGATTATGGATGATTCTAGAGGCCAAGAAGCCCCAGGGCTTGTTAAGTTACTAAAATGGATGGATGGATGATCAATAGACATGTGGAAGGATAAATAAGTTAATGAATGAGTGAACAGTCTAAAAGAGGTTAGATGAAGGCATGGGTGGATAGGTAGATGAATGAATGAGTGAATAGGTACATGGATGAGTGGGTTAGTGGATGATGGTTGTATCAGTAATAGATAGATGATAGATAGATGGATAGGTGGATGGATAGGTAAATGGATGGGTAGATGGATGGGTAAGTAGATGTATGGATGGGTGGGCAGATGGATAGGTGGGTATATGGGTGGATATATGGGTGGATGGATAGATGGGTAATGGATGAATGTGTAGACCAGTGGACAGATGTCTGGAGAGATGGATTGGTAGATGATGGCTGGCAGATCGCTGGCTAGAATGATAGATGGATGGTTGGTGATGATAGGTAAATGGATGCTGTGATAGGAGACAGTAGAATAGGCACTTGGGACATCTTAGGCATGGATTTGGGCTATGTGAGATGATTCTGGAAAAGATGCTGGGGACCTCATGGACATAATTTTGTCATGCATAGCTTGTGTCTTCCACCAACTGAGCCCGGCTAGAACATGGGCTTGGAGTTGGCCTCCTTTAGCCTCATCAGTCTCTTGACCTTGGCCAGGCCTCTATCCCTCCCTTCTCCAGCCTCACTTTCCTAGTCAGAAAACATGAACGCTTGCAGGATGAGATGAGTTTCTGAGGAAAGTGGATAGAGTCTTCTCCGATTTATTCCTCCCTCCTTTCTCCGGCTCAGGTTCCGGAACCTGCCACCTGACTTCCTCTCCCACTCCCCAAGTGTCAGGGTACAAACAGGACAGGATGGAGGTTGCTGGGCCTCCTGTTGCAGGGCTGTAAGAGCTCCACTCAAGCTCTGTCCTGAGGAGGATGGACTAAGGGGCTGCTCAGAGGCCCCTGGCAGGCACCAGGCTGAGTCACAGTGACTCACTGTTGTGACTTCCTACCACACATTCCTTCACTCACAGTGTCCATCCGCTGTGGCCACATCCCTGGAATATCCTCGGGCGGTTGTCAGTGTGTGGGGTACCCAGTCTGCCTCAGCCAGGGATCTGGAGTAGACAGAGAGCTAGATGGCATGGCCTCAGGGGATGGGGAACCATCTCCTGCTTGGCACATCCATGACTATTGCTGGACCACACATGCCTGGATGGTATACAAAGTCCCTTCCTCCACTAGGCCTCAGCTGAGACTTGGGGCGCACTGTCTCCCCAGTTCACTGGAGCAAAAAGGAAAACGACTCATCTACCCTCCCTCCAGCTTTGTCCTCAGAATGTCCCTGGCCCTGTCATGGAGGACTAGCTCATCTTAAGGGAGGGCACCCTGGCTCACTTCCTGTCTAGCTGCCTCCTTGGTATTCCTTCAGTATGGCCACATATCACATAGCTCTAGGTTCTAGGCCTCCATGCCCCTATCTGTAGGGTGCATAACACCTGTGTTCCTTTGTCCCGCCCATTGGTGCCCATGGGTGCCCCTCATCTCCATAACTAACAAGGCCTCCCCCAGGACTGGTGTCAGGTGCCACAGGAAGACAGTTCTAGTGAGGCCAGCAGCTTGCCAAGTCTGAGCCTAGGTGATGCCCGGAAGTGGACTTCACCTCCTTGTCCCGTTTCCCCTCTTCTATCCTGCCTTAGCCCCCCTCTTGTTCTCTGGCTGCAACTACCACAGCCTCTCTGCTCATGCTCAAACCGAGGGGGCTGTTTCCCACCCCACAGCTTTGCATGTGCTGCACACACAATGGTGGTTTCCTCCAAGGCTCTCTCAAGTGCGCGCAAGGATGGCCTGCTGGGAGTCTCCCTGCCCTGCCTGATGCCCTGGAGCAGGGCTGGCTGACATGCTGCTGACTATTGTGTATCTCCATCAGGCACCTGTTAGTCTATTGCTCTCTGCTCACTGCTGCATCTTCCATCCCTGTGACCACTCCTGGCATGCCCTAGGAGGTCCACAGACACATGCTGATCTAAGGGTGGAATGTCCCCCATGGGTGATAGTGTCACCTACATTCTGCTTGTGTGGTTTCCCTAGAGCTGGGACCTGGCTCTTTGTGATGACAAGATTTAGGCAGTGACCAAGGTCCCTGCCTCCAGCCCCAGGGCAGGAGATGGAAGACAGTCACAGCACTCAGATATCCCAATGTAGATCGACAGCTTGGGCCCCAGGGTGGGGCCTGGAGGGCCTGCGGGGCATCAAGGCTTGCTGGGGATCTCACAAGCCTTTGGTCCAGCCTAAAGATCACTAGGAAGCCAGTGGGAGCAGGAAGTGATGCTGTCAGTGTCCTTTTTGAGAGAAATCTCTTGAGAAAGGAGACTTGGAGCAGAACTTGGGGGGTGCAACATAGGCCTGAGGTCCAGGGCAGGCTCCGGTCACTGACAAGGTCCTCTTAGATTCTCAGAGATGCAGCTGAGGAAACTCTGTGAGGAGGTGCTGAAGAGGTGGGCTGTTGGGGTCACTATGAGCTGCTTGGGGGACTGCAGGAACAGCCAGGAGCATGAGCTGCTGGTAGTGGCTCTTGATTCAAGGCAAATCTTGGCTGCAGAAGATCTGCGGGTCTCCGTGTGCATACAGTTACTACACAGGCAAGACAGGAGTCCTCCAGAGCAGCATCTAGAACAGCAAGAATTGGTGGTAGGTTCTCCACCTGTAGCACCTGTTGGCACTAGGGACGGAGGGCTGTGAGTGCCTTCTGTTATAAAAGACCAGTGGACAGGATGTCCTGAGGGTCCTTTCTTTGATGCATCTGATTTCACAGTGTTGGTGACGGAGGCAGGCTGGCCATTATTTTTCACTAGAAAAGAATGTATCGATTTTGGACTCCTGCCCATGAGTCAAGAGGAAGCCAGCTGACACGGTTTGGGCTGCACAGGACATTCCTTACCAACTTGTCTGCTTTTAATCCTCCTGGAAAACCACAAGGGTTTGGGAGGATCATGGGGCTAGGCAGGGGGCAGCAGGGACCCAGGGCCTTGTCCCAGATCTGCCCAAAGCTCTGTGTGCTCCTGTGTGTTGATGTAGATGGAAACAGCAGGGTCTCCCAGATCTGGTCTGTCCTCTGTCCCCAACTGCCTGCTCAGTCACCCTGCAGGCTTTTTGTTTGTTTATGTTGTTGTTTAAGACAGGGTTTCTCTGTGTAGCTCTGGCTGTCCTGGAACTCACTCTGTAGACCAGGCTGGCCTTGAACTCAGAGTCCCGCCTGCCTCTGCCTCGAGAGTGCTGAGATTAAAGGCGTGTGCCGCCGCCTCCGGGCCACCCTGCAGTTCTTAAGTGAATTTCCTAACTCCACATCCCCAACAAAACCAGTGAGGTCCAGGACCATCTCGGGCTAGCACCAAACTTGAGGTGAAGGGGATCTAGTCACATAAGCTGTCACCTGTTGATTACCAACCATGTCCCAGGCTTTGGGTTACAATGGCTGCATACTAACTCATCAACTGTCCCTGCAGACCATCAGCGAGGTCTCATCTATTGGTGTGGAGGCAAAAGCTCAGAGAGGCTTGGTGACTCATTTGAAGGCACACATCCAGGAAGGCACAGGCAGATCCCAGGCGTGGGTAGGGACGGGAGCTCTGAGCTAGCTGAGAGTCCTAGCTGATGAGGGAGTGGGTGAATAAAGGGCCACAGAGCCCCATCCCCACTCCAGACCGTGGCTACAATGCCCAAAGAGGGTCTCTCCTGACCTGAAGCCCTCCTCTCCTCTGTTGCTCCCAGGATAAAGACTTCATGTCCCCAGCCTCTCTGCCACTCATTAGGGGGCTCTTGTCGCATCCCCGCCTATGGCCTGTCTCGTCGTCGTCATGTTCTAAATAGTTCTGGGTGCTACACATCTATTTTACAGCAGGAGACACAAAGGCCATGAAATCTGGTGGCTTTCTTAAGGGCACAGTCACCTGTGACTGGAAGCTACATCTATCTTGTCCCAAAGCCCAGCGACTACAGAAATGACAGATGCGGTAGTCGTGGCCTCTGTGGGCCTTTTTCACATCTCTATTCACATCCCATAATCTTCCGGTGGACCCAGTGAGGTGCCACTCCTATAGACCTGGAAACTCAATCAAGCAAGCTTCCCTCCCTGGAAGATGTCATTGCTCTGTGATATATGGGGGGTCGGGGTGTGCAGTGGTAATTGTAATATGAGGGGTGGGGGGTGCACTGGCAGTCAGCTCAGCACTCTGCATTGTCCTGAGCAGAGAAAGCAGGAGCTGGGAGACCTTGGGCTTTGGTGCAGTGAGTCTTGGAAGAAAGAGCTGGAAGTCCTGACTGCCTCCTGTGAGCCAGACACCCCCGTGTCAACGGAGAACCTTCCCTTCCCATTTATCAGGAGGAAATGCAAAACTTGGAGGCCATGCTACACCTGTCACCTGCTGATGAGAGAGTCAAGATTCTAGCACGAGACCCTGAAGCCCTTTGGAAAAGTCAGGGCAGCCTGCATGTCCAGCCTGGCCCCTGCGGCGAGACTGGCTCCCACCTCCCAGCCTCCTCCTTCCTCCTCTGTGTAGGGTGAATTACTGAATGAGTAATTCAAAGACAACTGTCAATGGTGAGAAGTGGGAGGAAGGAAAGGGCAATTAGGGGCTTCACGTCATTTCCACGGTGTGCCTTAAGCTCTCTATAAACAGTCAGGAGAGACAGCCTGGCTTCTACCTGACTGGGATCCCGTCGGCCTGCTGGGCCTCTCCGGTAGGCCAGCAGGTTCCTACTGCAGACAGACAAGTCAGGGAGGCCCTGGCACCCCAGCCTGGGACCTCAGAGCTGCCTGTCAGGGGCCGGGGAGGCTCTATTCCCCAGAGAAGCTGCTTCCAGCGGAATGAGCGGCATTACAGAAAGGAAACATTAACATTATAATTACAATTCTGCTTATTTAATTAAGTTATTAAATAGGCCTAGCCTGGGCAAGACAGAAAAACAACCTATAGTTTCCTTCTAATCGCTCCTCCCAGGATGGAATTAGAGCCTTTGAGAAGGAACTGGAGCCAGAAGCCAGGAGCGGTGCCAGGCCTGGAGTCCGGATGGGGTGATAGCCTGGGCTGTGGGAATGCAGCCTCTAGGAAGGTAGCTTGGGACTGTCCCTGAGCCTAGCATGCCGCAGGTGCCAGCAGCAGCTGGGGAGTGGTTAAACAGGAGATGTGGAAGGTGACATAGCCAGGTGGTGACCTGAGACACCAGAGGACCCTCAGCAGCCGTTCCCTGAGACTGGCTTATGCTCTGGCCCCTCGCGTAGTGGACAGTGGCCTTCACCCTGGCACAAGCTCTAACCTTCTCCTCTTCCTGTCTCTGTCCCAGTCACTGATGGTTGACACCCGGACCAGCAGATCCCACTTGTCCCCAGGACCCAACAAGCCTGCTGACAGTGTGCCTCCCACAGGGATGGACTTCCCAAAGGATGGGGAGGACATCAGAGTCCCTCTCTGTATCTGAGGCCTGGAGGCCAGGCCCAGACAAGCCTCTGCTGAGGGACTCAGGAGGGCGCTGGCCTCAGCAGCCTCTAGATCGGGCTGCATGTCCTGAGCTGACAGCTGCCCGCAGGCTCTGTGCACAAGGTCTCGTCAGACAGGAAGTGCCTCGTTCCAGCTGGCATGCCCTCATAGAACAGTCCCGGCTTTGTAAGGGTGGACAGCTGTGGCAGTGGGAGCTGTGGGAGGAAGGCCAGTGGCATCTGCTAGCGGGTAGAGGAGTGAGGGTCCTCCCCGAAACTAGAGCCCCTCAAGTGTCTGATGAGGTGTGTGGACTGACTGGGGAAGGGCCATGGAGGACAGGACTGCACATGGGGAAGGGAGAGAGCCTGGACCTCCAGTGCCTCAGCTCTCCCATACAGCAAAAGAACACTTTCACTAAGCCTTACTGAGGCAGCCATGAAAGCCACCACCCCATAAGGAGGCATGAGTGTGACAACTCATCCATCTGTCACCCAGCCACCCAGCCATCAACTGTACTCATCTATCCTCTACCATCCATCCATTTATCATCTATACCATCCATTCACCCACCCATTTATCACCTGTCCATCCATGCATCCATTGTCTATATCATCCATCCATCTACCATTCATCCATCCATCATCTATATCCACCCATTCATGTATTCACCCACTATCCATCCATCTTTAATCCATCCATTCATCACTCACACATTCATCTTCTAGCCATACATACATACATACATCATCCATACAACCATCCATCCATCCATCCATCCATCCACCCATTCATGCAACATTTGTACAAGGATTGTTCCAGGTCACCTCCTTTAATGGTCTTCAGATAGTTAAAAATCATCATCAAATTGTCCTTGCCCTACTGTGGCACTCCCAGGGTGTGTGTTTGAAGGAGAGCAGTTGACAGAAGATAAATCTCCATGATGCTTCAATGAAGACTGGAAACTGGGAAGATGTGGGCCAACTGCTGTGGATCCCAGTGACTCATCCAAAGTCTCTAGCTATCATTTTAAAAGCAATGGGGAAGCAGATAAGTCATGAGCTGCTGTAACATTGGATAAGGTCATGTCAAGTGGCATTCAGCACAGAAGGTGCTCAATAATGGTCACCAGGACTACTAGTATTGCCATGTTGTTACTATTATTAACTGTCTGGAATGAGAGTGGGTAGTTTAGAGACGCCTTCTCAATATGGGGCCAATGTGGCTAGACCTTGGGGGATGAGTAGGAGTTCACTGGGTGCTGACTTTGAGTTTTCCTGCTAACAGCCCCCACTCATACTGAACAGACTTAGCCCATGCCTCTTCCATCTCCTTGGAGATCAACTCTACTCTACCTCCTCCAGGAGGATTCTTACCTACTCCCAGCTCCAGCTCACTCCATCTCTTGCCTTAGTATACAAATCAGACCCCACCTGGGGCCCTCATGACCCCACCATGAACTTTGTAGTGTCAGCTACTTTTCAGAGTGGTGCATAATCTTTTCTAATCCTTCAGTGGCCCAGGAATGCGTAGACCTATCTAAGAGCAAAGACAGCCTCTTGGGACAAGGTCTGGTCTGCCCATGAGGGTGGCATATGCCTGGACCAGCTCACGGTATGGAGAAGAGATGCAAAGGAGGACAAGGCTGGGGTCAGACGAATGTGTGAGTGAACGGAATGATGGCTGAATGGATGGGTAGGCATTTGTTGCATGGATGGATGGCTCAGTGGGTAGGTAGGTATTGGTTGGTTAGACAGATGAATGAATGAATGGATGACTGGATAGATGGGAAGATGGGATAACGGTAAATAGGAAGATGTTAATTTGTTGGACAGGTAAATGGATGAAAGGAAGTATAGGGGAGTGACTGGATGGGTGAATGTTGGTTGGCTAGAGGGATGGATGGGCAGATATTGGTTGAATGGAAGGGTAGATGGGTGGATGCACACAGAGATGGGGGATGGGTGGGTGTAGAGATGTGAGACTGTGTAGTTAGATGGATCAGATAGAGGGTGGGTAGAGGATGAAGACAAAAAGAAAGGCTATAGTGTGCATGGCTGGTGGGTGGATAGATGGATGACGGAATGATAAGCAGGTCATTAACTAGAGCGTTAAGTAAGAGAATCAGAATTTGGAGTTGAGCGACTGTACAGAGCCACTCAGATGAAGTCACTGATCAGTGTCTCCCAATGCGTCTCTGTAGGAAATTGTGTAAGGTACTGCAGCTGCCACCAGGAGTGGGGCATGGGAGCAAGGCACAGTCCATGCCCTGTACATAGATGTAACAATGTATTCCAAGTGGTAGGTGTGATAGAATGGCCAGTCTGGGATGCTTCAATCAGAGAGCATAGGGGTGCCTGAGTTGGGGATGCCTTAGTTCCACTAAGACCTGAACGAGAAGTAACCAGCTGCTGCGTGAAGGTCTGAGGAACATGTAAGAACAATAGACATGAAGTCCTGAGGCAGGAATGAAGTCGGGCTTACTCATTAACAAAAAGCCTATTGCCTGTTAGACAGAATTGGAAAAGGGAGTTGAAATCTGAGACGACAGTGGGCTATGGGACAGGGACATTCACTCAAGGCTTCACAGCCCTGTAAGAG
Source organism: Peromyscus eremicus (assembly GCF_949786415.1). Lineage (NCBI taxonomy): Eukaryota > Metazoa > Chordata > Mammalia > Rodentia > Cricetidae > Peromyscus > Peromyscus eremicus. The sequence continues at coordinate 57,463,078 of NC_081416.1, forward strand.
CCTTGGGTAAGTCTCACTGTGAGGCAGAGAACGCAGGCAGGCTTGTGACTTGGCTGCGGTGGGGGCAGAGAAGATGGATGACTCCCTGGTGTTTGAGCAGCTGGAAGACAAGCTCAGAAAGCCATTCACTGAGCCAGAGGAGACCTGCTGGGAAAGCAGGTAAACCAGAGCCTGGAGGGGGAACACACAGGCTCTGGATCAGTGCCCCGGGCTGGAACCCCAGTTCTTCCATCACCTAGATTGTCTTGGCTAGTCTCTACTTCTTGGATCCTGCGCCTTCTCCGGGAGAATGGAGTTTCAGGTTGTTGGAATGTTCCGGTGCACCCTTTTCTGGCTGCATGTGTAGCTGCGAATTGTCCCTGCTGTGGTGACTGTTGTTGGTGATGTGACTCTCATGGTTATTTTTAGTGGTGAGAGCGACGATGCGCACGATGTGGCAGCGTGGCAGTGATGATAGGGTGGCGACAACTGATGTGGTGAGGTGGGATTTTAATGGTGGCTATGACACAGGAGGTCTGGGCTGGGGATACTGTGGCCCTGGGTGTGGTGATAGTGCTGTCTGGATGGTGACTGTGATGAGCTGATGGTGATGATGCTGGTGATGGCGATGGTGGCGATGATGGTGAGGGCAACAGTGGTAATGATGATGGTGCTGCTGGTGGTAGTAATGACAGGGATGGTGGTGATGATTGGTGATAGTGTGGTAATGGTGATGGTGGTGATGCTGGTGGTGGTGATGACAGTATTTGGTGGAGGTGGTGGTGGTGGTGGTGGTGATGCTGGTGGTGGTGATGACAGTATTTGGTGGAGGTGGTGGTGGTGGTGGTGGCGGCGGCGGCGGCGGCGGCGGCGGCGGCGGTGGCGGTGGCGGCGGCGGTAGATTTCACTAACAGAGACAGAGATGCACAGTGACATCTCACACCTGATCTGAGGGTGAATAGTGAAAGGAAACATGAGGTTGGGCTCTGAGTCATGGTCCCTTTTTGCTCGACCTGGTAGCCTGGGCGACTTGCTCTCTCTGGTCTGTATCTTCTCATTACTTCAGAATATGGGTGTTGTCTCCCTTCTGGAAAGGCTGGAGATCACAGTGACTGAGACCTGGGGTAGCCAGAAGGTCTCTGGGTGCTGCCCATGGCCACTGCTGTAGATTGTGGCATGTGTGGTCTTCGGTGGCACGGGCTCTGACCATCCCCCAACATTCTTTCCTTTGAAGAACCTTGTGCCTTTTCTAGTCCCCTTAGTGTGGTTTGGAAGGGCTGGAAGTCTGAGGACTCTTCTGCTCTGACCACTGTCACAGGGTAGGCATGTGACATGGACTGGGCCCAAGAGCTCTCCCTGTGACTTTTCTACCCAGCCAGCAGGGGGTGCTGTCACTTGGCTCCAGAGTCAAGGGTACCAGCTGTCACCTGTCTTACTCAGGGAAGGGTGTCTGTCTGCAGCCGATGACACCAGGAGAAGCAGAGACACAAACAACTGAAGGGAGATGTGGAGAGGGAAAGAAATATGGAAAAAGATAGCCAAGGAACGGCTGCAGAGAACCCAGAAGCTTTGTTAGAGCGCCTGGATCCAGCTGTGCCCGCAAACATGATCCTTCAACCTGAAGCTCTGAGTTACATGAGCCATAAAACAACCTCTGGGAGTAGCTAGACCCATGTGCTTTGCACACTAGAGCCCTTTCCATTGGTTTCCAATGGCTAACCTCCTCCAGATCCTAAGACCACAGAACCTACCCAAGAAAGCAAAATATACCACAGGGCTGACCTCCCAGTTTGAGGACAAAAGATGCTTGTCTAGCCAGACCCAAATCCGGCTCCTTTGCCTCCTGTTTGCTAGGAACAGACTGGGACTGACCCAGCTCCAGGCCCCTTGCCGTGGCCTGGGAGTCCCTGATGGGATCCAGTGGGAAGCAGCACTGTCCAGGACAGCTTCTGCTCACTTTCCCAAGTCTCATTCCAAAGAATTCAAGCAATGCAGGATGGCAGGAGCAGGAGAAAAATGTCACCTGATGGTCACGCTCACCTCATAGAGAACCCCGGGAGACCCATCGGTCCCATTCTCCACGCCTCCTGAGGTAGGTGCCTTCTGTTTCCTGCCAGTGAAATGATAACTTGGGGTTCTGCTGGCCGCCAACACATCCCAGAACCTTCCTGGATGATGGGTGTAGTGCCTGCTTCCATGTTGCCCACTGCTTTCTGTGCTCCAAGCTTTGCGTCTAGGTCATGGTCTGCTTCCTGACACATTAAACCTCATGCCAGATAACCCTGCTGTGGCTTTTCCTGGGGAGATGAGCAAACGCTACTCACTGTGAATGCTGCACCAGAGATGAACTATGGTAGCGATTCCACCGAGTCCAGCTTGGTGAACCAGTGAGTATTTTGGGGTGATGAACAGGAGCATCATTGTTCCCAAACAGTTGCATCACTGAACATCCCACTCCAGCAGGGATGATGGCCTCCCAGAAGCTACACAGATGGATGGAGTCCCCCTTTTGTTAACTGTCCACCTACTATATGCTCTAGCCCCTCCCAGGGCCACATGCCACCAGGTGGTCCCCAGGTGAGAGCTCCTGGACCTCTCCTGTCTCCTTCCATTAGGGGTGTTCACAGCCCATGACTGCCACCACACGGGGCTTCTTAAGTTTCTTCTACCTGTGACTCCTCTGGGCCAGACTAATTTTTATGCCTTTCAAGGATCAACTAGGTATACAAATCAGAATATATTATTAGTAAATGAGACATTTAGGACTGGAGAGCTGGCTCAGCAGTTAAGGGTACATACTTCTCTTCTAGAGGACCTGAGTTTGAATCCTAGCACCCACACCAGGCCGAGCATCTCACCTTCTGTAACTCTAGCTCCAGCGTGTCCAGTGCCCTCTTCTGACCTCTGAGGGCACTGCACTCATGTGCACATAACCTCATACACATGCATACACACAAACAAAAATAAGATAATTTTTTTTGTTTTAATTTTTCAAGACAGGGTTTCTCTGTGTAGCCTTGACTGTCCTGGCACTCGCTCTGTAGACCGGGCTGGCCTCGAACTCAGAGACTGGCCTGCCTCTGCCTCCTGAGTGCTGGGATTAAAGGTGTATGCCACCACCACCTGGCAAGATAAATCTTTTTTAAAAAGAAATTTATCTTAAAATCAACTATGTGGCATACATATCATTTAACCTTCTATTAGAGATGAAAGGCACTTTGCATACTGATGAGAGGGACATGCTTGCTTGTCTAACAACACAGTCCAAAGAGAAACTAACTTGATAAGCTTACATGCTGAGTGGTGACTGTAGGACACTATTACACCGTAATGTTTCTCTCAGAGCAGAAAACTTTGTATGTACAGTAAAAACATGTATTTTTATGTTTGTGACAGGCAAGTCTTGAATCCAAGTCTCGGGAAGCACTTATTGGTGATTCGAGGCCTGAGGCCACGGGCAGTGCAGATGGAGCATGCTGTTTGTTCAGATCTAAGTCGTGAGCTGCAACGCAGGTGAACCCTGCCAGAAACACCCCAGATTTGCGACATGTTCGAATTTGAGTTAATTTTTGGCGTTACGTACCCCTTTACTAGCTATTTGGTGTGGTGTTAGCCATCACTGAGTTACTTTACTTATTCTGTTACCATGACTACAGGTCCAAGGTTATCTCTGTTCCATGATGGCAATGGGCTGGTCAGGTTATGCCTGGAGGAAGAAACTCAGTTGTCTTTATTTCTGCTGTCATGTACAGGTAACTTTCTACACTGTGTGGGGTGGGGGTGCACATCCCCAAGGCAAGGACCACAGATATTCTATAGGCTTATACATTCTCATGCTCTCTGAGACATCTTGACCCACCTGGATGGGTGGTGAATAGGCCCATGTCAGTGACAACACTGATTTTTATGTATCAATAAAGAATTCAGGGTGCTGGAGGGATGGCTCAGCGGTTAAAAGTACTTGCTGCCTTAGTAGAGGACCTGAGTTCCGTTCTCAGCTTTGACCTCGGGTGGCTCACAACCACCTGTAACTCCTGCTCCAGAGGATCAGATGCCCTCTTCTGGACTCTGAAGACACCTACACACAGGTACACACACACACACACACACACACACACACACACACACTAAAAATAAAATAATCTTTGAAAAAGAAGAAATCAAGAGGGGAGGAGGCAGTAGGGAGGCAGTGGCTTTGTTGAGGTGACCATACGGCTTGCCAGGGACTTTCCTGGCTGGTTTTGTCACCGAAAGTCCCCATGGTGGGAACTGCTGCTTGGGAAAACCAGGACAGTGGGTCACCCACTGCCCTACCTTCCAGGGCATGTCCCCCAAGGGCTGTGTCACCCCTGGCACATCCTGTGCCTGCTTCTAGGACATCGGATTCCAGGCTGCCTCCCACATTGGCTTCTGGGAAAGTGCATGCTGAGCAGCAGCCAGTCCGATGCCCGCAGGCTTGGCCTGTGGCTCCCATGGGTTGGCAGCACACTCTGGCCTCAGGTCCCCCATGTCCTGGAAAGAAGGGGAGCCAGCACCCATTCCCACGATCCAGCTCTGCTATGCCCACCTGGGGAAGCTGGGAAGAAGTACTAGGAGATGCTGGAGGTCCCCCACCTTCCCACCTCTTCCTGTCCCTTGCTGCAGAGGAGGAAACCGAGGCACAGAGAAGGGAGTGGCATGCCCAACATGTGGCTCTGAGTGACTGAGTTGGGGCTGGAATCCCTGTTACCCTGATCCACACGGGCCCCTCTCTCCACACTGCACACGGGGACAACAGGAGGCTACCGTGGGAAATCCCCCCACCCCACCCCGGCCACTGCACTGCTGGTTCCTTGGGCTCTGTGTCACCTCAACCTGTGGCTCCAGAGCCTCTGGCTCCTTTGCAAAACCATGGCATCGGAGGCCTCACCCAACTCGCCTGGCTTGAACAGAGGAGGCCTATCTGGTTCAGGGAACAGGTGTGGCCAGCCCGGGCTCCACAGGGGCGAGACACTCTCCATGGTCTCTTTCTGTTCTCCATCTCTGCTTGTCCCTGTGACTTAAAGATGGAAAGCGCAGATGAAAGGGCCGGAAGCTGCCCTCCTGGAGGAAGAGGCCAGTCTTGTGCAAAAGACCCAGAAGGCACCCGGATGAATGCCACGGCTAGCGACTGGCCGTGCCTCTTGTGGCAAGGTGATCTCAGTTTCATCAAGATCATCTATAGCCAGCCCTTTCTTGAAGAGGAGGCTTTTGTGCCTTTTCAGGTTTTTATTTGCTTCACTTTACTTTTTCTATTTTTCATGTGTGGATGAGTGTATGCATGTTTGCCTGTACGTGGGCATGCATGTGGAAGCCTGAGGATGATGCAGGATGTCGTCCTCCATCTTTCTTCCACCTCATCACTGGGGCAGCCACTTCTGACCAGCATTTACATTTGTTCCTGGGGATTGAACTTTGATCTTCACACTTGCAGGCTAAGTGCTTAACCGCTGAGCAGTCTTGCCAACCCTCCTTTTAATTCTTAAATGGCTTTGTTGGGGTGAAATTGGCACTCCCAAGTCACAGGCTTCCCTAGTCTGTACTGTCCCCTGGGCCAAGGGGCTGTGCCTGGAAGGGCCCAGAAGCCCACTTTGAAGGAGTAGGTTGTAATTCCAGGCTGGGCTGCCAGGTCACACACAGCAGACCTACCTGACACCCAGGCCAGCTGACACCCAGCCTTTACTTTTTACAACAGGGAGTGTTTCTGTCTAGAAGGTGGGGTGCATCGAACCCAGCCAGAGTGTTAATCACTGCATAGAAACCCACAGGCTGTGGCCGCTGCCACACCATCTTTCAATTGTTTAGTTATTTGAAAACACAAAGAAGTCGCATCTTATGACGTGAAGAGAGAACATTTTTTAAGAGTCTGTGCGCAAGCTCTCGGGTCCTTGGAACAGGTCCTGGAGGAGGAACAGGGCTCTTGGGCTCTTCTGTATGGCAGAATTCCCACACCTGTAGTGGCTGAGCCATACCTCCAGGCTGACTACTACCCACACTTCTTAGCAGCTCTGTGCCTTGGCTATTGCGCCCTGTGTCATGGAGGGAAACTGAGTCTCTAGGGGCCAAGTTTCCTGTCCTAAGTCCACCCCAAGACTTAAGGCATCACAAGTCTCCAAATCTGGCACTGTTGTAGCCACTTGCTCTTCCCTTAGGAAGCACTGGGCATCAGCGCTGGTGAGTACCTGCCACATGGCAGCCAGGTAGGCCCTGGTAGGCAAGGGCTGTGCCAGGCCTTGGCATCTTTGGGGACTTCTGCTTTGGTTTGCCTCCTGGAAAGTTCCTAAGTCCCCCTCTAGTGTGTATGGGTTACCTTGGTACCCAGCAGTGACCCCAAGCTGTCCGGATGGGGAACCCCAAGCCAGATCAGAGCTCATACCCCCTGCCTCATCCCTCTTCTTTACTCTCCCCAGCCAACCTTCTCACACACAGGGTGTACTCAACCTGGGGGTATATCCATGTCTGAACCTCAGAACCTATGGATGGGACTTAAGTGGAAGATTCTCTTTTTACAGATGTGGTTAGGTGAAGGCTTTGAGGTAAGGACACTCTGAAGGCTTCAATGCCTCCAGAAGCTGCCTTTCTGGGAGAAGCGAGGGGCTCATACACAGCTGAAGGGAGGTAATGTAAGGCACAGTCACAAGTACAGGGCTGTCTGGAGCCCCTAAGAGCATGAAGAGGCAGGAAGATTGCCCTGGAGCCTCCTGCAAGAGCACGGCACACTCACACCAGGACTTTGTCTTTGGGCCCAAAACCTTAAATGGTCTATAGAGTCTTTTGTCCTAAGTCACCCAGTCTGTGATCGTCTGCGGCCACAGGAGTGTAACAGCAAAGTCCTTCAATACCGTGAGGGCCAGCAGGACCCCCAGGTCCTGGTCTAGGAGAGCCACCCCTGACTCCTATACCACACACACACACACACACACACACACACACACACACACACACACACACACACAATGGCTCAGTTGGTTGCTGTGACGCTTCTCTCAGGGTACAGGTGTGTTTGGGACAGAGCAAATGAGGTGCTTAGAATAATGTCCCCTGGGAGCCTGTCTGAATGCAGCAGCCCCTGCCGGGCCCATGAGGGTCTCTTCACTCCACACCTCACACTGTGAGCCGTGGAGGTGAGGTCTTTGTGCTTGTGTTTAATATGTGATGCAACATGACACAGAGGGGCAGACACAAGGCGAGGTCCTGGCCATTGCCCGACATCCCTTCCCAGTGCCTCTATTCTGAAGCCCACACACCACACTGGCCCCCAAAGCTGTAAGTCATGTGTGTCTACTGTTTGTGAGTGAGGCTCACACCCAAGGACATCTGGCCACCTTCAGCACTCCAGGGCCCTGGTTACTGACGAAGGCATGGCATTGCTTGCCCCAGGCAAGTTCCTCAGAAATCCATGGCATCCACTCTCTCCTGTCCTGTGTCACAGAAGAGACAAAGGAAGCAAAGACATTGAGTTGTGGTGGCATGGCAGCCCATCACCCAGGATTCACCACAGGGCTCCCAGGCCATTTTAGTATCTTAACCCAGCAGAGGGGCTGGGCTGGGACAGACGCCCTGAGGTCTTGGGAGGACTCAGGAAGTGCCAATGCACATCTCCAAGACCCCAGGAATGCGGCCCGCTGCCAGGCAGGGGCCTCTCGCCAGCCGGCCTTGCTCCATTCCTCGGCGGCGGAGCCTGTGATCTGGTTCCAGCCCAGGAAGGTACAAACAGCAATTTTGGGCTTCCTGAGGGGCCGCTTTAGCCAGATATTTTCAGTTAAAGCTCCCTGGGCTGGTGGCCAAGCCCTGCAGTCCAGGGGAAGGGTCCTGGTGCCCTCTGCCACCCAGGAAGGAACAGAGGCTAGGCAACTTACTGGTCTACCCCTGGGACTTACCACCGTGTGTTTGGACATTCCTGGGTCTTCCTCACCGCCCTGATCAGCAGGCAGGCTAGTGGCCACCAAGCCTTGTGCCCAAGCTGGGTGTCCAGTATTCCACTAAGGTCTGGATGGGCTGGGGACCATAGAAGAACTCTGTCTGAAGGGCTCAGGGCAGCAGGAAGGAGTCCCAGAAGAGTAAGTATTGGCATTGAATTGTGATCCTATCTACATATAACAACAGCCCTGACCCCCCCCCCCCCAGCCTTGGGAGAGACTGTGTTTGGACATAGGATGATATAGGAGACCAAGAGAGCAGGTCTCGATCTAATCTGACTGGAGTCACTATAAAAAGGAGGTCGGGACACAGAAGATGGCCACGTGAGTACCCTGGGAGAAGATGTCATCTCCAAGCCAAGGAGAGAAGCCTCAGCAGTGGTCAGACTTGTAACCCCTCCATTATGGACCTCTAGCTTCCAGGATATGGGGGTTTCAGGGTGTCTGCTGTTGAAGCCCCCAGGCTGTGGGGACACTCTGGGAAACCCTCTCTTCCTCATCTTGTTTGCAAGAAGGTGCAGGGATGGAGGAAGCTGGAAGAAATGAAGGAAGCCTGACCTGGAAGGGTCATCTGTGTTCTAAACCAACAGGAGTAACGGACAGGTCCATCTGGAGGGCATCAGAGAAAACTCAGGGGGCAAGGGTCACATAACCAGACACACCATTTATATTTACCTATCTGCTGTACAGTGCTAGTGTGGAACCCAGGACCTTGCACGTGATAGCGGCATTCTACCACTGAGCGGAAGTTTCCACACAAGCCCTTGTTTTTGTTTTTTAGGTAGGATCTTCTGATGCAGCTTGAGCTAGCCTTGAACTTGGAATCCTCTGGTCTTACAGGCATGCACTACCACACCCAACCCGGACATCCGCTTTAATGTTGGTTTACTTTGTAATGAAAAGTATGGCTTTCAGGGAATCCAGGGACATGGCTGAGTGAATTTTTAATCCGGCTTTATTGCGGTGTTATGCTGTAGTCTAGATCCCTCACCTGCTGAGCGCACAGCTCTGTGACTTGGCCAGGTGTGAGTGTAGGAGAGCCCTGAGCCTACTGAGGTCATGCTGTCCCTATGTCCCTTCCCAACCCCACTTCCAGCACAGTCTTGGCCTCTTTGGTCTGCTTTCTTCTTTTGTACCAGGTTGGCGAACATTTCCTGCAATTTGGTAAAATGGTAAAACGTATTTTGGACCAGCCTCTTTCACACACCCTGACTTTCAAGAATACTAGCAGAGTAGTGTGTGTGTGTGTGTGTGTGTGTGTGTGTGTGTGTGTGTGGCACGCCCTCTTTCTGTGGGCAGACAACGCCACCCCATGTGGATAAGGGACCATGTTTGCTCACTCTCCTGCTGCTTGGCATTTGGGTGGTTTGAGGACATGATCATCACTTGCAAAGCTACTGTGAACATTCGTGTCCAAATCTTTGTGTAATCGTTTCCTTTTCTCTGAGTCCCTGGGGGTAGACGAGTTGTGTCCCATGGCAGGATGTCTCTCTAAGGTTCTGTGTGTGGGCGTGTGTATGGGTGCATATGCTTGTGCATTTGTATGTGCACGCACGTGGAAACCAGAGGACAACTGTGGGTGCTGTTCCTCAAGATGCCATCTACCATGCCTTTATTTTTTTTATTTTTTTAAGGTTTACTTATTTTTATTAAGTGTTTCGCCTGCATGTATGTGTGTGCACCACATGCGTGCGCGGAGCCCATGGAGACCAGAAGAGGACATGGGGTCCCCTGGAACTGGAGTTCCAGGAGTTCCAGTTGTGAGCCACTATGTGGGCGCTAAGAATTAAACCCAAGTCTTCTGCAAGAGCAGCAAGTGCTCTTACCCACTGAACCATCTCTCTAGGCCCTCCGCCTTGCTTTTTGAGATAGGGTTTCTCACTGCCTGGATCCCACTGATTTGGCTGGTCTGGCTGGCCGGCGAGCCCTCAAGAGTCCCCCTGTCTCTGCCTCCCCAGCACTGGGATTACACCTGGCCTTTGCATGGGTTCTCTGCAAACACTTTACTCACCAAGCTGTCTTCCCAGCCCCGACTTTCTAAGGAACTGCTATTTTTTCTTTTCTTTTTTTGAGACAGGGTTTCTCTGTGTAGCCCTGACTGTCCTGGAACTCGCACTAGAGACCAGGTTGGCCTCGAACTCACAGAGTTCCGCCTGCCTCTGCCTCCTGAGTGCTGAGATTAAAGGTGTGTGCTACCACACCCTGCTTGGGATTGCTATTTTAAACTTTCTTATGGTTAGGGCAGCTGCCTCCCACAGTGGTTCCTGTTCAGGTCTGTGAGCTGTAATGGCGCTGGCTGTGTGGGGGGAGGTGGGTGAGGGTGGGGGTGTCTGTACGACTGTGCTATCCTTCTCCGTTTTTTTTTTTTTTTTTTTTTTGAGATAGGGTTTCTCTGTATAGCTTTGCACCTTTCCTGGATCTCACTCTGTAGACTAGGCTGGCCTCGAACTCACAGAGATCCGCCTATCTCTGCCTCCCGAGTGCTGGGATTAAAGGCGTGCGCCACCACCGCCCGACTCTCCTTTTCCTTTTTATGTTTAGAAAATTTTGGCTTTTCACGGGGCCACAGATGGCTACTTCTCTCCCCAAGAAGCCTTGCAATCCCAAGTGAAGTCACGTGACATTGGTCTTCGTGTTTGGTAAGTCAGCTGATGCAAGCCACTTTTTTTCTTTGAAGACCTGATGTTTTCCTTCCACTGAACTGCCATGACACTTTAATCAAAACTCAACCAGCATACATGTGGAGGCTGGCCTCTGAATCCTGGTTCTGCTTCCCTGCCCTATGGTCTTCCTCACACAAACAGGAAACCACCTCCACTCTGCCAGCTGCCTGAAGCTGGCTGACAGTCATCAGAGTCCTCCGACTTCACCCGTCCTGTCGTCCCGTCGCGGCCCCACCCCCACTCCCCCACCCCCGCCAACTGCCATTTTTCATGTGTGTGATGTTTCCATGTGTGTGACGCTGGACATCGTTCTCCGTCATTCTTCTGTCTGTTCACTGAGGCAGGGCCTCTCAATCAAAGCCAGAGCTCACCAGTATGGCTAGTCTCACCAGCCAGCGTGCTTGGGGATCCCGTTTCTGCCTTTGGAGGCTGAAACTGCAGGTGGACTGCCACTCCTACCCTGTCTTTAAATGGGCTCTGGGATCCCAGCTCCCGTCCTCACGCCCGGGTGACAAGTGCTTTAATCACGGGACCATCTCCTTAGCCCTACTCCTATTTCTAATTCGAAAAACGTTTTAGGTCTTCTCATTCCAGCTAAATTTGAGAATTAGCTCGTCAATTTTTACTGGGATTGGTTGAATCTGCAAATTTGAAAACAATAGACATCTCAGTAATGAGTGTTCATTACACCTGAAACTCGTCTCTAGAATGTTCCACAGTTTTCAGGATGGGTTCTTGGCTGCCTTTTCTTAGATTAGTCCTACAGAGCGGATTTTGTGAAGGGGGGTGATATTCTAAATACAATACTTACTATTCAAAGTTTTTCCAACATTTTGCTGCTGTTTGTCTCTGGACTCTTCACCATTCTGGACCCCCCACACACACACACACACCGGACACCCCATCTTATTGCAATGGCCAGGGTCACCAGCTTAGTGCACATGGTTAAAGCAGATGGTTACCTTTCCCTTCTCCTTGACCTCGGGGTGAAAAGCTTGACTCTGTCAGGTCTGCGTTTTCCCCAGAGTGAAGTGTGTTGTGGACAAGGCAGAATGGCATGCCAGACTCACACCTTGCTGTGGAACAAGCCCCTGGTTGACTCTTTACAAGTGTGCACTGTGGACCACTGCTGTGCCAGCCAGGATTCTTCAGATACAGAAAGACTCCGCTCTGGTCTGTGGACTATGGAGGCTGAGGAGTGCCCCTGACCTGATGATCCCAGGCTGGGGTGCCAAGAGAGTCAGGAGTCCCCAGGATGGATTCCTGAGCGTGTCTGGAGGGAGGCTGAGGGCAGGTGATACAGAGCAAGCCCATCCTTTTCCTCCCTTCTTTGCTGAGGCATCCAAAGGCAGGACAATGAACACTTGTAGAGGGTAGACAATGAACACTTCGTCAGCACCAGGTGTGAGCACCACGCTCGTCGGTGACAACCTCTGAGATGCACTAGCTGTCATATCTAAGCTGCTGCATGGACAGCTCAAGAGCGAATGTGAAGGGCCAACCCTCACACCACAAACTCGGAGGAGGACATGTCTCTGGCCCCAGGCCTCTCCTCCAGGCAGTGCCCACTGGTACTGTGGCCATACTGCCACCTTATCTAATTACAGCTGCTCTGCCTGTTCCTGGACCATGTCAGCAGAGCCACACGAGGTGCTGTTGCCGCTCGGCATCTGTTCTCCAAGCAGAACGTCTACGAGATGTGCCTGTATTGGAGCTGTGAAGACAGGTTGTTAATCCCTTGGCTGGTTGGTACCACATCCTGTGAGCACATCACCCTCTGGCATCACATCGTCTGCTGAGAGACAGCTGAGTTGTCTCCCATGCAAGGCACCAGGCTGGGCTGTTTAGGAGCCGCACGGAGCTGAGAGTTGACAAGACTCTCTCTCCGAGTCACGGGGTTTGACTCAGATCCCAGCTTGCTGGCAGGCGAGTGACTCAACCTTTCAGAGTCACGGTTTCCTCTTCCATGAAGTGGGCACAGAAAGCAGCAGTTACTCAGAGGGATGAGGCACGGACATCACAGCCCACCTGCTGTGAATGTCCATGCCAGCAACAGTGCTGTCACAGGGGGTAGAGGTGGCATGTCCGAGGGTGGGTGCTGGGGTCAGTGCTGGACTGCATTTACAGAGCTGTCCAGAGCTGTAGGAGACACCTCAGCAACGTTTTTATTGTTTTATTTACTCTGTGTGTGTGTGTGTGTGTGTGTGTGTGTGTGTGTGCGTGCATTCATGCTTGTGTGATTATACTCACATGGAGAGAAAAAGGGGAGTCCTTTTTTGTTCCTTCCACTATATGAGTGTGCCAGGAACTCAACTCTGTTACTACGGCTCAGTGGCTAGTGCCTTTCCCGGCCATACCATCTTGCCCACTTTGGCGTATGATATTTAGAGACCAATGACCTTTCGGCATTGCCAGGATAGGTGTGGCTGTGGAATACACGAGAAGACTATCTCCAAAGATGTGCAAAACCTCTCTGGCCATATCTCATGGGTGAGGTACAGCCAAGACTCCAGGGGCCCTGCTTACCCAGCACTGCTTGCTAGCCTCAAGACTCTAGCCCACAGAGGGGCCCATGTGCATAGTTGTCTGGGTTCTATCTCCCCACAGCCCAGTGTGCACATCAACCCCACCCTGCCCACCTAAGGGTGTCAAGAAGCTCAAAGCACCTGCACACTTCTCTTCAGGATCTGAGGGTATAGGTCTGTGGAGCTTGTGAGGGTCTCCTGCCCTGTCCATTCTCAGGCCTCCTGGGTCCTATAAGTACCAATTACACTACAGGTTGCATGCTGCACAAGTCAAGGTGTGCCGGTCTTACTACAGTCTTGGGGTTCCTAGAACTCCCAGCACCTCAACTCCTGTGTGCAGACCTCCCTTTTCTCCTCCTCATTTCATCAGTGTGGGTTGTACCAGGTGTGCCGGGGCCCTGAGGTGTCAAGGACAGACACTCTAAGGGTACCTGAAAATGTGAGGGAGACTCCCATGCAGTTCTGTTTCCCTTGTGCATCGGAGCCTATTCAGGGTAAGGCTGTGAGTGGAAGACCTACAGATCCTAGGCCTTGAGGGCCCTGCTGAGGGTTCCCAGTGGTGGAGGACAGAGTTCCAGGTGAGCCCTTCTGGCCTCCCTAAGCCTGGGTTTGAGTCACCCCACAGAAACCTCTGTTTCATCTCCTGTGAAGTGAGGCTGACGTCAGGACTGGCCTCACAGTGTACTTGCGAGTTCTGATTCTGAGGTCATACAGTAGGGTGGCCAGCGGTCACCACAGCCACCAGGAGTGCCCAGAGGCCACTCAGGCCTTTGAGAGGCACCGAAGGCCTTGAGTCTGCATACCAGCTGCCACCCACACAGGCCAACACCCCTTCCAACCCTGCAGGGGGACTAAGGTCACTTGGAATTGGGAGAGGCCAATGACATGGGGGAAGGCAGGAGCCAATGTCAGGTGTCAAGACACAAACAGAATCCAGGGAAAGCAACAAGAGAGGGCTTATCACACTCAAGTGGGCCCTGAAGACCTGGAGCTGGTTGGGAAGCTGGGCTCCTAAGGTCCCCCTGAGCATCTTACCCTGGGGGAGTGGGTGCTGGAGACTGGAGGAGACTCCTGGATTCCAGAAGCCTGGACAGGACCGTTGAACTTCCTGGCTTTTTTGGCCAGGCCAAGAGATCAGGGCAGGAAGACCCATCCCCAACAGCAGACACCATTGACCCATGGCAGGGTTATCAGGGTCACAGTTCAAGGGAACAGTGGTGGTTCCTCAGCTGCCCATCCCTGTGCTGGAGACTGGGACAAGTAAGTCTCACATGGGACCCTTGAACAGCCATAGGAGAGCTGTCCCAGGTTAATGCAGAGTTGGAGCTAGGGTCCTCCAAGAAAGATGCTTGTTGGGGACACAGCTGAAGGCCCAGAGGCAGGGTCAGTGCTCACAAACTGCCCATGGCTCTAACACATGGGCAGTCTGTCCATAGTGCTGCTGCGTAGGGCATGGAGCTGACACTACCTCTCTCCTCCCTGCTGCAAAATCGAATGAGAGACTTACTGGTTTGTGTGAGTGTGTGTGTGTGTGTGTGTGTGTGTGTGTGTGTGTGTGTGTGTGTGTGATATGCACCTGTCCTGAAGCTGTTCCCTGGGGCTTCCCAGCATCAGAGGAGAGGGCATGAGATGTCTGCCTTCCCAGTGGGATGTGCAGGACATAGAGTAATGGATGCTTAGCCAGCCCTCCCTATCAGGAGGCCTTTGCACATTCCCTTTGCTCTGGCCCTAGGTATCACACTCCACCCCACCCCTGCACCCCACACGGATTTCCTGTTCCTTCCTGGAAGCCTTCCCTGTCTCCTGTGAGTTGTCTGGTCCTAGTTTCCTTCTGTTGCTGCCACAAATGCCCTGACCAAAGGAGACTCAGGAGAGAAAGGGTTAATTTGCTTTACAGTTCCAGGTACAGTCCATCATTGCAGGGAAGTCACCGGGACAGGAACTGGAGACAGTGCTGCCATGCCTTTCAGCCTGGACAGTCAGATGGGAAGCCTCTGGCCAAAGACCCTGTCAGGTCCACTCCAGGTGGGAGCCTCAGGAGATAGGCAGAGAGAAGCCAGGGACCTCTGAGCCCACGCACCTCAGGGAGGCCAAGATGGGTAGTGTTGGAGACCATGGGCTCCGAGGCTAGGCTGTCACAAGCACTAAATGGAGGACACCTCAGTGGGGAACATACAATAACAGCTGAGTGTCAGCTAGTGTGTTTTATCTCCCACCCCTGAGTGTGTGTGTGTGTGTGTGTGTGTGTGTGTCTGTGTGTGTCTGTGTGTACAATCTTGGATATTGCTCTTCAGGACACCATCTACCTTGTGTTTTGAGACAGTGTCTCTCACTAGCCTGGAGCTCACAGGAATCCTCCTATCTCCGCTTCTCCAGTACTGGGATTACAAGCACATGCCACCCCACCTGGCTTTTCATGTAGGTTCTGGGAATCAAACTCAGGTCCTCACGCTTGCCGAGTAGGCAGGCACTTTAAGGACTGCACTATCTGCAGACTCTCTGTCTTTCCTATTTGCTATGAAACTAATGTGTTTTATAGATTATATAAAAGAAAGATACATATTCAAAACCCCAGTCTGAACAGAAAATTAAAATATTCAATAATCACAGAAACCTAAATAACTGTATCAGCCAGGGTTAGGATTAACTGTGAGTCAAGGATATCTCCCCAAGAGCAGTGGTCCAAACGAGATACAATTTGATTTTACACAAGAAAATTAAGAAATGAAGGGGATGGGAAGTGGCTCTGTCATACAAAGCCTCCAGAGACGGAGGCTCCTTGCTGTTTCTGAAGGAGGTGTAGTTCCTGGAGGGATGATCTTCACCACCCAGAGGGCAGCTGAAACTCTAGTCACCACATCTGAGTCCCAGCAGCAAGATGGATAAAGAAAGAACATGCCCCTTGGTTTTCAAGGAGGATTTCTGGAAGTTGTAATATGTTCCTTCTTTCTCCCACTCCTCCTTATGCCTCTCCCTTCCTTCTTTTATTCTTTCCTTCCTTCCCTCATTCTCCTGTAATATGGCCACACCTAGCTGCAAGAGAGTCAAGTATAGATGCCATCACAAAGGTGAGATACATACCTTTTCCACTCAACATTATCTTTGTGTTTCCACAGTGGAAAGTCAGGGGTTGATTTTGAAAGGCCATTGTTCTTCATTGCACTGATATTTGTGATTTCCTCATATATTTGATCAATTGCTTGGTTTCCATTAATTCTAGCCTTCTTTGGCTGGCCATCTTGCACCTGACTGGATCATCTCCTTAGAATAAGCTTCTAGAAGTACCAAGGAAAAGTCTAAGTGTTCATTTGACATTGAACATGAATTGGTGTATCTGTAGTGTCCCTGTCCTGCAGTGACCAGAGAATTCAGGATAAGTACATAGGCTAAGGCATACCCTCCCTGGTTCCTCTAGTACAGTGGGATATCCCATGATTTTTACCAACTCAAGTTCCTGCCTGCATCTTCCTGTGGGCTTCTTCAGAGTCTGCATCAGTTCCGAGAGACTGTGCCCAGTACAGAACTGAACTATGTAGTCCTTCAACAGTGGTCCAAGTCTGGGACTACTCACCTGCATCTGGAACCAGGGTTGGAGAGCTGGAACCAGCAGACTGGGGGTGACTACCTGGCCATCCATCGGAGATATAGGGATGCAGTCACAAGGTTGAGATGCTGCATATGAGCCCTCTCAGAATAGAGCCCTCTCAGAGTCAGTCCCACGCTGTCCAACTCACATGACAAAGAACTGCCCAGGATGCCTACTCACTGTGAATTTCATGTGGATAGAAGTATGTTACTTTTCTATTGCTGTGATAAAACATCATGACCAAGGCAACTTATAAAAGAAAACATTCAGTTGGGCTTATGGTTCTATGGATAGAAATAGATAGATGGGATAGAGTCCATGATGGCAGAGTGAAGGTATGGTTGCAGGAGCAGTTGAGAGCTCACATTTCAAACTGTAAGCAGGAGGCGGAGATAGAGTTAACTGGGGATGATGGGAGGCTTTTGAAAACTCAAAGCCCACCCCCAGTGGTATGCCTCCTCCCACAAGGCCACACTTTCTAATCCTTCCCAAATAATTCTACCAACTGGGTACCAAGTATTCAAACATATGAGCCTGTGGGGGCCATGTACATTCAAACCACCATATTCCACTCCCAGGCCCTCATTGGCTCATAGCTATATCATAATGCAAAATACATTTGGTTCAACTTCAAAAGTCCCCGTAGTCTTTCACAGGCTCAATGCTTTCTGAAGTTTAAAGTCTAATATCTCTCCTGAGACTCAAGACAATCTCTTAACTATAACCCCCTGCAAAATAAAAGCAAATCACATGCTTCCAACAGACAATGGCACAGAATATGCATTACCATTCCAAAAGGGAGGAAAGGGGAAACACTGAGGAAGTACTGGACCAAAGCAAGACAGAAAGACAGCAGGACAAACTCCAAATCCTGTAGTTCCATGTCTCAGGTCAAAGGGCTTCGATGGTTCTTCCCTTCTGGCTCTTCTGCCTGTAAGATCTCTCTCTTTTGGGCTGGTCCTATTCCCTGTGTGCAGCTCTCCTTGGTAGAGGTCTCGTGGCTCTGATACCTCTAACATCTTAGGGTCTCCAACGCCACTCAGGCTTCACTGTTATGATGGGGCTAGACAGTACGGCGGTTCCTTCACCTTGTATTCTTGCTGAAGTCATTAACTAGACTTTAATCTCTTTGATGAAGAATCATATGGAATCACCCAACCCTCTTCTAGGAACCGAAGGTAAGGATGTCTTAGTTAACTTACCTTAGCTTCTATTCGAACTGCCTGTCTGTGTGGACCCTCCAGCTAGCCACTGATCTTCGCTTCTGTTAAACTGCTTGTTTCAAACTGCTTACTTCTGCAAAGCACCCCCTGTGGCTGCCCAGCAAGATGCCAGGATGTGGTTTCTACTTTTAAAAAACCCTGAGTTCTGGACACTCAAGGCTACACCCAGGTCCCTGAACACTTGGGTGTGGGTCCAGCGGGCTGGAATAAAGACTTTCAACTGGTTATAAACTGAGTGCTCATCTCTAGTGAACTCCTGTAACACCCACACAGCTTCTCATAATGGCTCCTCAGGGCGTCAATGCGGGGACTTACTTCCCTGCCACACGTGTGACCTCAGTGGCTCTCCTTAACTCTGGAGGGAGATTTCACAACCTCTTTACTCATGTATTCTTTATGACTCTGTAAGAACATAAGATGAAACCATTTTGTGTAACTTAAAAACCATTTTGTGTGATTTGGAATAATGTAATGCACGTGAGACAGCAGTTTGTCACTAGTCAGATTGGATAAGTGCTAGACCTCAGAATCAACCCCCTAGCTACCCACTGGCAACTCAGATAGAGCCTAGCCCAGGCCAGGCCTTGATATGCTAATGAGCTATCCCAAGGCTGTGTTGATGTGCTAGTGAACCAGCCCCAAGATGGGAGCCCTGATAGCACTAAGCTACTGCCCAATGAAATAATACAAAAATTGGAAGCTTGGAAATAGTCTCTAGATCCCACAGCTGTGCTCCTGAGGCATAGTTTCTCTAATCTCTGTTTCATACCCATCGGTGACAGGACTTGAGACTCTGTGAGTGGCCCTGGCTTCAGTGAACTTCCAGCATTGTTGCTGGGCTACAGAGTGGGACCTGTGTCACAATAAAGAGGCACTATTGTTTTAATAAGATATGAGCTATAAAATCAACACTGGATGAAAATATAAAATCAGGGAACTGGAGAGATGGCTCCTTGGTTAAGAGTACTGGCTGCTCTTCCACAGGACTTAGGCTCAGTTCCCAGAAGCTGTATGGAGGCTCACAATGCCTGTAACTCCAGTTCCAGGGCATCTGACACCCTTTTACGACTTCTGTTGATACTGGATACACATGGTGCACATACATACATGCAGGCAAAACACTCCCAGACATAAAAAAAAAAAAATCTTTTAAGTCTCATACACACACATATAGGTCAGTTGAAGATGGTGAGAGTTTGGTATCTAATGTCTATACTCTTCAGCATTTGCATGGAGGTGCTGATGCTATGCACATATTAAATGTACATGTGAAAAATTATGAGTTAATCTCCAAGGAAGAAAGCCCACTGTAGCACTTCTAAGAGAGTAAGAGGTGAAAAGGGAACAAGTAAATTCATACTCATCTAAAACAAAAACAGAGGAAAGAAGTCACAGAAGGAAACCAAAAGTGATTAGGGTGAACACCATTCATTATAATAAATGTAAATGAACCAAAAACAACTCAAAATGCAGAACTCCTAAGAACTAACCAGGAGGAAACCGAACTGCCACTTGTGGTGATGCATACCAGAAATCCCAGCCCTCAGGTGAGGCAGGAAATTCTTGAGTTCAAGGCCAGCTAGGGCTGAATAGTGAGACCCTTCTCAAGAAAGAAAAACAGCCTGGGGTTAGTTGTGTACACCTATATATAACTCCAGTACTCAGGAGTGAAGGCAGGAGGATTAAGGGGTTTAAAGTCAGCCTTTGTTAAATGAGACTTTGATTCAAACAAGCAAAATATCAAACCTAAATGTGAAATAAATACAAGAAGAAAATCTTAGCTCTGCTGTTTACAAGAGAAGAGACATAAGTACAACACAGGGGCATGGAAGGATGAAATTTAAGAGATGGAAAATACACCTCAAGCCACAAACCACCAAACCCCAGTTTACTTTAGCTATGTTAATGTCTAAACAGATTGTCCATACTGTACCCTCCATCTGTCTTGTCCACTCTGCATCCTCCATCTTGTCTACTCTGCATCCTCCATCTTGTCTACTCTGAAGCCTCCATTTTGTCCACTTAGCAGCTCCCATCTTGTTTGTTTGTTTTTTGAGACAGTGTTTCTCTATGTGGTTACCTGTCCTGGATTTCACTCTACAGACCAGGCTGGCCTTGAACTCACAGAGATCTGCCTTGCTCTGCCTCCTGAGTGCTGGGATTAGAGGTATGCGTCACCACCACCTGGCAGCAAGCCCCATCTTGTTCATTCTTTACTTTCCATTTTATCCATACTACACCCTCCATCTTGTCCTCTCTACACTCTATACCTTCCCTAATGAGCATATTCCATTTTGTTCACAGTGTATCCTTCATTTTGTCTATACTGCACCCTCCATTTTATCCACTTTGCACTCTTCATCTTGCCTACACTCTACTTTCGGTCTTGTCTACTCTTCACCCTCCATTTTTTTCTACAATCCACCCTCCATCTTGTCTACACCACATCCTCCATCTTGTCCACTATGTATCCTCCATCTTGTTTACATTACACCCTTCACCTTGTCTACCCTGTACCCTCCATCTTGTCTACACCACATTCTCCATCTTGTCCACTGTGTATCCTCCATCTTGTTTACATTACACCCTTCACCTTGTCCACTCTGTACCCTCCATCTTGTTACTCTGTATCCTTGTATTAATTCAACTGTGGCCCTCAGAATGTATCTGCTTGAGGTGGTGTGCTGGCTAGTCTTATGTCAACTTGATACACAAACTAGTTATCTGAAAGGAGGGAACCTTAATTGAGAAAATGCCTCCATAAGATTTAGCTGTAAGGCATTTTCTTCATTAGTAATTGGTGGGGGAGGACCCAGCCCATTGTGGGTGGTTTTATTCCTGAGCTGGTGGTCTTGGATTCTTTATAGAAAGCAGGTTGAAAAAGCCGTGGGAAGCAAGCCAGTAAGCAATACCCTTCCCTGGTCTCTGCATCAATTCCTGCCTCCAGTTTCCTAACCTGCCTGAGTTCCTGTCCTGACTTTCTTTGGTGATGAACAGCAATGTAGAAGTGTAACCTGAATAAACCCTTTTCTCCTCAAGTTGCTTTTGGTCATGGTGTTTTGTTGTAGCAATAGGAATCCTAACTAAGACAGGTGGGCTCTTTAATTAAGATGATTGCGCTAGAGTGAGACCCTGTGGGTGGGCCTAATCTATATGACCATGGCCCTTTTAAGAAGAGGGTCAGGACCCAGACACATGGAGGGTGACTATGAGGACATGGGCAGAAGAAGCTGTCTGCTAGCCATGGAGAAAGGCTTTAGGAGGACCCAGACCTGAAACACCTCCAGCCTCCAGGAGGAGGACAGTAGATATCTACTGTCAAAGTCCCCAGGTGTGGCACCTCCTTGGGCTCCAGGAAAAGAACCTCAGCCTATGGTAGAGCACAGAGCAAGGCTGGTCCTCAGAGAAAACGAATTTTCTAGGACACTGGGCCCACCCAGGGCCTGGAAAGCTGATGAGTGAGCTGGTCAGAACCTGACCTCGTGGACCCACACCCACAATAGACAGGGGTAGACAGCTGCAGAATGTGTGTGACCCCTGGGAGTGAAAAGGAAGTGATGTTGCAGAAGGGTGGGGACTGCAGCTGCCACCTGTTTGTCCAGCACCCCCTCCTCCCCTCTGCAACAGTGCCCTCTTGGAAGCCCCGCTGCCCAGGACAGGTCATTTCAGGCCGTAGGCTAATAACCCTAGTGGGCAGTGCTGAGCATTGATGGGAGCAACGCCTCCTATGGCACCAGCCACCTCCTCCTCTGCCTCCAACAGCCCAGTTAGATCCACTGACAGCTGACTCCCCTCCCGCCCACACTCTCTGGCTGCAGGGGTAGAGTCAGTGGACAAGGAAGGCCCTGACCACCTCCAGGCCTCTAGAACATCCTGCCATCTGAGCTCTGGACACCCAGCAGCCTCTCTGCCAGCCATTCCCTCCCACTGGACACAAAGCAGCAATGCCAGAAGCACATTCCAGGGCCAATCTGCTGGCCCGCCTGCTGCCTGCACCACCCCCACCCCACCCCTCACCCCCAATGAAGTAATGTCCTGTGGAGGCCACGCGGAAAGGAAGGGTGGAGTGCATCTGGGCCTGAGGAGCTTGTGTGGTCAGGCTTGCTCCCAGAGGCCTCTGGGATTGGAGCTGGCTAACGCTGAGTCCACACCGGGAGCTGATGGTGCCAGGATCCTCAGGCAGGCAGGCCAGCTCAACCCATCTCTCCAACTGTACTGAGAGGGGTCACGTCAGCCTGTTGACTAGACGGAGTCGCCGGGGCTTTGCCCAAGGCTACCCGGTGCAAGGACAGGGGTTAGAGTAGATTCAAGTCACGATACCATGGGCTGAAGCCTGGGCAAGGGTGAAGGGAGGCCTGCGAGCAGGCAGGGAGGCCCTGTGCTCACCTGTCTAAGCAGAGCAGTAGCCTCAGCCCAGGTGGGAGGGCACTCGAGGTGACAGACATCTACAGTCCTCAGCTCCTCCCACGCCACCATCAGGCAGTCCTCAGAATTCAATGAGGAAACAGGGACCTGCACACTGAGATGACCTGGGGCCTTTGGGTTGGCTGTGGTGTGGGAAACTGAGGCCTGAATGCGGGAGGAACGTGCTCAGGGACACAGGGAGAGTCAAAAGAAGCGAATGCCAGCACAGCTAGCCGATCCTGCGTCCTTTAATCCTGCCTCTCTCACACTTCCTTCCCTGACACTCGTTTGCTCGCTCACTCATTCATTCACTTGTTCAGTCCTTAGATAGCCACTCACTCATTCGCATGCCCATTCTTTCAGTCACTCATTCATTCATTCACTTGCTTGTTCCTTCTGTCAGTCACTTGTTCTCTAGCTCACCCTCTCACCCACTCATCCCCATCTCCACTCTCTTCTGATTCTTTGTCCCAAGTAGAACACAGAAAAGGGGACAGATAGAGTCAAAGTGGCCTTGACGATCAGGTTTCTGAGGGGGTCTGAGCTGAGATAGATGGACCCCAAGAGATCCACAGAGAAAAGAAAAGAGCACAGAAAGGGTGGAGCAGGTGGGCAGACTGGAGTGGACACAACTACCAGGCCAGACCCAGCCCTGCTCCTGCCGGTCCCCAGGAATGGATGAGCCCACCACCTGCCTGCCACCTCCGAAGTCCACTCAAAGCCACCAGAGGAAGGAAGGGAAAAGGAGGCAAGGACCCAGGAGACTCCAAATGCCCAGTAGGCCGAGAACACCTCTGCCTCTGCCAGCAGAACCTGCTCATACATTTGTTCCACAAATACACATTTGTTGAGTGGTCCCACATGGTAAAACTATCTCATAGACTGAACCCAGCTCCCTATGCAGTGCTAACTAAACTCTGATCCCATCTTGTCTGAAGGCAGGGCTGGGGGAGGTGATAGGTGAGTGAGGTCATGTGTGTGGTCCCGTGATGAAACTGGCATCTTCACAAGAAATGACTCCAAAGAGTCCCATCTCTCCTCTAGCCAACCATGTGAGGACACAGTCAGAAAGACCTCTTACCAGAAACCAACCTCTTTGGTACCCTGAGTTTGAACTGGGTTCTGGGAAAGTGCCCTTTGAACCCCGCACTACAATGGATGTATGCAAGGACGCCCATGGAGTCCCACAGCCCCACCACCCAAGACAGAGGCCAGTGTGTTTGAAATCAGTGCCGGCAGGGAGTGGGCTCCTTGGGGATATGTGTTGGTTAGAGGCACTGGGCTTGGGATGCTCACCCCTATATACCTCTCACCCCAACTCTCATGGTCACCATAGCCACGTAACATCCCATTTCCTGAGATCTGGTCCTCACCTGCTAAGGAGGCCTCTCCAGACACACACCTTCCCTGCTTCCTTGAAGTTCATGACCTTCTGCTAGAAGGTCAGCTTCCACGGGTCAACCGAGCATCCATGGCCTCTCTAGAGTGGTCCATGCAATGAATGAATGAACCTTAGACTCTCCTATGAGGATGATCAGATGGCACCTATTGGCACCCAGCTGTTGGGATAAGAACACCAGGATCAGCTGACAGCCACATGGCTGCTGAGTAGTGAAGCAGAGGACATGGCTCTGGTCTTGGGGTGTCAGTGGCCCTCAGTTTAGTTTTTTTCTCCCCTTCCAGAGAGTTGTTGTGAGGCCCCATGATGAGCCCATCCTCTTCTCTGAACAGCTTTAAACTTCATACACCCTCCACATGTCCAAACACACACTACCCACATATGGCCACACACAACACCCAGGGATGTCACAGTCATCTCTAAATTCGGTAGCGTGTAGCTTCCTGCTGGGGTGTGAGCTGTGATGGACTCCTATGCAAAGGAGTTTTAAAGTTGCATTAAAACTGGAAAGTTGCCAAGCTTGGTGGCACATATCTTTAACCCCAGCACTCAGGAGGCAGAGGTAGGTGGAGCTCTGTGAGTTCAAAGCCAGCCTGGTCTACACAGTGAGTTCCAGGCTAGCCAGGGACCTTGTGAGACCTTATCTAAGATAGATAGATAGATAGACAGACAGACAGATACATACATACATACATACATACATACATACATACATACATACATACATAATAGATAGATGAATGGATGGATGGATGGATGGATAGATAGATAGATAGATAGATAGATAGATAGATAGATAGATAGACAGATAGAAGCAAAGCAAAACCACAGAAATTTCTAGCATTGTGGGAACAAACTGTGTTGCATCCTCGACAGGATCTGGAGTTATTCCACAGAGCCTTCAGCATTGGAGCTGGTCTGGAGTGCCATGCTTATGTGGCAGGGCAGAGGCCAAAGCCTGTGGTCTCATCTGCAGATCTGAGTGTGGTCTGTACCCTGGCTGACCAAAGTTCGTCCCCTCACAGCCATGGTCCCAGGCAGAGCTGCCCTGCGCTTATGTGGTACACCTATGGGTGAGTGGGTACCCACGCTGCATGCTCCTTGAGCAGGTTCCAGTGGCTCTTCAAAACCCAACTCTGAGCCAGGCATAGTGTACATCTGTAATCCCTGGAAGGCTATGAGCTGGGAGGATCACGAGTTCAAGGCCAGCCTGGACTACATAGCAGATAAAGCTGGGACTAGACCCATATGTAAGCCAGTTTTTTGATACACATGGATTGGGTCCCTGCTGCATGCAGATCCTTGGGCCAGACATGGAGGCTGAGATGGCAATCTCATTCTGTTCTCTCAGCCTGTCCCTCCCTAGTTGCCACCTCTGAGCTGGGACCTTATGAGGCCCAGACCCAGACAGTCCCATCCAGGGTCCTCTGATCCTGTAGCCTTGAAGATCTTCTGAGCAGATAAGAGAACACAGCATCTTCCCACCCTTGAGTGATGGGGACCAGCCTGTGGGGAGCCATGCTTTTACTACTAGGGGCTGCACTGATCTTCTCTATACTTCCATCCCAGCAGAACCCATGCAGCCCCCACACAGATACCCGCTGGACCCTGGATTTGGGTAGAGGAGCTCACGCCTCAGGGAGCTCTCAACTGTTCAGGCGCATCACACCTGCTCTGACCGGGACCACCATATTCCCAGAACTCCACCTGTTGGACAGGTCACTGCAGAATGAAATCACGGCCCAGAGATCTCCCCTCCTTGTTATTGGGGAGAATATGCCACCATTTACCATTTCATCTCTCTTCTTTCTCTGTCATTTCCATTTCCCTCATCACTGCAAAGCCAGCTGGAGGTGGGACAGTGTCTACCCTCCAGTCATCGACAAGACCGAAACAAAATCCCTCCTCAGAAGCACTGCATTCCACACTCTACGGGTCACCGCCGTGTGCAGTAGATACTTGGGACACATGAGCTGGGATGAGAGCGAGGCCGCCGCTGCTGTGGCACAGCGGATGGTGCCGGGGATGCTGGTGGTACAGATGATGCTGGAGATGCTAGAGAGGCCAACGGAGATGCTAGAGAGGCCAATGGAGATGCTAGAGAGGCCAGTGGAGATGCTAGAGAGGCCAGTGGAGATGCTAGAGAGGCCAATGGAGATGCTAGAGAGGCCAGTGGAGATGCTAGAGAGGCCAGTGGAGATGCTAGAGAGGCCAGTGGAGATGCTAGAGGTGGTGAAAGAGCAGCGGATGTGGGAAAACTGACTAGTACACCGTAAGTACTCAACAAACGAGTTCCCCTCCATCTATATGTGAAGATGTCCCCATCCTCTTCAAACATGACGCTGAGAAATAGCCAAGCTCACTGCAAAGAACCATCCCTGAAGGGCTTGGCAAAGATGCTGTGTGACAGAGAGCCAGGTCACAAACCCGAGTCCTCTCTGCCACTGCTACAGAACCTGAGTTGGGCCTCAGTTCCCCATCCCTGCTATATAAATGGTCATAGGGGTCTCATGCCACCAGCTGTTAGGGACTCAGCAAGGGGAGTTGACAGGAAGACCCTAAGTAGATGCCCAACACCTCCAACTTCTCCAGTGGTCCTAATGGGAGGCCAGAGCCCAGCTAAGCCACATACCTCACCTTCCTCATGCCATGGAGGGTCTATGGGTGACTGTCCAGGTCACTCACTGTCTCACAGCCTGACTACTGCCTGCACTGGGAGGACCCAGCACTCAGAGGGCAGGGGTGGCTGAGCCACACCATGAACACACTGGCTTCGGGTCTCTGCGCTTGGCTCTCCCTAACTGCCAGACTCGGCCCCAGAGGCCTGTGCTGACTGCTAGGGAGATGTCCACCCTGTTCTGTTCCACCAAGCACAGACACCATTTGTCTTTGCAGCTCCTCTGTAGCCAAGGGCGTCTGGCTGGTTCCCTCACACCGGCCGCAACTTGTTCCCGTGGAGGTGGCCCCATCTGGGGTCCCTCTGTCTGGGCAAAGTCTGTCTAGACTCAGAGATCTAGAGATGCTGCCTCTGTGTGACTGTTTATTTGTCTTTCCAGAGCCCGCAAGGACCCTGGGCAGCTCTGCCTGGGACCATGGCTGTGAGGGATGAACTTTGGTCAGCCAGAGTACAGACCACACTCAGATCTGCAGATGAGACCACAGGCTTTGGCCTCTGCCCTGCCCTGCAGCCATCCCAGATTGGCCACTTGCTGGGAATGAGATCTGGGAAGGCTAACCGGCTCTGGGCACATTCCAGGACACCATCCAAGCTGGTGGCTCTCCCACTTGGCAACAGAAATTACCCCCAGGAGGAGCAAGGGGCCTTGGACATCCAGGAGGGTTGGGGACTGTCAGGATACTTGGACAATTGGGCTTGAAGGCCCCAGGCTTCCCAAGCGCACAGCTTCCGAGAGGACTCCCACGGTGAGCGAGGGAGAGGACACTGCCTAACCATCCAGATCAGTGGAATCAACCCTGGCAGTTAGTGAGGTGACAGATGTCACAGACAGATCCCCCGCCATCTCGGACTCTTTTGCCTGCTTCTGGGACCCTTTTCCTACTACTGAGTTGCCTCATTAATACGAGGGGATGAGTCTAGTGGTATTGAAATTTGATACACCATGTTTGGTTGATATCCCTGGGAGGCCTGCCCTTTTCTGAAGGGAAAAGGAGGAGGAGTGGATCTGGGGGAGAGGGGACGTGTGGGACAGGGACTGGGAGGACTGGAGGGAGAGGAGGCTGCGGTTGGGATGTAATATATGAGAGAAAAATAAAAATAAATCTTTGAAAATTCAAAAAAAGAAAGGAAGGAAGGTAGTTAGGAAGGAGGAAGGAAGGAGGAAGGAAGGAGGGAGGGAGGGAGGAGGGAAGGAGGAAAGAAGGAAGGAAAGTCAGTGATCACAGGGCAAGCTACTGCCCTGGCGGCGAAAGGGTCTGGGTTTCCCAGCTAGAGATGGATTTAAATCCATCCAAACCGTCACCAGACTCCACACCAAGGGCTGCACATGTCCCCAACGTTCCCATGGGTGTTCTCAGAGACAGTGGAGGCATGAACATGTTCCTCATTTCGTATTTCCAAGACTCACCCAGAGGAGCCCAGCACAGATGGGGCTCAGTGAAGCAGCCGGAGAGAAGGGTCTTAGGCTGTGGGTAGCAACCCCCAGAGGGTCCAACCAAGTCACAGAAGTCCTTGACCTTCCCCTGAACGAGGGATGGATTCAGAGCTGCCACAGCCAAAGACTGAAAGAGTTCTCTAACATATAGAGTCCTTGACAGCCAGGGCCTCAAGAGACCCAGGAACCTCAAGGTGGAGGAACTTTGGCTGGGGCCAGGTTCAGGGAGCAGTTGCTATTGATATGTTGGGGAGGAAGCATGGGGAAGGGCGGGGATGACCACAGGGGACAGCGAGAAGTCTATGGATGCACCCAGGGGAGCCCTGGACCCTTCACTCCAGGTCCCGGGCCCCAGGTTCTGTATGAGTGAGTAAGGCAGACTGGCCCACTACACGGCGGCTCCTTCAGGGCCACCCAGTGGGATTCACCCCTGGGATGCTTCAGACCGGGCAAGTCCGGTGCTGATGGGTAGAGCAGATAACAAGTGACCGTTCAATAGGGGAAGAGTCCACGCCCCCATCCCGGCCTGGGCAGACGTGTGACCCCCCCACCCCCCCGCCGGACAAGCCTGTGGAAACACCAACCCACAAAGTGGACATTCTGGAGGTGCCAGTCACAGAGGGTGAACCAAGGGCACAACTCACATGAACTTTCCCAAAGCCCCTGCTTCTAAAGCAACAGTGGCTGAGGCTCCAACTTTGAGCTCCAGCTCCAGGCGCCCCATGCTGGAACCTTCTGTCTGAGGGTGGCCACCTAACCACCTTCCCAGGAGCTCCTGTGCAGAGTCCAAGGTGGTGAGCACAGGCAGGGACAGCTTCAGAGCCTCTTGCCATGATCTTTTGGCTTTACGTTGCCTCAGCGGGCGCACAGAGGCCCTGGTGTGGGAGCAGAAGTGGGTCTAATTTCACCAGGAAAAGCTCACAGGGTCCCTCTTTTCCACGGGCTTCCAGGCATGCAGAAGGACTCTTCTGGAAAGCATCAGTGCCTTTCAGGGAGGGGTGGCTCTCTTCCCCTTGTAGAAGGAGGTGGCCTGGGCACACTGCTAGGCAACAGGCAGGGCCCAGCAACTGCAACACCTGATTCTAAAAGGCATCAAGTTCAAGACCACCAGGCAGAGCCAGTAGGCAGAAACACACCGGGCCCTTTCAAACACAGGGTCCTCTGCACTGCCGGATCTACTGAGCTCAGACAATAAAGAGCTAAGGATGGGAAAGTTTGTCTTATCTGACCTTGGAGGGCATGGCTGAGAACAGAAGCATGGCAACACCAGACAGGACAGGGCTGTCGACACTGCTTGTTGTCCACGACAGCCTCTATCCAGTCTCATGGGCTTGGTCTGAGTGTGGGGCTTGGCTCCTGGGGAAGCCCATTCACCTATCCACCCACCCACCCATCTATCCATCCACCCACCCACCTACCCACCCACCCATCCACCCACCCATCCATCCATCCATCCACCCACCCACCCACCCACCCATCCATCCATCCACCCACCCACCCACCCACCTACCCATCCATCCACCCACCCACCCATCCATCCACTCAGCCACCCACCCACCCATCCACCCACCCACCTACCCACCCACCCATCCATCCAACCATCCTAGCTGTCTACCCACCCATCTGCTCACCAGCCCACTTGTTCACGTGGGTGAAGCTCACAGAGCATGTATGTGCTGTATGCAGAGGTGACCAGGGAGGAGACTTCACTGACTCTGCCCACCATCTGGTGCAAAGGAGTTCCCTACCACTGTTTGTGCTTTCCTGGGCTCAGTGCCCCCGGCTCTGCCCTAGCAGCTGACCTGGTGCACATGTGGTCTTTGCACCTGTCTTCCCTGTTTGGGTTGCCTGCTTCCCCTCCTCATCCCCACCCCGAGTCCCCTCTGTCCTCCAACATTCTGCTTCCTTTTTCTGTGGTTCCACTTTGCACCCTACTGTCTGTGTTCTCGGGATCTCTGCAGCCCATCACCTGTCCCTGCCCTATGCAGAGCTCTGTCACCTCCAGTGAGTCAGGCAGCCCCTCCGGGAGCTCTCTCACTTCCCTTCTGGCCTCTGGCATCCCTTCCAAGCAGAGAGCTGACATGTCTCATCCAGGATTGGCCCTTCCGCCTCCCTCACCCTCTCTGGTCTCAGAGACCCTCTTGAGGTCCTGATTCACATGTACCAGGTCCTCTCCTGTCCCGAGATCTTTGCACATGACCTTCTTTCAGCCTGAAGATTCCCTACTTTCCTTGTCTCTCAACTCCTGTCCTGTGGTAGCTGGGGCACACATGGGAGGTTGGGGACAGGAGAGTGGCAGGATGACTCCGCCTGGCACACAGTAGGTGCTGAGCAATGTCTGTGGATGAGTGGGCTTCCTCTGCACAGGCCTAGGCCAGTAGTCTTTGCACGCTAGGCTTCCATTCACCAATGGAATGAACTAGAGAAGGGTCTAGCCCTGGGGCTGCAGCCAGCACAGACCCACTCAGCTCTTGCGTCCCCAGGTCCGGGCGTGGCAGCTATGAGAAGCATGATAGCACTGGCTGACCAAGGCAGTGCCTCTTTCCTGGATGTGCTTTGCCTCATCCCTGGATTTTCCTGGTGAAGTCCCTCTCGCTGGACACTGATGAAGGGGTTCCTGATTCCAGGGGAAATTCCAAAGAGCCAAGAACAAAAGCAATCTTCATGACGAAGGACGAAGATGGTGAACGACAAGCACACACCTGTCACCCCAGCATGTGGGAGGCAAGAGAGTCAAGCGGAGCCTGGCTTGTGCCTTTGCTTGGCTGCAGATGTGACTCCATTGGGAGTGCTCACCTAGCACACATGAAAGTCTGGATTCCACCCCCAGCCCTGCACAGAATTAGGTATGATGGCACATGCCTGTCACCTCAGCACTTGGGAAATAGGAACAGGAGGATCAGGAGTTCAAGGTCATCCTCTTCTACATAGTAACTTTGAGGCTACCCTGGGCTACATGAGACTGTCTCAAAAACAAACAAACATCCCGTCTCTGTGAGTTCGAGGCCAGCCTGGTTTACAGAGTGAGTCCCAGGACAGCCAGGGCTACACAGTGAAAGCCTGTCTTGAAATACCAAAACCAACCCAAAGCAAAGCAAAGCAAAGCAAAACCCAAAGCCCAAACAAACTGCAAAGACATGTGGCCAGTACAGATGACTGGGTAGTTTCAGGACAGTGGCATTTCAGACACGGTGGCCTAACTACAGCCATCATTTCACCCGTGGGAACAAAGATCTGCAGACGTAGGTCACACGCAATGACTGACATGTGGCAAGGTCTTTCAACAAGCGGGGTGGGGCCAACTGTGTGTTTCCCCCCTGAAGAGGAGCAGCCGCTCAGCCTGCAGACTGTGTGAAGCTCTGTTCCCAATAGATCATGGATCCGAGTGAGGTGTGGGAAGAAACCAAAGGATGGTAGTCACCGCACAGGTGCCTAAGGGGTGATGGTTTCCTGTGAGCATTTGTACAGATGGAACCCAAGGCGTGGGACGTGTTAGGCAAAGTCCTCTACCACTCAGCCCCAGCCCGCTGTTTACTTTTTATTTAGGGACAGGGTCTCACTAAGTTGCTCATGCTGGCCTTGAACTAGTGATCTCCTGCCTCTGTCTCTCCCACAGCTGGGATGACAGGCCTGTGCCACCGGGCCCACTGGTAATTCTTTCTTAAATGGTGCGCAGGATGTGCCGAGGACCACAGGAAATGCGAATAACTTCCCCTTTTCAGGACTGTGAAGAAACCCCAGGCCTGAGATGGCTTCAATGGGGAAAGCAAGGACACAGCCCGGGAGCAGGACCTACAGCCAGGCAGGCACCAGAAACACAGTCTCTGAAGGGCCCCTCACATCAGTCATCTTTAAAATGAGCCACCCTGACAGATGGGGCCCTTTTCATTAAGGAGAACAATGTGCTGGGTTTTTTGTTTGTTTGTTTTGTTTTTCGAGACAGGGTTTCTCTGTGTAGCTTTAGAGCCTGTCCTGGAACTTGCTCTGTAGACCAGGCTGGCCTTGAACTCACAGAGATCCACCTGCCTCTGCCTCCCCGAGTGCTGGGATTAAAGGCGTGCGCCACCACCGCCCACCTCGTTGTGCTGATTTTATGAGCTGGTCATCAGGGAAATGAACTAAAAGCATAGGGAGTTACTGTATGACATTTCCCAGAGTGGCTAATGCAGAAGCAAAGGACAATGTTGAAGGTGGGTGGAGTGCCTGTTCACACGGTGCTGGTGGGATGTGACTTGCTACAAACCTGAGGACGTGGGGCAGGGGACACAGCTCAGTCCATAAAGCGCAAACACAAGAACTTGAGTTTGGTCCCCGGAACCTGTGTGAAAAGCCAGGCACAATGGCCTGCCCCTGAGATGCCAGCCCTGGAGAGGCGGGGACAAGAGGGACCCTGGGGCTCTCTGGACCACCAAGGTGGCTTAGTGACAAGCTCCAGGCCACTGAGAGGCCCTGCCTCGAAGCACAAGGTGGACAGTATCTGAGGAACAACACCCATAGTTCACCTCACCTTCATGTACACACACATGCACACACTTACTTCTATGACATGCTTTTGCAGGCTCTGTCAAAGCTAGCCACGTGATAACCCAGACCCAGTAGTCCCTTTGGATACATTTCCTGAGCAAATCCACACTCGTGTTTATGCAAAGACACATACTCAATTGCTTCTGGTGACGTTACATATAGCAACCCCACAACTGGAAGCCACTCAGATGCCCGTCATCAACAGATGGGCAAATAAGCTGAAGGATGTGTGCACCATGGAATTTTTTGTTCTGCTTTGTTCTGTTTTAGTTTTCTTGGGACAGGGTCTTGCTATGTAACCCTGTCTGGCCTGGAAGTCACTATGCAGACCAAGCCAGCCTTGAGTTCACAGAGATCCGCCTGCCTCTAGACTGTTGGCATTAGAGGTGTGTTCCATCACACCTGGATGCAGTGCGGAATACTATGCAACAGAGAATGAATGATCAAAACTACATGAAACAAGATGAAGGAATCTCACCTCCATGGCTTGGGAGAGAAGAGAAGCCAGACACACAGACAGAGCCACCATATGTTGAAATCAGGAATCTGTCCAGGGGGTTGCAAGAAAGTGTCTGCCATGGAGTGGGGGTTCTAGGAAGGCGGGGCTTGTCAGAAGATGCTAAGATGGCAGGGGAAGGCAGGCTATGCTCTGGGTCTTGCTTGGTCTTGGTCTGGAGGCAAGTGTGGGCATTGAGTAGGATATCACTGGGGGGCACATGTGGGATTGAGTAGATGTCACTGATCTGTGAGCTGAAGATGGGTGACTTGTCCACAACATGAGGTAGAATTATCTCTAGTGATCCACGTCAGATTATAACTCACCATGCCAAGAAAACCTGCTGCTAGTCCAATTCTCAGAGAACACTCTAAGGCACAGTGCCCTTGGGTGCTCTGTGAATGGTCTTGTTTATTTAGCCGATGGACCACAGCCAGCTCCGGAGACCATTTCTGAGCAGGTGTAGATACGCTGGTCTCATTCTTGTTGACCTTAATGAGTCATATCTCCATCTAAACTCACATGGACCAGGGCTTGGAACCTGACTCATTCGGTCAGAGCAGGAGCTGCCTGTTGGCCAGGTTGGGTGCATCCTGAATGAATAGTTGGTAAATGCTCTAGGCTGGTCATGCTCTGAAAGCTACAAGTGACACACTTCCGATTTAATCTACACCACTCATGTTTTCTCGGGCACTTTCCAAAGTCTAGACAGTCAACAAAGCCATCCATCCATCAATGCTCGGCAGCTCCTATGGTGTAAGTACTCTGGAGAGGGCTATCTCCACCATGTACATGAGGGGCAGGCAGTGACCAGGTACATCGGACAGGAAAACAGAGCAGGGCAACTGGGGATGGTGGCCCTCTGACTGTGGCACTCACATTTCAAGAAGATACGTAACATGATGTCTGTATAATGTATCTATACATAAAGTACCTGTGTCGTGTGTCATGTGCACATGACATAGGTACTTTAATTGTCAATAGTTACCATTAACCATTGTCAAACAACTCCTGTCACCTGCATAAGCAGCTCCTGAGAGCAGTGTGGCCACACACCACTGGACAGGGTTTATCCTACCCCTGCACCTGCCATCCCCAGATCCCTATGAATTCCACTAATGCCATCATCCCTCACCTTCCACTTCCTTAACAGTCTTCAGGGCCTGGGGGCAGACATGGTGGCCGCCATGTTCTACCCATCATATACACCGAGAGTGAGCTCAGGGAACAGTGGACTTGGTTAAAAAAAACAAACAAATTCCAGATGGAATTGGAAGAACAGAGCTGCAGACATCCCTGACTGACCAGGGCTGGTCTCTTGGTGCCCTTACCTACCAGTGAAATCCATCATTCCAGGAAACATGGGCTTGCTGCAGAGCTGACCCGTAGCCCTGGCTTGGCTCCCCCTCCCCCCGTCTGTCCTTCTTTAATGTAAGTACTAGGTCTTTCCCACAGAGGAGGGTCCAACTGGCCACTCACTTCATCATCCATAGTACACAGGGACAAGACAGCCAGTTGGGGTAGCCTTGGTGAGGCTGCTGTGACAGGAAGGGCAGAGAGCTGGGCCCTGAGAGGGTGAGATGGGGAGATGGGATATGAGGGAGGCACGTCATTTGAACAGACAAGCAAACAGAATTATGACTGTGGACAGAGATGATGGCCCTGCCCAGGCTACATTCAGATCACTCAGGCCCAGCAGGCCTCTGAGTCTCTGGGGCTCTGGAGTGTTAGCTCTCCAGAGAGTAGGAGCATGATTTGTCCAGATCTTTGGGGAAGACAAGGGAGCTAGGCCCCAGAAATGGTGGATCACCCCTGCGTGTGGGCAGATCTTCCCAGAGATCTGTCTGAGTGGTGTTCAGCCTTCCTTTCCTGCCCTCATCTCTTTCTGGGCCAGAGGTGCTGAGAGTGGGGACAGTTAACCAGAGGAATAGGAGATGGGGGATGGTTAGTTTCTTAGAGGGCTGGTATTCAGGAAATAGGGTCTGTCATATAGAAGCAAAGAGTGTTGGGGCATTCCCATGTAACCCAGTAACTGAGGCCCAAAGAGAGTACTCATCTGACTGTCTCAGCATACCTAGAAAACAAGTAGTAGTTAAAAAATGCTTGCGGGCTGAGTAGGGCTAGGACAGGGCTTAAGGGAGCCCTAGGGGTCTTGGGGAGATGCCTGGCAGGATAGGATCCCCAACCTTCCCACATAGGTTGCTCTGAGGCTCCCACATAGCCCCTTGCTCTGAGAAATACCTGCCACCCTGTCCGAGGAAGCCTTTCATCACATTGACTTTTGAGAGAGGGCAATCATCAAGGGGCCTGGAACTTATTCACGTAAATTGTGAAGGGCTTGCCACCATATCAGGCAGGTGCTCTGAGTGCCCCATGGTACCTGTGGGGTAGGTGCCTTCTAGGAGAAGATGAGATTTGCTCACACTTGCTAGGGCCAGTGCTGGAGCAAGAGGCACCCAGAGACCAGGCAGGGCTCAGCCGGTGTAGTGGCAGCCCTGTGATTTGGAGGTTGGAGTTGGCCGGGACACACACGGGGAGGAAGAGTGAGTGGAGACCTCACGGTCTACTCAAACGGTACAGCACAGAAAGGCACACCACGCAGGAGCTGAGACTGGAGGGTCTGACGTGACAGGAAGTATAGAAACAGCTCAGTAGAGGACCCTCTGCTCCAACACAGCGCTCCTGCCACCAGAACCTGCCGGGTGACAACAACGTGAGCGACTGTAACAAACACAATCCTCGGGGTGTGACTGCCACCCCACGCCAGGCACGAGCTTGGCACCTTCTCCCTCCACTCAAGTCATCACCATTTAGTGAACACTTTTGCTGTGTCCAGCTTTAGGAACATGGAGGAGCGTAACTGCAGAGGATAAAGACCTGAACCCAATGTGAGCAGAGAATGCAATAAAAATAAAACAAAAAAACAACAAAAAAAACCCTAAAAAGCAATCTGTCCAGGGAAGAGGTGGGCAGTGCTGTGGAAGGTGCAAGATGCGGATTTGGAAGATTCTCTCCAGGTCATAACTCCAGAGGACAACTTCCCAGGGGAGGAGGGAATTAAAGGGGCGGCTGTGCAAAGGCCCTAGGGTAGACGAGAATGTGATTCATTCAAGAATACACAGGAAGGAGTGTTGGTGGTGAGCGATGGGCCACCAGACCTTGAGGAAGAGTGTATCTCTTCATGAGAGCCCTTTCGTGGATTAGCCACAAACGGTGACAGGGCCCTACCTCATGGCCCATGAGCATACTCCGGACAAAGTGTGGCCTGACATACGGGGGTGAGGTAGGTTTGGGAAGTCCACACATCCCTGCCACTTGTGATGTCCTCCTCCAGGAAGCTGACGCCCACCCAGAGCCCCACTCAGGATGCCAACAGGGTCCAGTGGCTCAACCAGCATCCTGGGGGCCAAGACTTTGAGGACGGGGGTTAGCAGGAGCAGAAATCATACTGCAAAAACCAGAGGGGGAAGAGGGGGAAGGTGGGCCCATTAAAGGATGGGGACTTCACTTGAGGTCAGCCACGGCTGAGGACACAGGGGCCAGAGGAGAGAGGCAGCCTGAGCTGACATCAGGTCACAGCACCCTGTGTCATCCTCAGGGCTAGCAGTGGGTGTGAGGTAACATAGAGTCCTCGGGTGACCTGAGTGGGCTGCAGGGCATGAGGAGTGAGCAGAAGGGTGCCATCCCGCGGCCTCGGCAGTGCCCAGCTGCAGGTCAAACTGGAAGAGCAGGGAGGAAGCCAGAGCCCTGCTGCAGCAGGGTTGAGAGTCCAGGGTGCCCCTGCCTGATGGCCATGCCCACCGGCCACTCAGCCGGCAGCCTTTCACGTGCCCATGGGAGGCCTGGCACTGGCAAGGCCGAGCAGGCTGTGTGCCACAAGGACATGTTTAAATTATAGGGTGTGGGCATTTTTCCTTTTCTCTCCTCTGCCCGGCATTCCTGAGGCCAGGCTTGGGTTTGGTTACCAAGCAGCAAGGGGCTGGAGGGCACCCACCCACATGCTGGCAGGAGTCCGTGGATGCTGCTGGCTCCTCCCCACAACAGCAATTAAGCAAGTCCCAACTGGTTAGTTTGGTTAGCAGCGAGGCACGTGGATGGTAGCCCCTGCCTCGGGTTGTTTTGGGTGATGTGTGTGCATGCCATGTATGACCACGTGTGCAAGTGCATGCAGGCATGTTTTCAAGTTTGTGCTCTATGTACACCACGAGTGCCTGTGTGGGGTCGTGAATACATGTGAGAGCATGTGAGCACCTGGGCCTGCTGGGAGCATCTGCGTGGGGCCTGTGTTTACAGGTCTATGCCTTGCTGCCTCTGATCTACATGGAGCTGGAGAACAAAACCCATGGGTGGGTTGAGGTTGGGGAGCTGTCGGGAGGAACTGGCGGAACCGTCTGGCACGCTGGCCATCCCAGGCGGTGGAGGTGAGCTCCCGCCAGGCCCTGGCTGCGTGGCCCCCTGGGCACCTCTAATCGCTCTGCGACTCATCTGTGCACCTACTCTGTATGTAAGGACCTGACTCCATATCCTGTGGAGTGGGGCTCTGGATCTAACACGGCCGCGTCCCTGTTGATAGCCACTGCTGTCCCTCTGCACACTGGTCTGCGCTTTTCCTGTCTCGTACTGGGACCTGGCCATGAAGCCACTGGCACATAACGTCTAGGGATTAGAGGTAGCTAGCCAGCAGTCTCTTCTGTGTGTGTGTGTGTGTGTGCGCGTGTGTGTGTGTATGTATGATGTGAGGTGCCGTGTGTGTGATGTGACGTGTGGATGTGATTTGATATATGTGTGATATGTGTGTGTGCGGTGTGTGCATATGATGTGATGTGTGTGGATGTGATGTGACATGTGTGATGTGTGTATGGATGTGATGTGTGTGTATGTGTGTGTGTGTGTGTGTGTGTGTGTGTGTGTGTGTGTGTGTGATATGTTTTGGGGCACAGAAGTGAAGGTCAGAGAACAACTTGCAGGAAGGAGTCAATTCTCTTCCTCCACATGTGGGTTCTGTGCACAGAACTTAGGTAACAGTCTCGGCAGCAAGGGGCGATACTCACTGAGCCGTCTCTCCCACCATCTTGAACACGCAGCCTCTCAATAGGGGTACTGGTATGTGGTTCACTGTTCTTGTGGTGCCGGAGAAATGCCAGCTTAGTGGAATGAACGAGGAGGTGTTCTGAAAGAAACTGGGAAGACCTGCTGTGAATTCTTCCTTGAGTGTTAGGATTTACCCATGTGGTGGCCAGTTTAGGACCTTTCCTTTGTTGGGTTGATTGGGGTTTGGCTTTGCTGTAACTCGGACTCCTTCCTGACCTCAGCCTGTCAGACACCATGTCCTTCTCGCCTCAGTTCCGGGGTCTGTCCATCTCTCCCTGACGTCTGGCTTGCAGCCACCTGCCTCCTGGGCAGCCGTGCTTCCGGCCCTCCTGCAGTATGGAAGGAAGGCCACAGCTGCCCACATAGAACACGGCCCCAACCTTGGCAGCTTGGCTACTTCAGCTACAGCCCTCCTCCAGAAGTTCCTGTGTGAGCAGACCTCTCCCCACCCACCCCCAGTCCTGTCCTCTGCTGGCCTGACACCCTTCCCTAGGGACAGAGCCCATACCACACACCCAGTTCTGCTTGATTCACACCAGCTGCCTGATTCATCTCCATTCAGCGTCCGGGGACATGTGCGTAATCACAAAATGTGGAATCATGTTCGAAGCAGGTGTTCCCTACGGCTCACCTGTCTCCAGATACAAATGAGGTCACAGGTGTGCATCCATCCAGATTCCAGCGACGAGCCACCCTGCCCTGCCAGCGCTCCCATAGACCAAGCCCTCAACCCTGAACTATGAACAGAGAGGACCTTCCGCTTCCACTGTCTGGATGACTCCTCATGCTCTGTTGCAAGGGAACAGGAATCTGGACACCAGTGGGTGTGGGACAAGGCCCCTCTGCCCAGAAACTGTAAGAACACTGGAGGCTCCGGTGCAGAGTCCAGAGCTGGGCAGCCAGTTGGCTTGTTCCCAGAGAGCAGGCAGGAGCCAGGGGACCACAGACTACCACTTCTCCCTGTGGGGACAGTCCACATGCCCAAGCCAGGTGGTGCTGGGTCCCACTGCAGAAAAGAAACAGTTAACTGATACTTTTGGAGTTGCTGGGATAACTCAGTGGATAAAGTTGCCTGCCACCAACCTTGGCATTCATGCCCCACAAATAAATAAATGTATTAAAAAATATAGAAAAAAAAAAGAAAACTTTCAACCTGGGGGGAAATAAAATCCTAGCCATAAAGAAAAGAAATCTGAGACACTGGCTCACACACTCCTTAACTGTGAGAGAAAAATGTTTTGAAGATATGGAGAACCATCACAAACTAGGCAGGACAAACATATCCTTCATATGTAAAAAGCTCCTACAAATAACTAAGATCCAGAAGCTGCTGACATGTGGGCAATGGGTTCCCAGAGCCAGAGGACTCTCTGTTCTTCGTAGGAAGCCTTTGAAGGAGACCTTGCATTTCTCTCTAGCTGGAGAGAATGTGACTGCTCCTGGCTTTCTGAAGGATGTTCTGTGTTCACTCCAGAGCTCACACTGAGAATGGCCTTTCCATACCTGGAAGTTTGTTTGGGTTCTAGAAGTCTGAATTCAGGTCCACATGCTTATACAGTAAGCGCTCTAGCAACTGATCCATGCTCCCAGCCCTGGGAAGTTAACCTTTAAAACAGATGGAAGTTCTCACTCAATGGAGTTCAGATTCAACAAAACAACCAGAGCTGCTTTCAAGGGAGCAGGTGGAGCAGGAGGGAAAAGGTGGACACCAGCCCAGCAGGTACAAGAGACAGAGACTCAGTCCCCCCACCCCCACCCCAGGGTGGTCACCAGCTCTGATTCCTTCACAGGCCCAGGAAGCTGCTGCTCCTGCTCACTGGGCCAGCTCTGCACCTGCCCATGGGGACCTGCAACTCCTTCCTCAGATGATAGCATTGCCCTGGGTGGGACAGAGGCCAGGCAGTCCCAGCCCCACCCTCCGAATCACAATGATGACAAAGGATCCCCTCCCAACACCTGCCCGGTCTTACCTGGGCCCTGAGGCCGCAGGTGTTGCAATGATTCCCACCCAAACCCTGGAATGTCAAGTGGCTCAAAAACAATTGGGATTTCCAGAAACTTCGTCAACAGCACCGGCCATGCCTCCCTCCCCCTCTTCTCTGTATCTCCTTCATACACACTTCACATTTTCAAGAGTGGAAAACGGAAGAGCCCTGTGTCCCACCTATGTGAGTTTCTTTGTTCTGTTTTGTTTGTTTGAGACACTGTGTCATGTAGCCCAGGCTGCCCTTGACTTCTCTAGGTGGCCAAGGGTGACTTTGAGCTCTGCCTCCACCTCTTAGGTGCTGGGAGGACAGATGTGCAACATTACGCTCAGTTAATGCAGCGCTGGGGATGGAACCCAGGGCATCTTCACCCGCGGCTGGGTGAGCACTCTACCGTCGGTGGAGCTGAGCCCCTGCTCCAGCTGCGCTGTCTGTGAGAACCTGCCTCGGCCATTCCCTTTGCCCAGCTCGCCTGATAGCGCTGTCCTTTGCCTGGAAAGCTGTGGCAGAGCAACTCCACAAAGGCTGCTTGCCAAAGACTGTATGGGTGTTTGTCCTGCGGTGCATCCTCAGAGCCTAGAGCCGGAATACAGGAGGTGACCAGCGCGCCCAACGCTAGTGAAAGTTTACCTCCAGGGGCGGCACAGCCTGGGCAGCAGTTCCTTCTCCCCGAGGAGTCCATGGGGCCAGGCTGCTGGAGAAAAGGAAATCTGAGGCCCCCCACATCCTGCCCTCAGGGCCAGCTGGCCTTGTGGATTCCAGAACTTTCTGCAGGAAGCGGAAGGTGCAGAAATAGAAGCGCACAGAGAGGCAGTTGCTCCTTTCACCCCAAAAGGAAGGGAAGTGGGGGGCAGGGGCTCAGGGAGGAAGCTGGGGGCAAAGAGAGGCTGAGGGAGGAGCTGAGGAAGGTGAGCCTGGGGTCCTGCGGTACCTGAGCTGCAGCCTTGTTTATTCCGGTCCTGAATTCCAGGCAGGAGTTGTGGGTAGAGATTTCTAACACTCCCTTTTTCCTTACAAAACTCCAGCAGTCGAGGATTCATGGTGGTCTCAGAATGTGACTGAGGGTATGACTTCCAAGGCTGACACACGAGCAGGGGTCCTTGGAGAGAAGGCCGTGCCTGAAGAAGGTCAAGGTTCACACAGTCATAGTCACAATCACTTCCAGCCACTCCACAAAGCAGTCACAGAAGGGAAACTGAGGACCAGAGGAGGCGAATAAGTCTCCTTGGGTATACTGTGACTAGACCACCCAGCTCTAAGCTGCTCACCATACCCACGTCCCCAGGATCCATGGGAAATCAGGGACCAATAGGCCAAGGGACCAGAGCCTGGGATGGTGTGGTTGGGCAAAAGCCAGCCGTCCTAAGACTAGACCTCTACTCTGGAGTCTTGGGTGGCTACTCCTTCCACCCTGGACCTTATGGGTTGCCCCAACTTAAACTCATTCAATGCAGTCTCCCTTTCCTTCCCAACTCTTACTACTGACCCCCAAACTTCCTGTTTTCACAGGAAGTATGATGATAGGATCCATGTCCTACCCCACCCCGAGAACTCATCTGAGTCCAGCCATCAGAAAGTCTACAGCTGTGGGCAGGCCCAGCACCTTCCTACCTCCCTCAGGAGGCTTGGACCTTCCCTCCATTCGGAAGCTCCACTTTCTATGCCTGGGATGGGTCTTGGGCCTTAGGAGTTGTCTGAGGGGCAAGGGGTCCTGCTCCTACCTGGGCCTCCTTGGGGCAGCTTTACTGGGGGGCTGCCGCCACTGGCCGAAGTCAACACCTGCATTGGGGTGGAGGTGCTTTCGGCACCTGCCTGCCCAACTCCGGGAGCCGCCCCCAACCTCAGGAACAGCAGCAGCACTGGCAGAATTCTGTGGTTGCCCTTTACCTGCCCTGGAAGGATTTGGCACTGAATCAGCCACAGAGGATGTACGAGCCATGTTAGGATCTGGGCAGAAACTTCCAGACTAGCAGCAGAGGAGGGGCCCAAATTCAAGATCCTCCTTCATCCATTGCTAACATCATGGAGGCAGGCTGTGCTCCAGCTTGTTCTCTTGTCTGCTGTGGGGCCTCTGTGAACCTCCTCCAGATGCTGGAAGATGACTAGTTCAAGGCCAGCCTGGACAACTGAGAGAGACCCTGTCTCTATAGCTCCATGCTATAGGGTACTTGTTCAGCATGTGAAGCCCTAAGTTTTATCTTCAACATTGAAAATCAAAAGAAGTTCTGAGAGAGGCACAATTCCTTCCATGGGACCCCAGGGCTCCATTTAAGGACTCCATCCAGGTGTCCATCTCCAGGGGTCCTAGAGACTCAATCCAACCAGTGCATGACTTCAGTGCTCCTGGTAGAGTGGTATGCAACTTCACCAACAGCTCCTTGACAACACAGGCTTTCCTCCCTACCATCTGCAACCCTGAGCACCTAGCCATCACCCACTAACAGTGGTTGATTTA
The DNA here is from genome assembly GCF_949786415.1 of Peromyscus eremicus. NCBI lineage: Eukaryota > Metazoa > Chordata > Mammalia > Rodentia > Cricetidae > Peromyscus > Peromyscus eremicus. Next base: position 57,505,457 of record NC_081416.1, read on the forward strand.
GGGGGTGAGCTGTCATGGGTCCCATGACCCCAGCAAAGCTACGGGCTTGAGGACAGGAATCTTATCTGTGAGCTGTACTCCCCAGATGGGGGCTGGTTCAGAAAGATGCTCAGAGGGAGTGTCCAAGAGAGAAACAGGCTCTTCCTATGGCTAACTCCCTGGAGAGCATTGACTTCCTGCCAGGCTGTGGGCCTGAGGCCGGGCAGATGATCTGTGTGTGTAGACAGGCTGTCCTTTGGTGGGGTGTGCAAGCATCTAGTTAGCAAGCTGTCCCCTTGCCTTGCTGTGGGAGGAAGAAGGTGTCTAGTCTCTCTAGACTAGTCTGGGGTCACTGGTATCGCCATCCTGGCAGGAGTGAAAGATTCTGGAGAGACACAAGAGACACAGGTGTCCTGCCCTTTGGCCATCAGAATTTTGAAACAATGGACCCCAAGACATTGGAATTTTCCTAGGAGTCTCATGCTGAGGAAGGGAAAGGCTGAAGCCTGGTGCCAGCCAGAGCAGGAGCTTGTCTCCCAGAGAGATCTCACAGAGTTCTGAGAACTTGTCAGACCACCTTGCAGGAGAGACTGGAGCTGACAGTGATGGGTCAGTGACGGGCAGGACCACACCTTGACCAGGACTGCTTAGGAATGCACACCTCCTGCCCTCTGTTTAAGCCTGAACCTCATGTCCAGACCATGAGGACAGACTTGGGAGTCTCTGGACCTCTTTGTCCTTCTTCCTGATGTGGCTGCACTGAATGACTCTTCTCTCTGCTTTTCACTGTTACTTAGCTGTTTAATTGGCTTTTAAGGATAGTGACTGAGCCTGACTGGTGAGGGATGCCACGCCAGGCTGACAGTTCTAGTATCTATCTGGGATACTGAAGGCTGGGACTGAAGGTCAGTGGTGGCCAGCCACTGTCCCTCCCCGGCAGAGACAGACACTGGGGACAGTGAAGCAAGCAGCAGGGCCCCTGGTCCCCTCCTCTGAGTAAACATTGTTTCTCAGTTGAGTGCTGCCATGCTGCTCTAAGGAGGAACAGGGGGTGGGTGTTGCAGAAGCCCCTCCTCTTGGTGTCTGAGCCATGCCCTGGAGGGAGACATGTCTGCAGACTTGTATGAGTGAGGATGAGACCTATGGTGCTAAGGCTAGCCATAGAGCTTGGCTGAGCTCGTGAATGCTAGTTGGGCCAATGTCTTTAAACAGTGGACTGGCAAGATGGCTCAACAGTTTTGTGTGTGTGTGTGGGGGGGGGGTGCTTGCTGCCATGCCTGATAACCTGAGTTCAGTCCTCAGGACCCACACTGTGGGAGGAGAGAACCAACCTTCCCTGGTTGTCTTATGACCTCTGCATACATACAAATAAATGTAAGAAAAAAGTTAACAAAAAAGGAAAATATCTATATCTATCTATCTATCTATCTATCTATCTATCTATCTATCTATCTGTATGTGTTTGTGTATTCTCCTGGCTAACCAAGGAGCTTTGAGCCCTACTGGGCAGTTTGTCATCATCTATCCCATGTTTTTGTTTGCTTTATGCAAAAGCTGCATTCTCACCCAGGGACAGGCAGGGCAGGGCACTCAGGAGTTCAACATCAGCATTGCCCACACATCCTTGCTGATTCCAGGTTGAAAATGAACGCCATCTTAGAGGTCTCACCTTCCTCCTCCTGGGAACCGCAGGCAAGGGCGGAGTGTTAGTACAAGCCCTGTTTCTTATGGTAACGGGAAAGAATAGGCAAGATTCACCCTAGCACCCGAGTTCTCAGTGATGCTCTTCTTCTCCTTCCCAGCACCTCTCTCGCTCTGGCCTGGCTTCTCCTTGATCCATGTGTCAGCCTGAGAAAGGCAAAGGAAACAGCCTGTCTCTGTCACAGGCAAGTCTACCTACCTATGGCATCTTCTGACACACGCACACAGACTACAGAACGTGCAGAGAAGTCTGTCATCAGCCTGAAATCTTTGGGCCTTATAGGTATATGATGCCGCCTCATACCCAGACATTCCACAGGGTCTCTGGGTGACAAGATCGCTTTCTGGAAGGTCCTATATGCTACTCGAGAACTTCTCAAGGGACACTGCCCCTTAGCCCCTCACCGAGAGGCCCATGTTCACCTCAGCCAGAGGACCCTGGTGCTCAGGCCCAGCCTGGGTGGCTGGCTCGAATTTCCCTTTCCCAGGGTGGCCTCAGGTTCTCGGGCCAGAGATTTCCAGAGGGCTTCGGAGAGTATGTGTAGCAATGGCCTCTGGCCACATCTTTGGTTTCACTGTGTGACGGTCCCTTCAACCTACTCGTCTTAGCTGCACTTCCTAGATACTCAGCCCAAAGGCTGTCTTGTGTCAAAATATTGAGATGCTCCCTTTAAGAAAACAAATACATACATGTTCATATGTGTGTACTTAAGCACACATGCACCCATCTATGGCATAAACTTAGAGGTTTTGAATAAAATATCCCCATGGAAACCCTCTGGAAACTGACATTTGTCCTCTGTGGGGAGAAAAGTAGGGCTGAGGGGCTGGGGTAAAAAAGCTTGTTTTATTATTTTATATCTTTGTAATTTTATTTTAGTTAAACCATTTATTTATTTGAGAAAAGATCTCACTATGTAGTCCTGACTGGCCTAGAACTCACAGAGATCCATCTGCCTCTGCCTCCTAAGTGCTGGGATTAAAGGAGTGTGCCACCACTCCTAGAGATGTGTGTGTGTGTGTGTGTGTGTGTGTGTGTGTGTGTATGTGAATGTGTTTATATGTGTGTATGGAATATAGAATATTCTATGGTCTCATTCTATGGTGCAGGCTAGCCTCCAGCCAAGACTCCTGAGTACTAAGATTACAGGTATAGCACACACCTTGCAGGGAAATTGTTTTAAAAACCATATAGGGGCTGGGGCGACGGCTCAGTGGGCCAAGGGGTAGCTGCACAGGCATGAGGCCTGAGTTCAGATGCCAGCACCCACGGAAAAGCTGGGTGCAAGGTGCATATCATAATTCTAGTGTTAGGGGACGGACAGAAGCATTCTGGGGACCCAGTGAGCCACAGATTCAGTGGAAGACCCTGTCTAAAAATTAAAGTGGAGAACAGCTGGGGGAAAGTCCTGATATTGACCTCTGGCCTCCACATGGTTCACACACACACACACACACACACACACACACACACACACACACAAGAACATGTGTGCTCACTAGTAAACACACACACACTCAAATAGTCAGGTGTGGTAGCAGGCTCCCTCACTTGTTGAGCTATCTTTTGGGGTCCTCTTTCACATTTTTAAATTTTAAGCCATAAACATGAATTGTTACATAGAAACATTTTAATCTCTAGGAGGATCCAAACCTTCCTAAGTAGTGAGGACTTGGAGCTCTGAGCATGTCTCCTGTTGCTAACGCCTGCCCCTGCCCTGGGTGCAGACGGGGACCACAGGGTCCTGCTGACTATAGTCCTTGAGGAAGAGAGCAAAGGGTGCCCAGCCCACGACCTCTAGCCCTTGCCTCCAGTCTCCATTCCCATGTCTCCTGTCCCCAGAGACTTCTTGGTCCTGCAAGGCTGGGATTCTGGGCCCAGTGAAGCTGGACCTGCCGCAGGGCAAGAAGGCTTGCCACTGTGGAGCCAGCCCTGGAATTTCAAAAATGTCCTATGGTCAGGCCCTGGTCTCGCCTGTGACTCAGCAACAAGGCCTGGCCAGGCAGCATACCGCAATTTGCTTCCAAACGGGAGACTGTGCTGGGGCCCAACAGGGCTGCTGTGAGGGCTGTGATCTCGGGGATTGCTTGATGGCTCCTAGTGTGTCCATGGTGCAAAGAGGAGGGGCCATGTGGTATGTACGCAGTAGGTCAAAGAGGAAACAACCAGCCCCACAGCCAGGCACACACCCCAGAGCACCTGCAGGCCCTCTCAGGCTGGGTTGTCAGTGTGTGCTCCGCACTAGTCCCACCCCTGCCCTGTCTACAGGCTGCAGCTGGACCAGCGGCCGCCATCGCAGATGCATCTCCTGACCCTGGTCCATGTGTGTCTCCTAGTGCCCCTACCCAGTGCTCTGAAGCCCCCTCCGCAGATAGGAGGAAGCCTACGCAGTGGCCCCCAAGGCCACATGGCCTCCTCTGCCTACCTTACTTCTTACCACTTTCTTCATTCCTGCAGATTGAGCTACCACCTGAGGACAGAGGCTTATTTTGGTCCCTACCACAACCCCAGTGCTCAGGAGAGACTCTGGCAGCCAGGACTGGCAGCTAGGTTTGGGCCAGCATCTCACAATGTAGCCCTGGCTGGTCTGGAACTTGCTATATAGACCAGGTTAGCCTCAAACTCCCAGAGATCCTCCTGCCTCTCCTGAAATTATGAGCATGTGCTGTGACACCCAAAGTGGGTCTTCCTTGAATGACTGAGTCACAGCGGCAAAGGAGACCACCGAGATCTAAGCCAGTCAGTGCTTACCACCATACAAGGTCCTACTTGGAAGGACACCGGGGTGCAGCCTTCCATCTGTGGAGCTTCCTCACAGGTATATAAACATGTCCCATCTAGAGCCGGGCAGGAACACAGGCAAAAGCCATGGCTTGGCTTGTGAGCCAGAGGTCACTGACATGGAAAAGCTGGGCCGCCCTCACAGCATAGCCAAAGACACCAGAGTCACCAAACACTGTCTCTGGCCATCCTAGCTAGAGGTGGGATGGGACTGACCAGGGTTATCTGCAGCTAGGCAGGACCTGCCCCATGTATCTTACCTCCAAGACCCTCATGCTGGGACTCCTAACCAGCTGATGGGCCAGGACTTCTCCTAATGGATGGGAACAAACAAGATCCCCCATTGCCTCATCTACGAACTGAAAGTGAGGGGTTCATGACCCTCCGTTCACCCCAGAGTCAAGCTTTCTGCATTGGTAGTGTTCCTGGCATCATGCCCTGCTCAGAGATGTGGGGTGATGGGCAGAACAGAAAAAATCCTCCCTGAGCCGTGTGTAGGCTTCAGGTGTCTTCGGAATGACAGATGACAGGACATCACCTTTGCATTATTGTAGTGTCACCAGAGGAACATACATGTGACTTGCTAAATGGCCACCAAGGTCAGTATCTCTCACTAAATCTGGATTTGGTGGGACTGACTGGCCAGTCAATCCTAGGGATCCTCCTGCCTCTGCCTCCCAAGGCTGAGAGGCCACAGCAGGCACTTCTGCACAGGTGCCAGGGATCAAACACAGGCCCTCAGGCTTGCGCAACAAACACTTTACCAACTGAGCCCTCTCCCAGGACCCTAAACAGTCTCTTTAGTGCCCCTGACCCCACCTAGCGCCGCACCTGTGAAGTTGGGACAGTGTTGTTACTAAAGAGAAACTGTGTGGGAAGATGTGAGGGGAGACTTTCTTTCTGGTTTTCAAAGGAAAGAGGCTGAAAAATTCTGTTGACAGGGACCTGCTTCCTCGGGCAGGCACAGATCAGTTCTGCCTTGCTGTAGTCATGAGTAAGTCTGCGTCAGGCTGTGCATGGTCTGGCCAGGGTCCTCTTCCAGCTCAAACTCTGGGGAGCAGCCAGGTCAGCTGTCCTGGGGTGCACGCGGGATCACAAACACTGGAATTTGACCCTTTTCCAGCAAAATAAACCCAGTAACAGGGTCAATGGCGAAGCTGTTGTCCAGGGAAGAGAAGAAAAGCAGCTGATAACTCTGAGGCCACAGGCCAGGGGTCAGGACCTCCCAGAACCAACACACAGCCCTGGGTTCTGCCATGGGACTGCAGGGCCCCAGGCAGCGAAAATACCAGTCTACCCAGGCATCCCTGGGCCCTGCCCCAATGAGACTAGGCCTGCCGCTCCCTTCCAGCAGGCCAGCCAGGCCACCCAGAACCAGCGAGCTGGATGGTTCCCTGGCTGGCAGTGGTGACTACGAATCAAATCAGACCTTCAAATTCTGATTTATCAGAAGAAAGACTTTTTTAATGTGCTGGGGATAGAACCTGGGGCTTGGTGCATGCTAGGCAAGCCCTCTACCAACTGAGCCCCAGAGCAGATGTAAGTCAGCTGAGGAGATCCTCGGGATGGACAGTGTCTTTGGGAAGATGGGAAACCTGAATGCAAAGACAAATCTACACGCAGTGGTGACACACATACACAGACTTACTATAAGGCAAGGATAAATGCCTAGGGAACGGTGCCACCCAGGGTGGGCAGTCCTCCCATTAACATAATCAAGATGCTCCCTCGGGTGTTCTCAGAGGCTTCTTCCTAGGTGATTCTGGATTTTGTCACAAGGACAATTAACATTAACCATCACACCCAGCCCCCACTACTGCAGCTCTACCCAGACTCTGACATCAGGGACAGACAGACCACCATCCCTCACACAGGTGGGCCTTGAAAGCATAACTGGTACCCCAGCATAAGCTGCCATGGCAACTCTTCAGAAAGGAGTCAAGTGTGGGCCCTGGGTCTCAGAAGGCCACGGCTGGCTGAAACTCTTCCCTTCTCCACTCCTGCCCCGTCAGTCACCCCACAAGCCTAACACTTTACCCCTGGGGCAGACTCAGGCCCCTGCTCAGGAAAGCGAGGTTTGTAGCAGTCGAAGGTAGTTCCTAGGGCCCTGGTCCCTGTGACTCTCTCGTGTGTAGTCTCTTCCAGGTGTGTATGGACACGGTGGAGCTTTATAATCACACAACTATACAACTACACAATTCACAACGGGCCGAATCACACAAATGCAGAGCAGGTAAGTCTTATGTAGCAGGTGAGCCCGTTGGAAGGCTGATGAGCAGTATACACTTGGAGATGGAGGGCAGAGTGAGTCCTGAGGCTCCAAACTGAGGATGATCTGGGCTCCATCCATGGCTGGACTGCAGCTTTTGTAGACAGAAGACTCGGCTACCTGAGCCACGTCCTGCTGCCTTTACTCTATGGGGTGGACAGGCCCCATGCCCACAGGTTCCACAGCTGCCAATTCAGCCAGCTGTGGGGCCATATTTCACAAAAGGTTACATCTGCTCAAAGTATGTGTGGCTTTCACTCATCATGGTTGCTCACAAGTAGAGCACAGCAACTGTCTACGTGGCAATGGCTGGCTGGTGATGTGTTACCTGGAGATGGCTCCAGGGCTCAGAAGCCTTGCAGGTTCAACACTCTGCCTGGGGACCTGCAGGGTTGGGCAGCCCAGCCCCCAAGTGCATCATTATATGGTAACAGAAAATCAACAGCAGGCTGCAGAGACAGTCAGTGGGCGAGGTACCAGCTGCGCAGGCGTGACATCCCAAGTGTGGATCCCTGGAGCCCACGCAAAAGCCAAAGTGGTGGTGGGCGCCTGTGACTGCAGCCATGGAGGCGAACAGGCAGTCCTGGGGCTCACCAGCCAGCCAGTCTAGCTGACGGGGAGCTCCACGTTCAGAGGGAGACCCTGTCTCAGAAAACACGGTAGGGAGCAGTAGAGGAAAACACCTCACGTTGACCTCTGCACACAAATACAAACTGCACGTGCACCCACACATACGTGTGCACACATGAACATGTACACGCACACCCATACAACAAGAAATTAAAAATAAAATTAAGAAAATAAAAGGAAAACAGAGCACAAGAGATTTCTCGAACCTGAAGCAGATTTTTCAGGAAAGCAGCTCATGCTGTAGAGGGGAGCAGTCGAGAGGACAGTTCTGTGTTCACTCACCCACATACTCACTCCCACCCGGTTATACCAATTCTCCTTCCAGGCAGCACACTGGGGCTCCTACTTGCTCTATGAATTGGGCTCCCAAGTGGATCTTGTGGGATCCCTGCCCCAGGAGCTCAGAATGTGGCAAATTGGAGTCACACAGACACCCTGGGGACCTCTGAGGCTGGCTGAAGTCGCCCGTGAAATGGGGATGTTCCGAAAATCAGGAGGTACCCTGCCTTGAATGCAGAGCCTAAGCCAGTCAACACAGAACTAGCCACCAGAAAGGGAGCAGAACGCTGTCAGCCTTCCCCACCCCTCCATCTATTCATGTCTTTGGATCAGGCCTTCATTCTGCTACCTGGACTCCATTCAGCCTTGGGAACCTTCCCACATGCCTCTCTGTGCCTACTGCCGCTGCGTGACTGGTCTGATGAGTGATAAGGCCTTGTTATGTTCCAGGACCATCCAAGGGACCGCCCGCCCACGCCAGTTTGGCAAAGTGTGGCTAGGAGTTCTGTTCTGGGCTCCCCCGCATTTAAACATAACCCCTGACCCTGCCTGCCACACCTAGCATCCAGGCTGTCCCAGAGACAGGACTCTGTCTTGGCCCCGTTACAGTCTAGGTCCTTCTTACTCATCCAGCTAACCGAGGCCCTGGGGCTTCCCATCAGGACTTCTAAGAGTTAATCCACTAGTGGTCAGTGTTGGGGTCCTGGTACCTCCCAGCACCTACACCCTTTCCTGGGAGTTTTCTTGGAAATGTTACATGGCTCTTGCCATCAGCTGATACAGGGGGGCAGACTCACCAGAACCATACTTCTGAAAAAACAAAAGGGTCTGGCTGGGGACATGTGTGCAGGGAGCTGGGATCTGCCAGAGCAGCCCAGGGAAGGTCTCATGTGGCTCCCTTTGCCTTAAAACTTGGACACTTCTTCCTCCCCACCCTCCACCTCACAGGGCAAGCATGCACGCACACACACGCACACATGGTTGTGGAGTGGCTACATTTCAAATGTGCCTTGTGTGTCCTGTACTTAGAAGCCCCATGTCCAGCCTAGTGGTGATGGGGGTGATGAGTCTTTTAAGAAGTGGGGCCTTGTGTGATGTGATTTGTCCTGGGCAAGGGTTAATGTAGTCCTCATGGAAAGCAGGTTAGTTCCAGCAAGAGTGCGTCACTACAAGGTCACTCCATGTGTTTGCCCCCTCCTGTGTGTGGTCCCATGTGTCAGGCAGCCATGGGGTCTCACTGGAACCTGCACAGATGCATTTCCACCTTTAAGACCATGAGTTGAATAAACTTTGTTTGCTGTAGCCCAGGCTGGCCTGGAACTCATTATGCAGCCCAGGCTGACCTGGAACTCACTGTATTGCCCAGGCTGGCCTGGGAGTCACAATCTTCCTGCTTGAGACTCCCTAATACTGGGATTTTAAGCATGCACTACTACTTCTGGATCTTTTCTTTTAATTACTCACTTTCAGATATTTTCTTACAGCAGCACAGCCTAGACCAAGACATGCACTTCTGCACACACCTATTCACACTCCCCTTCATGTACACAAACACATACTTGTGTACACTAACACACAGAAGCAAACACATGCACACAAACATGCATGAACATACGGTACACCCATCTATACCTATACATACCTACATGTATACATCTATATGTATGTAAAGTCCATCTTTCTCTTCTAGGTAACTCTTGATCATTTCTGTAACTGTAAATGTCTGATTGCACTAAATGGTGGGCCTTTCACCCCTCCAAATGTGACCTTTAAAGATACAAACACTTTTGTTTATTCTTTGCTCGACTCCCATTTTCAGCACCAAATACAAAGCTAGGTCATGGCAGGTGCTCAGCAGATAAATGAATGAATGAATGAATAGTGAATGGATAGATGTGCAATGTGCAGGTGAATAAATGAGTAAATAGTGAATGGATAGATTTGCAATGTGCAGGTGAATGAATGAATGAATAGTGAATGGGTAGATTGCAGCGTACAAGTGAATGAATGAGTGAATAGTGAATGGATAGATGTGCAATGTGCAGGTGAATGAATGAGGGAATGAATGAATAAATAAATAGGCCAATGAAGAAATTAACAAATGAATGAGTGCAGTGGTTTGAAAAAGAATGGCCCCCATAGGACCATATAGTTGAATGTTTAGTCACCAGGGAGTGACACTATTTGAAAGGATTAGAAGGATTAGGAGGTGTGACCTTGTTGAGGGAAGTGTGTCACTGGAGGTGATCTTTGAGGTTTCAAAAGCCCATGCCAGACCCAGCCAGTCTCTGTCTGTCTCTGTCTGTCTCTGTGTCTCTGTCTCTGTCTCTCTCTCTCTCTCTCTCTCCTGCTGTGGATCAGGATATAGAACTTTCAGCTACTTCTCCAGCACCATGTCTGTGTGCTGCCATGTTTCCCACCATGATGATAATTGACTAACCTCTGAAACTGTAAATAAGGCCCCAATTAAATGTTCTCTTTACTAGGAGCTGTCTTGGTCATGGTATCTCCTCACAGCAACAGGACAGTGACTAAGACAGTGAGCTAATATATGAATGAGTGAATGAGCAAGTAAATGAATGAACAAATAAAATAAACAAAGGCGTATATGAATGAACACACAAGTGAGTGAATGAATAAGCAATTGAATAGTGAAAGACTGAATGAATAATGGAATGATTAAATGAATGAGTGAACATGTGGATGAATAAATGAATGGATGGATGATGAGTCGACGGAAGGAGGGAGGGAGAGAAATACGAAAGAAGGGTCAATGTTTTGGACCCTGTGGCCAACGGCAGGTCAGTGACTGCCTCACACCTCTGTCATCCTTGGTTGGGATACAAAGCCATCATAGAACCTTCACTCAGAGTTCTGGCTTCTCCCTTTCCCACAGGCTTGTGCTCTATGGGTCTTTTTCCAAGCTCGATGTCCTGGGGGCTGGGTGTTCAGCCTGCAGGAGCTGCTCACTATGCCACAAAAATGGCTGTCCAAGGTTGATGTCACACAGCATCAGGGAACTGCTCAGCTCCCTTTACTCTCCTTAGCACTGCAGCTTCAAATTCATCTCCCACACCGCAAAGACCAGAGACGGGGCTTGCATGGGAAATCATCTCTCACACTGCAAAGACCAGAGACAGGGCTTGCATGGGAAATGAGGTCTGCTGCAGGCCGCTTGCCTGAAGAGCTTGCCTACCAGGAATGGTGGGGGTCAGAAGTCCCCACCCCCAGGGGCTGGGAACATAATACATTTATCAAGAGTCTTTGCTTTATGGCTGTATGACCTCATTGGATAGTAGTCCCCAGAGAGGTCCCTGCCACTGCTCAGCAGTCCCCAGGAGAACAGTAGCCCTGCCTCTACAGGGCTGGCCTGAGCTCCATCCTGGGCTAAGAGGAAGTGGTTTCCCCACATGTCCCTAGAAGAGCCCTGATTCTTGAGGGTCTTTACAGTGGGGAAGCTTAACAGAGACCACCCTCTCTGCTCTCTGCTATATTATGGGCCCTGCCTTAGGCCTCCATGGGGTGGGATCCTCAGGAAACGGGTTCCTGAGAGTGGACACGGGCCAGAACGGAGGAGACAGGGAAACTGCTATGTGTAGCTATGTGGGGTGGATCGCCTGAGATGAGGGTGCTGGGAAAGGCCTGGGGACAAAGTTCCTAAAGCCCGAGATCAGTCATGATCTGGGAGACCCCACAGGGAGCTGTCAAGGGGACAGCCGGATATTTGGGTCTAGAGGTCAGAGGGGAGATCAAGCCTGAAGACAAATTTGGAGTTCACCAAGTCAAGGTTTTTCAATCCATGGGAACCGATGAAGTCACCCAGGCAGAAGGGTGGAGCAAGAAGAGAGGGAACCAAGGAACCCCCAAGTCCCATGAGCCTGGGAGCCCCAGGAGCTTGGTGTTTCAGACCCGCCTGCTCCCAGCATCCTCTAAACCCATTGGCCTGAAGGAGGGGCCAGTGGGCTGGAAGAGGCACCAGAATGGGGGAAGAAGGATTCAGGGAGTCACAAGAGGGAGTGAACCCTGGGAGTCGGGTGGGACCCCTTAGCATGTGCTCTTCTGTGAGCAAAGTAGGTCCAGCTGACCACATGAGGGTGGCCTTCTCAGGAGTCATGTGGAGGGAGAGGGAGCCAGGGCTTCAACATGAGGAGAGGAAGAGGTGCAGGTGGATTGTGGTGGTATTGTGTTCCCCAAAATATTGTGCACCCTAATAAACTTATCTGGGGTCAGAGAACAGAACAGACACTAGATACAGAGGCTAGAAAATGGTGGCACTCACACCTTTAATCCTAGCATTCCAGAGGCAGAGATCTACCAGGATCTCTGTGTGTTCAAGGATACAGCCAAGCATGGTGACTCATGCCTTTAATCTCAGAAAGTGAGCCTTTAATCCCAGGGAGTGATGGCAGAAAGCAGAAAGGTTTATAAGGCGTGAAGACCAGAAACTAGAAGCTTTTGGCTGGTTAAGCTTTTAGGTTTTTGAGCAACAGTTCAGCTGAGATCCATTTGGATGAGGACCCAGAGGCTTCCAGTCTGAGGAAACAGGATCAGCTGAGGAATTGGCAAGGTGAGGAAGCTGTGGCTTGTTCTGCTTCTCTGGTCTTCCAGTATTCACCCCAACAACTGGCCTTGGGTTTGTTTTTATCAATAAGTATCTTTAAGATTCATGCTACAGTGGATGACGGTGGTGATGGTACTCCTGGGTGGAGGAGACCCACAGGTCTGTGGATATATGAAAGCCGGAAGTCCTCAGGAGGGGGAGGGGACTGTGTCGGAGCAGTGGGAGAGCTGGGGCTGGGGCCTGACAACAGCCACTTGGCAAATGGGCTGCTGGGGAAGTGAAGGGGCCACCCTCTGCTGAACCACAGCATTAATGGAATCCAAAGCTTGACTCCACTTCCTGAGTACCCAGAAGGCCCCAAGATCTTTATCTACATTTCCAAAATTAAAGTTAAGTGAGAAGGGAAGGGTCTTGGGGAGCCCTTGCCTCCCTGCCCACTGAAGCAGTGCCTACCCTGGCCCTGCTCATTGTTCTGCAGGACATTTGGAATTCTTCCACCATTCTGAACTTTCAGAGCTCAGAACAGAGGATCAGGTTGGAGTTCCTAGGCTTGCTAGAGTATGGTGGGAAGACCCACCTCTAGCCTTCTGGAGACCACTAGGTCATAAATTCAAAGGATCCTCCCAGCAGGAGGTGAATCCTGAGGCCTGGGAGAAAAAGATTCAAACTGTGAGTGAAAAACAAAGCCCACTGCTGGAGGCAGAGGCCCAGGCGGGGTCCTCAGGCAGGGCCCAGAGACAGCACTAGATCTCCGTCTCAGATGAACTCCTTCTTCCTTCACGCACCCCATTCCAGGCTTGCACCCCAGGCCACAGCACATCCTGCATCGCAGTTGTTCGAGCAAGGGACAGGGAGGAGGAACCAAAGACCCCTCACTCCCCCGGAGGATGTAGCCCTGCATTGAGTAGGGGGCTGTAGGTGTACATCACAGGAGACCAGAGACCATCTCAGGTATGGCTCTGTGGAGGTTCCGGCAGGTCATGTGGGGCATCAGACAGCCCCAGGAACTTGGATGGTGGCTGTGTGACCGTGGGTGGTCCCCTCTCTTCTGGGAGCGTCCAGGTACAAACACTCCTGAAGTAAGTGCTAAGTGCTCAGCCAGGTTCTATACATCCCCTTTCAGGGCCACTCATGAGGAATTCCAGCTGCAGACCAAGTCAGAGGCTGCTCCATGGCCCCTATTGGAGGCGGAACCATAGGATGGCCATCTGGGGATGGGTAAAAAGCCATGGGGATCCACCAGGGAGCATATTGCATCCTGGGAGTTTTTCTTCGCCTATGATACAGCTTGGAAATGCACAGGCAAATTTGAAGCTGGTCCTCCAGGTTGGGAGGAAGCCTCTCAGCCTTTGTCACCTACCCCCTCCTCAGGGCTCTCAAGTGTCCTTAGAATAACCCGCAGGGAGCTTGCAGACCAAGGCCAAGGCCGCTGGGAAGTTTCCTAACCAAGAAGGAAGGTGTCTGTGAGGGGGCTGCTGAAGGTAGGCATTTCAGACAGGGGTCCACAAAGGTTCTGGGCTCTGGCTGCTGGGCCAGGGGTATGACTCCCGTGTCCCTGAGTGGTAGAGCCTCACTCTGTCTGTCTGTCTACACCCACACCCTATGTCCTTCACGCCTTCCCTTCCTGCCCAGCGCCATGGCTGAGCAGACAGACACTGGGAATCACAGAGCAGGGCACGTGGACAGACAGAAGGGACAGAGTCAGCCTGAGGGAGCTGCCATTCTAGCGAACAAATAGAAAGATGGACTGGCGAGTGAGGAGGAGGAGGCAGACTGCTGGGTGGCAAGGAAGGTGAGTCCAGGAAGGCACTGGGGACCCGAGGCAGGACGGATGGGCATGAAGAATTGTGGGGACATGAGAGGGAAGGCAAACTCATTCTGGGATCTGACTGAAGCCTCTCAACCAGCAAGAAGTCAGAACAACCAGCAGCTCCCTCCCAGCTGGGAACCTGCATTTTCTAGGAGTCTCTCAGAAACCCTGTTGACAGGAAGGGATGTGTCCTGAGCCCTTGCTCCCCGGGGGTGGGGGTGGGTGGGGGGGGTGGGGGTGGGTGGGGGGGGTGGGGGGTGGGGTGGAGGGTTGGGGGGTGGGAGGGCTCCTGGATCCACCTCATCAGGTTTAACCCATCCCCAGAGCCACTTTATAATCTCCCTTACCAGAAGAGGGGCGGGGTCCCTAGCAACTTTTGAGACTTGAAGCCACCAAAAGGGGGTGTGGGGCTAATGCTAAGAGCGTTTGCCACTGTCACCACTGACATGGGGAAGCATGTCCCCGCACACGTGTGCGTTTTACTCGGCTCCCTGCCCACACACGTGTGCGTTTTACTCGGCTCCCGCCCGCACACGTGTGCGTTTTACTCGGCTCCCGCCCCTGCGGTCTCCACCGCTGTCTTCTGAGCTCCTCTCTGTCTCCCAACCCTGATGCTGATTTAATAAGATCCACCGCTTACTTCATAAACCCGCTGATCCTGAAATTCTTCTCAGGGTTGAATCCCGGTTTGGCTTTCAAAGTCCCTAAAAGTCTAGAGGAACTCCTCAGGCTGCTGAAAGTAGCAGTATGGAGCTGTGTCCCTGACCCTTCAAAGAGTGAAGTGTATCCCGAACCCCGCCAACTCTGAAGTCAGAACCCCACACCTCTCTTGGGATCTTGTTTTGAGACAAGGCTGTACCTGAGGCTTGGGTTAAGATGGCAGGCCTACAACCGGGGGCATTCTGACCTCGGGCTTTGGATCTCCAGAAGATGCCAGCTCCATCTCCACAGTGCCAGAAATTTGATCCAAGAGAGGGTGAAGGAGCAGCCAATGACAGGGTGGTCTGGGACCCCTCCACTGGGGTCCAAGTCACCCGAGCAAAGAGAGAGAAGTTTCCCCAACAGGGGAAGAGTATGCCATGTCTCTCAGACTGACAAGAAACCAGCCAGCAAGGACAGGCAGATCCAGCAAGGACAAAGAGACACAGGAGGTTGGCAGGTGGTCCCAGGCCACACAGGACAGCAAGGACCTTGACAACTGCCCCCAAGTGCCTACTTGTGATCTATTGACTTGTTCTTGCCCCTCATATTTGACACAGCTTAGGATCTGATCCATTGAGATGAGGACACAGCCCTGGGCTAGTGGGCACCAATGCCCAAGTCCTTGCAGGTTAACTTTGAGGCTGTGGACAAGTGCTCCTCTCCCACCCACACAGGGGTGCTGTGCAAAGGAGAACCCCTGAGGAAGAGGCAGCCTGACATCAGCATCTCCCATGGCCTCGGGGGTGCTGTGTGGGATGGAGCCCCTTTCCATTCCTGAATGCCACAGTACCCCAGCTCCTACCTACCCTCAGCATCTCCAAAGGCCAACACCCGCCAGACTCTGGGGACAGTGACCTGCCCTCCTCCTCTCAATGAGGCTGCAACCTATCATGGGACAACTCTGGTAAGACCTGGCATGCTCTAGCTTTCATGAAGGCCTTCTGCAGCCTCTCTCACAGCCCATGGGGCCACAGGCACAGTAACAGGCCACCCAGCAAGCCCTGTCCCGGCTTCGACAGGAACATGACCAGTGGCTACGCTGACTGCTTTGTTGCCCACCCTGGGCCTTCCTGCTCTTCCCCCAGCCCTCGGCCCTGCCTGGTTCCTGATCCCTGATTGTCAATCACTGCTCATTCACCAAGGGGGACGTTCCTGGAGAAACTGCCAGTAGGGCCTGAACTTTCCAGAGATCCCTCTCCATGGGCTGTGGAGAGTAAAGAAGGGAGATGGAATGATAATAAGGTTGAAGGGGTGAGTGGACAGGGAGAGACAGATGGACAGGGACAGAAATACAGAGAAGGATCCATAGAGACATAAAGATTGAGAGAGACAATGATAGAGACAGATTACATAGGGAGAAAGATAGGCAGAGAGACAGATGGACAGACACAAGACATTTCAAGCATACCTTTGGTTCCTGCTTTACATCCAGCCAAGAGGATTCCTCTGTGAGGAGAGGCAGGTCCCAGCCTCTGATAAGTCAGGTTTTAGGGAACCCTTCCCTAGAACACCTCTTGAGGACTAGAAGGCTCCTACTATGCTCCAAACATCAAGGTCTTTCCCATTGGCTTGTCTGCCTCCCTGAGTAAAAGTCTCAGGAGACACGAAGAGAAGTGGCCAGCCCCAGAGGGTGGCCACTCTGCTGACAGGAGGCTCTGAACCACAGTGACTGGGCAGAACCCCGCCCCCCCGGCCCCACCATTTTGAAGGATGCTGGAGGCTGTGGATGAGGGGGATTCCCTCTAAGAGCCCCATTCCTCCCCTGATCTCCTACATGGAGGCTGGGTACCCCCCATTTCTTCACCCAAGCTAGTCTGCGCATACAGACCCCATAGAGAGAGCCTGGGGTGAGGCTGGGGAGTCCTGACAGCAAGGAGGTGCATGATTTTGATATGAGGGGTCCCCCTCAAAGTCTTGTGTGTTGGCCTAGTCCCCCAAATGATGAAGCAACTTCCTTGGGGATGAGTTCAGAGCTGAATGGATTGTTGAGAGGAGTGACCTGGTTGAAGGAAACAGACCCTGAGAGGCATGCCCTGGAAAGCTGTATCTTGTCCCTGGCCCCTCCTCTCTCTGCTTCCCAGCCACCACAAGATTCCCTCTGAATAAATCCTTCCCCAGCTAAGCTCTTTTCCTACACAGTTTCCCAGTCACTGACACTGACTAACACGAACTAGGCACTGAGTATAAAGTACTGCCATTAGCTGGCAGGGGGTAGAGGCTCTTGGAGCTGGTTTGTGGGAGGAAAGTTGAGAGGAACAGGCTACAGAAAACACTTGAAATGTCACAAGCAGAGCTTAACTGGCGATCTGGAAGAAGCTGAGACCAGACCAAGGTCAACAGGAACAGGGCAGTTGGCATTAGAGAGATTTCTGATGCGCGTACTGAGAACCAGGCTACAGACTCTCTGTTGCACTCCAGCAGACACAAAGCAAAACCTGTGTGCGTTTTGTCCTTCTGGGAGGCTGTGGGGAGGGTTTAAAGTGATGAACTAATTCATCTAGTGGAAGGAAATGTCAAGGCAGCCCAGGCTTCAGGCAGTGGCATGGCTGTTACTCACATGTTTTAGCAAGATTTACAATAACAATCAGCAGACAGCAGAGCAGAGGGATTGGAAAATCTTGCAGTCCATACAAGAGAGGTGCATTTCAAGCACCTGGGGCCAAGGAAAGTGTGGCCACCGAAGGGCCAGGAAACCACAAACTTGGCATCAGGAAAATGGGGAATTCTTTCAGGGTGCCTCCAGAACTGAGCAAGACTCTCATCCATTGTAGCAGCAAGAGTATGGAGGTTTTCTTTTTAACTCCTCTGAAAGATTATTCTTTGAAAAAATAAGTTTTTTAGGGCTGGGGAGATGACTCAGGCAGTAAAGTGCCTATTGTACATCATGAGGGCCTGAGTTTGATCTCCAGCACCCAGGTAAAAGCCAGGCATGGTGGTGGGTACCTATAATCCCAGCACTGGGGAGGCAGAGACAGGAGCATTGTTGGGGCTTGCTGGCTGGCCAATGTAGCTGAATGGGTAAGATCGAGGTTCACTGAGAGCCCCTGGGAATAAAAGAAAAGAAGGTGAGGGGCTGGAGAGATGGCTCAGTGGTTAAGCGCATTGGCTGCTCTTACAAAGAACCTAGGCCCAGTTCCTGGCACCCTCAAAGAAGCTTTCAATTGCCTGTATCTCCAGCTCCAGGAAATCCGACACCTTCTTCTGGCCTCCATAGACCCCTGCATGCACATGTTACACATACATACACTCAGGCATAGATATATGTTCAATAAAAACAAACAAATAAATAATTTTTTTAAGGGGTGAGCTGGTAAGATGGCTTGACAGGTAGAAATGCTTGCTGCTGAATCTGACAACCCAAGTTCAATTCCCAGAACCCAAATGGCAGAGGGAGAGAGGCAACTCCCACAAGTTACCCTCTGATCTTCACACACGTGTCATGACACATACATGCACATATAAACAAATAAGTGAAATTTTATTTTAAAATGATAGTAAAGTGGAACTCAATTAACAGAGACATACACACACACACACACACACACACACACACACACATACACACACTGTGGGGGAGGGAGGGAGGGAGGAAGGGAGAGAGGGAGGGAGGGAAAGACTGATTTCTAGATACTCCTTTTGCAAGAGGCACCTAGGGAATCGTTTTCCCAAATTCAATCATGCAGGTGTCAGAGGCCACTGCAGCCATCAGCCCAAAGGCGCCCTGGCTGCCTCTTGGGCTGGGAACAGACCTTGACATGAAGAATGCAAGAGTTAAGGCATCAAAGCAGCTTCCACCCAGATTCCTAAGGACAGCCTAGGAGGTCAGGCAACAGGACGGAAGGGCAAGTCTCTGAACACACCTGAAGTGGCTCACAATAAGACATAAAGAGTGAGGCTAACGATGCAGTGGGCACCCCAGGAAGCTGAGGTGTGAGGAATGTGGAACACCTGCCAGGGAGAGCCATAGGGAGCAAGCGGGGCCAGCCCAAGAGTGGCCACATGGGCTGCAGCCAGCAAGGCCACAGAGGTAGGGGCTGTCCAAGCCTGTGGGGCCCACACCCTGCTGCCACAGGTCTCAGAGGCTGGACACAGTGTTTAATGTCTGCTCTCCTGGGCCTCCCACTGGTCCCATCCCTTCTTTCTAGTGCCCCCCCCCCCGCCTTTTTTATTCTGGAAGGGAGGTGCATGCTCTGGGAAGCCTCATGCCAAAGTGCATGTAAATTGCTTGCTGGTTTTACAGGGCACACGGCTCAGGGTTGTCGGAGTCTCAGAGAAGACTTTATTTTCTTATTACCTGTGTTTATTTGTTTGCTTATGGGGGGGGCATGTGCATGTCATGTGGTGGGTGTATGTGGAAGTCAGAAGACAACTCATGGGAGTTGGTTCTCACCTTCTGCAATGTGGGTCCTGAGGATCGAACTCAGGTCACTGGGCTTGGCAGCAAGCGCTCTCCTCTGTCTTCTGCCTCCTCTCCTCAGTGGGATGGGTAACGGGAGTAGAGCTCGGTGTGCTATGTCTGTGAGCTTAGGAACATCGTGAATGGCTGACGTGATCACAGGGTTGAAGGAGGGACTGCCCAGTGCACACCACAGCCTCGGAAGAAACCTGCTTGCCCCAAGTCTCCTGAGCTGTGCCAAAGGACATGCAGCCTGGGTGGACAGTCAGTGTGGGCTAATGTGGACAGTGGCCCCAGGACACTGAAGTGGCTTCTAGCTTTGCCATCCCCTCTGCCATCAGTAATGACCTCCTTCCTCTCCTGGGCTCTGGCTAGTGAAGGCAGTTGCTCGTCCCTGGGCATCATCTGTCCGTGGACACTGCCAGCCCCTGATTCCTACAGAAGGCTTAGATGGATGTTCATCCTGCAAACAGGAAGCGCAGGCAGAGGTTTGATGTGTCCATGTACTCAGGTGCTAAGAAACATTGAAGACGCCTAGTCCAGAGACTGATTTCTCTCTTCCACAGGTGCATGGGTGGGCAAACCAGGTCTAATACGGGGTGGCACGACCCTGGAGAGCTAGCCTCCCCTTGTGTGCCAGGTGAGTTGGCACACACCCCCGTCTACATCCTAGTCTGTGGATGCAGGAGAGAAAGGAGAGCCCACTGCTCAAGGCAGGACAGGGGACACACATGGCCCCTCTTAGGGACTGCAGCTTCAGCTCAGGCTGGGCTTCTCTCTGACAAAAACAAAACAAAACAAAACAAAAAAACCCCAGCTGTGCTAGAAGTGTGTTCTTGGGAAGTCTACTAGGTGGCCACAGTCTCTTAATCTGGTCTCTGCTGCTGTAAGAGTGCCTGAGGCTGGGTAACTTTGTCGATCTTTGTTTGCTTGTTTGGCTGGCTTTGGTTTTGTTGTTGTTTGCTTATTTTGAGACAGGGTCTCATATAGCTCAGGTTGGCCTCCAATTCCTGATTGTCCTGCCTCCACCTCCCCAGTGCTGGAATGACAGCTGGGTCCCACCACGCTCAGGGAGGCTGGGTAATTCATACAGGATAGAGGCTGACTTGGCTCACTGTGTCTAGAGGCTGGAAGTTCACAATTGTGGCACAGGCATCTGCTCACATCTGGCAAGAGTTTCACGCTGTGTCACACACGAGAAGAGTCTTAGATGCTAAGATGAGAGCAGGTCCCACAGGGGAGAGAGAACTCCTGTTCCCAGCAGAGCTGCTAG
Organism: Peromyscus eremicus; assembly: GCF_949786415.1. Taxonomy (NCBI): domain Eukaryota; kingdom Metazoa; phylum Chordata; class Mammalia; order Rodentia; family Cricetidae; genus Peromyscus; species Peromyscus eremicus. The sequence goes on from NC_081416.1 coordinate 57,525,839, forward strand.
CTCCGTTCCTCTACCATGCCATAAGTGGATCTACCTGCTGCTTCCTGTGAGATGATCCAAGCACCACCCTAGGACCCCACCTCAACACAGCTGCACTGGGGACCACGTTACCAACACATGGCCTTTAGCATACAGTCAAACCTCGGGCAATTACTTGCATTCGAACAAGAAGATTCCTCTTGCTCTGCCCCTTCCATCCCCTCCAAAGCCTTCAGTGGAGTCTTCCAGAAGCCATGTGACGTGACAACACTGGCCCTGTGACAGCTAATGGGATAGAGCTCCATGGGAGACGAGTCTGGTCCTCAGTTGTTTCTCACAAGGGTTCTGGTCCCATTGGCTGCAGGTGGTCTTGGCCTGGAGATCTATCTGGGTGTATCAATATGACCTCCAGTCCAGTTCTGCCTTGTGTAGTGTGCCTTCACCTCAAACTCAAGGCAGAGCTGGGCCATTCCTGAGCTTGGGGCCTCCAAATTGAATCTCAATTTCCTCAATTTTTTTTTTCAAAGATCTTACTATGTAGCCCTGGCTGATCTGAAACTTGCAGAGATCTACCTGCTTCCCAAGTGCTGGGATTAAAGGCATGAATCACCACACCTGGCTGTTTTCTCGCCTTTTGAGGGAGTTGATTGCCTGGAGACCACTCAGGAGAGAGCCCAGGATTACAGGGAACAGCTTACTTGGCTCCTATGCAGAAGTTCCACAAAGGCTCAGCCCTGGTTCCCGGCCAGAGGGAGTCAATTCTATATGTTTCGGGGTACCATCTCCTTCTCTCCAACCTTCTGTGGCTCCCCGGGGCCTCAAAATACCTCCTCAAATTGGCATTCAAGGCCTTCCCCAACCTGACCTCAACCCTCCTTGCAAGACAGCTTTCCTCCCTATCACACTTGGAGTCTAGATTCTGTCCAGGATGGTTTCTCCGAGTTTAGGAGTCTTGGAAGGGCAGGCATGTCCTCTCTTCAGCCACACCGTTTGCACTGGCATCCAGCCCCTGAGCCTCTGGACCTGGGTCTCCAGACAATAGCATAGCCAAGGGGGCCCAGGAAGGGGAAAGATGCAAGGCTGGCCTCCCCTCCATGCAGAGCGAGACCCTCCTCTCCTCTGGGACATTTGTGCAGTCCAGTTTGTAGAGTGGCCCTGCAGGGCCACTGGAGGGCTTTGCCCTGAGATAGGGGACATGCCAGGTGACTCCTCACCTTGTCCTCTCCCCTCAGTGTCCTGAAAACTGAGTATGAGAACTGGTCCTCGGACACTGTGAATGTCCACCTGATGGAACAGCCTACTGGAGCTCCTCAGGGGCCCAGAACTCATTCAACTTCTGGGCGGTGGTGAAGCTAGCTAGGACCCAACACCAGGGAGAAAGAGGCTTCTGTGCTTTGCTAGGCATCAGAAGCGACAGGCAGCAGGGACTGTGGGGCTCTCCAGAAGCATTTGTAAATGCATGCCTGCTTTATATCAGCCAACAGAGCCTGCTTCCCTATTCAATAGCAAACACAGGCTGCCCAGAATGTCTAGACTCCAGTCCCTAGGCCCCAGGGTCCCCATGCACAACACCTGTCAGTGGAAGCTAGGACCTAGCCAGTGACTGACTGACAGGTGGAGTGACCAAGCAGTGCGACCAAGCCCCTATACAGTGCCTGCCGCAATGAGCTGCTGCAGGAGCCCCTACCCTAAGCCAGCGCAAACCCATCATGCCTAAGACATTGTCTGGGGTCCTGCAGCATAGCCTGTGAAAGGTCCTGATGCTGTCCTTGGGACCTGGAACCAGTCTGAAAAACAGGCAAAGAAATGCAGTTGCAACCAACAAGCATTTTTCCAGACACAAGGTCTTCAGTGCCAATCCTGGAGGCCACAGGCAAGCCTACGGCTATTGTCGGGAGCTGCAGCCAAGACTCGGAACGGACATAACTGTCCCGCATCCCCGAACAGTGCAAGGAGTTTAAAAATAGATATCTTATAAAACCCCCTCTCCCTCTTCCTCTCCTTGGGGGAGGGGCTCTCCGCCATTCACAGCTGCATAACTTCTCAAGCCCCACGCGGAGACCAAGCGGCCGCCGCTGCTGATTGGGCCTCGCGCCTGGCGGCTCAGCCAATCCGCTGTCTGGGAAGCCGGGCCATTCATGAAAGCTCTGCTAGGCCCTGGTGCGGGAAGCGTTGGGTTGTGGCGGGTTCCTGTGGTCGCACAGTCGGCCACCTGGCCTTCGGTCCTGGCGTGGTGCAGGCGAGTTCCTCGCAGGGGAGACCCCAGCCAGAGGCTGCAGAATATGCGGGACCTTCCGGAAGCTTTTCTGGACAAGGCCTGGCAGCAGAGCCGTCTGCTTTAGGGGCTGTGGCCATGAAGTCATTTTTCTCCTGATTGGAGTCATGTGTTTTCAGTTCCCTAGTAGTTGTTGAGTTCCCTCTGAGGCTGGGGCCTGGCTGGCTGCGAGTGGGAGCATAAAGCTGAGGCCCAGGCCCACCCTGTTCCATCTTGGATTACTAGATGTTCAGGCTTCCACAGACCTCAAAAAAGACATTTAGGAGGGAGTGGGCTGCTGCAGGCATGGCTTGGAAACTTTTTAAATTAGTTAACTAATCAATTAAAACACACACACACACACACACACACACACACACACACACACACCCAAGGTCTCATGTAGCCCTGGCTTACTTCAAACTCACAATGTAGCCAAGGATAACCTTTCATTTCTGATCTCCCTGCTTCCACCTCCTCAGTGTTGGGATTACAAATTACAAGTGTGCAACACCATGTCTGATGTATGCAGTGCTGGGATAGAATGCAGGGCTTCAGGCGTGCTCAGCAAGCATGCTGTCCCCAGCAAGCATGCTATGCCCCCGGGCTGCTTCTAAAGTGGCTGTGTGTTTGTTCTCCAGCCCCTGAGCCTCTGGACCTGGGTCTCCAGACAATAGCATAGCCAAGGGGGCCCAGAATCCCACAGCCTGCTGTCAGGAAGGGGAAAGATGCAAGGCTGGCCTCCCCTCCATGCAGAGCGAGACCCTCCTCTCCTCTGGGACGTTTGTGCAGGGCCATGTCCAGTTTGTAGAGTGGCCCTGCAGGGCCGCTAGCTGGAGGGCTTTGCCCTGAGAGCAGGAGACATGCCAGGTGACTCCTCACCTTGTCCTCTCCCCTCAGTGTCCTGAAAACTGAGTATGAGAACTGGTCCTCAGACACTGTGAATGTCCACCTGATGGAACAGCCTACCGGAGCTCCTCAGGGGCCCCAACTCATTCCATTCTTGGGTGGTGGCAAAGTGGGCAATGACCCAGCGCCAGGGAGAGGCTCCTGTCCCTTGCCAGGCACCAGGTGTGACAGAGGCAGCAGGAACCATGATCTCCAAAGCCCCAGGTCCTTCTCAATCATGGCCATCGCACAGCTCACTGGAGCCACTGAGCACAGACGCACCCAGGAATTTTTCTCAATGGAAAGATTTCCTCATAGCAAGGGTTTCGCCAGTGCCTCTTGGGCCGTGAAGGAGACTCCACTGCCTCCAAGTATGTTGAGTAAGCCTAAGAGCTTAATTCAAAAAATAACAAGGGCTAGGATGTAGCTGAGTTGGTAGAGTGTTTGTTTAGTGTTTATGATGCCCTGGGCTTGATTTCCAACACTGCATAAACCCAGAGTGTCGGTGCGTGTCTGTCACCCCAGCACTGGAGAGGTGGAGGCAGGAGGATCAGGAGTTTAAGGCCAGCTTTGGCTACCTAAGACCCTATCCAAAAAAAAAAAAAAAAAAAAAAAAAAAAAGCCTCACAAGGTCTGTGGTTGGTGGAGCTGCACAGCTGAGCTCTCCAAGTCGCCAAAGCCCCTCCCCAGGCAGGGCTCCCGGTTCCTCCTTTGTGTGGTGGTGGGCAGAGAAGGGCATAGCCATCCCTGCTCTACAGCAGCCATGCAAAGATGGGCACACACACAGAAAGGTGAGCAAACCAGTGCCCCTGGTTGGGCAGGATGATGGCCACACACCCCCAGGCTGGTCTCATCACAGGAGGTGTGAGCTTAGGGGGTGAGAGGTACCAAACACAAATAAGGGAAGAAGCCGAAAGCAGAGAGGGCTTGTGGGGAAGCCAGGATCCCACTTCTCTCTTCAGCCCTGGGCTGAAGCAGCCTCTGTTCATCTTTTTCTCAAACAGAAGACGGTGGGGGTAGAAATGCCTGTGGGTTCCCAGACTGGCGGGGCACACTGGCTTCAGCAATGCAGAGAAATCTTAGAAATACAGTGACACATTTTCTTGTGACTCAGAAGCATGGGCAAGCCCCAAGTGACTTGTAGAGTGTCTCTTACCTCCCTGGATCTGCCTGTCCTCAGTTGCCAATAAAGGCTCCAATGGAGGTTCAAAATCAGTCAGTGGGTTTGGAGTGATAAAGCATTCCATATCACACTGGTGTAGTTTGTCTTCAAGCATGGGGATACATGCCATAGACGCTGGGGCAAGGTTTGAAATGTACCAGTCAGTGTACACAGGTCACACTACAGTAACAAGTACCCTCTTCCCAGGTCACAATGGCTTAGAGCACAGGTGGCAGGCTTTCCCCATTAAAAGCCAGATAATAAATAGGTTTTCAGTCTGTTTCAAGTTCTTAGTTTGAAAATAAAGTGGCTTCAGAGAGTGTAGAAGTGACGGGGTCATGTTCTGATAAGATTCCATCTGTGGGCTGAGGAGATAGTGAAGTGGGTAACGTGCTTGCCAGGCAAGCACCAGACGAGTTTCAGCTCCAGAATCCATGGGGAGAAAAAGAAGCATGAGGGGCCAGAGAGGCGGCTCAGCGATTGAGTAAAGAGGACCTGCATTCAGTTTCTAGTACCCACACGGCGACTCACAACTGCCTGTAACCCCAGTTCCAGGGGATCCAACACCCTCATCGGGCCTCTATAGTCACTGAATGCAAAGACGTATGTACAGGCAAAACACCCAAATGTGTATAGTCAATTTTTTTTAAATCTGAAAATAAATAAATAAACAAACAAGGGTAACACCTGAGGAGCTGCAGCCAAGGCTGACTGCTGTGGAATAATCCTTCCGTACACTGTGACTGTGTATTAATCCCAAGAACTGACTGGCCTATGGCTGGGCAGGAAGAGACTGGGCGGGAGAACCAGACTAGGAGGATGCTGGGAAGAAGGAGGGTGGAATCTGGAGTAGTGAGAAGCCTCAAAGAGAAGCAAGATGGGCATGCTGTACAGAGAAAAGGTACCAAGTCACAGGGCAAAGCATAGATAAGAAATATGGGTTAATGTAAAATGTAAGCGTTAGCTAGTAAGAAGCCTGAGCTATCGGCCGAGCAGTTGTAATTAATATAAGCTGCAGTGTGTTTATTTGGGAGCTGCTGGCAGGACAGAAGCAGCATCTACAGCTGACCTCTGGGACACACACCCTTCCTTAATAAAAGAAGGCAGTGAGCCACATTTGGTCCCTGCTCTGGTGTTTGCTGAACCCTGGCTTTCCATTGCAAAGATTGTTTCTGTCTTTGTCATGTGCGTAACAAAGAGTAGGGTCCTGCAGGACGCATGCTCCAGGGACCCTAACTGACGAAGGGGCCGTGTTCACTACACTTTGTAGAGGGCATGAAGTCTTTGTGCTCACAGAGAAGCTCTAGGGATACCAGGAATGTTAAGCACTCAGGCTTGTCTCTCCAACAAAAGGGATGTATCATCAGTTTTCCACCCAGAAAGCTGTGAGTGGATGTTGTTAATAGCCTGGTGACCTTTGCTGTCTGTAGGGCCAGGCCACACCTGAATCCCCCAGACTACTGTGTTTATCCTAAATTCTTCTTTTCTAGACCTTTATCTTGAGTAATGCTTCTCAGTCAATAGAATCCATCCTTAGGGGAGATGTCACATGTACTTTAGAGCCTGATGAGCTCTAACTATCTTATGACTGAGACCACATCAGCTCCTAGGCCCTTAAACTATAGACTCCATCTTTATGGAAGAGGTCATGTGTACTTTGCAGAAGCATTTCCATGTAGACACACCTTAAGCTTTATTGTGCACATGGAGTTAAAATAATTGTTAACAGGAAGCTTTCCCCTCAAATTGTATTGTACTTAAATATATCTAAAATAAACTGCCTAGTGTCACACTCCAGAAGTTTGAACCAGCCCGGCTAACGAAATCGTGCTGAGCTGGGTTTCCTTCCCTCTTGAGGTTCGTCTCTCTGCTGGCCATAGAGCTTGCAGGGACCCCCACAGAATTTCCACTGCCATAAAGACCAGACTGGCAAGCATGTTCCTGAAACTTCTAATTGTGGCCACCTTCATCCCTTCCACCCCATTGCATGGGCCGAGCAAATCATGCGGTCAAATGCTACTTTAAGGGGAACAAGCATTTTAAGGGTCATGCATGCTGCCATCTGCCCAGACAGCAGAGAACAGCGCCGCTCCTCTGCCACCAGCCCGTTGTGACCATCCTCCCTCCTCCACAACACACACAGATGGAAACCTGTGGAAAGCAGCCAGGGATGGCACGTTGCTCAGGAGTGGTGTCACCATCCCCAGCTCTACTTCTAGCGCAGCCTGTGAGTTGATTCCCACCACCCATTGCTGGAGCCAGGATGAGGTCCTTTGCACCAGGGTGGGACTCGCCAGGACCCAGTTTGGGGAGGGTTTTCCAGCACCCTGCGTTTTGAGGTTCTATGTGAACTGTTGCAGAGGAGATGGTATGGCAAACTCCTGCCAGCCAAGTGGGTACAAACTGGGCGACACTCCCCCTCAGGGGAGGCTGAGCAGGGAGTTAAGCACAAAGAAGCAAGTGAGCAGGATGTCTGATGATTGATCTGGGATCAACTAAGAGACAGGTCTGGAGGGCATGTCCAGGAGGATAAGCTGAGGGGAGGACACCCCCTTGAGCAGGAGTCACCTTCTAGCAACAATCCAGACCTAAAGTCTGAGGGGAAAGCAGGCCTATCACGTCTGCCTGCCTTTGCCCCTTGCTGGCAAACACATCAACTCTGCTGTTGCTGCCGCTGCCACCAGCCTTCACTATCATCAGAACCCAGACTTGTCAGCCTTCCAGTGTGGGCTAAGGACCAACAGCTTCTGTGGAGCCTCTGGGCTCTCAGGGTCAACCAGGACTGCTGTGACAGCAGCCTCATGGTGTGGGTTGTCATCAGGTTCTCAGCCTCCCCAGCATACAGAGACCACGGTTGGCCACCCCAGCCTCTACGGTGTGAGCTAACCGAATAAAGCCCCTTCGTGATATATTCTCATGATGCTAGTTATTCCTCCAGAGAACACTTGACTAAAACAAGCAGAAAACAGGCCACCTCCCAGGCCTCAACTGGACGGCCCGAAGAGGGGGATCCCCAGGGACCAAGTTCTGCTCTTGCTGTTCAGGTCTTTGTCAGCTGTCCAAGCATCTCCCAACCACCTTTATAGAACAGCACACACTTCGTCTGACTTCCTGTTGCCGCCCTGTGTCTTTGTCTCCAGAGACTACAACTTTATAATGCTGTTTATTTAGACTCTTAGACTAGGCCTCCCCACTCCTTAGCACAAACACTGTGAGCACAAGAGTCTCCTTCTGTTTTGACCTCTGCACCTCTCGCTCGTACCTGGCATGTGTACAGCAGGTTTACAAAACTAAAGCGAGGCAGGGCACAGGAGGAAAGGGAGAAAGAGAACCCAGGCCTGGCTGTAGGTGGCTCAGTGCTGGACTCAGAAGCATTGTAGTAGTTCTGAGAGCCCAGAGGAGCTTGTGCGTGTGTGTGAGGGTCTCCTCCCAGCCCACAGCCATATGTGTAACAGTGATATGTGGGGAGCAGGCGGCATCTCCTCTGAGGCTCAGGGAGCTCTCTGGCCACCTCTTCAGGATCCTGGGCTTTGCAGACCATGGAGGCCTCTGGTACAAGGTGGTGCATCCCAGAGATAGAATTGTGGACAAACAGCTTGTTGCTAAAATTTGAAAGAAAATGGTAAGAGACCCACTGCCAGGCCTAAGGCGAACTTTGGAAGCAGAATGCTGGCATGAGATAAACTCTGGGTCTGCAGAGATGGGAGAACCTTTGCAAGTGAAAAGTGGAAATTCTAAATATAGAACCCAGGAGGGGAAGTGGAAAATGTCCCCTCTTCCCCAGCCCTGTGGCTTTCAGCCTTGCCTTCTGACATCTGGGCCCTGGGTGTTGGGGATGGAGTGCGTGAAGGCTTGACGACCGGGGAATGCGATGGAGACTGCGTTTTATTTTAAATTACACCAAAAACGAATCTTGAGCGCTGTGACGGTGGCCCAGTCAGTGGTGCTGGCTGCACAAGCGTAAGGACCTGAGTTCTGACCCCCAGCACTGGTGTAGCACACATTTATAATCCCAGAGCTGGGGAGACAGAGACAGGAGGACCCCCAGGGGTCGTGGGCCAGCCAGCCTAGCCAATTGTGAGGTTCCTGCTTCAGTGAGAGGTCTTGTCCCAAAATAAGGTTTTGGAAGGCAATGAAGGAAGACACTGAGCATCAGCCTCTAGACCCCGTGTGGGTGTGTGTGTGGGTATGCACATGCGCACATGTGTTTGCACACGTGATTCTTACCTGGAGCCAGACTTGATGGATCATGCCTATAATCCCAGAACTGGGAAAGCTGAGGCCAGAGAATCACGGAGAGTTTAGGGTCCGCCTGGGCTTAGAGTAAGACTCTGCCTCGGAAGTAAAAAAACGTCCCCATTGGCCAGCACACAAATGCAAGCAGCTGTGGACCCAGAAGGCTGGGGCGTGCTATAGGGGTTCCAGGGGCTCGAGGTGGCCAGCGTGCCCAGGAGGACAGTAGCCAGGGGAGACAGGCACTGGGAGAAGACAGCATGGACCACTCTGCTATCCTTTGCTGAGCTCCACACTAACCAGTACTACTGAAGACCTCAAGAGACACTGGATTGGTGACTATGGTGACCCATGGAACCTGTCATGGGACCCGCTCAAGAAGGTACTGGGCCTGTTGACCTATTCTTAGGACCATGGCCGGCCAGTCAAGGAAACATCCCTGTAATTTTGGGGAGGCATGGGCAACTTCAAGACTGACAGACAAACCGTGTTGTCTCTTCTGCTGGCTGACCAGCTGGGAGGCTCCATCTCCAGCCCCACCTACCAACAGAGGCAGAATCAGAAGTCAGGCGTTTCCGATGGCTCTCCCCACCGGAGAAGAAGGCCAGGAGGCCATCGGGTGATGGGAGCCCTAGCACCAGATGCCGGCCTCCAAAAATAGCCCTTTCTTCCTGTGTTGGGGGCTATGGGCTATACCCCTGCAGGAAAACGGACGGAGCATCTGGAAGCTTCCAACAACCACACGAGGCACCAGCTGGCCCTTGAACCCTGACCATCCCGTCCCCGCACTTGGCGAGTCACACACATACTCAGATCCCTCTTCACAGTCGATCCAGGTTAGGGCCTCACAGATAAGTGCCCCAGGAGCCCTCGAAGAGAACTTTCTCTTCCCACTACAGGGGTGGGGGGTTGGGGGGGGGTTGCTGTGGCCACTACCCTGGAGATGCTGCTGTGTCCCCATCATGGAGGCTGTGGCTGGACTGTGAGCAGGCATGAGTCACGGGCCTGCTCAGCGGATTCCGTCTCTGGAGCCGTTTCCTGCAGATAAGCCCGATATACAAGGGAAACCTGGCAGGGAGGGCGTCCTCTCCAGAGCACTTCCTCAAGCCCCCCTCCCTGCCCCCCCAGGGCTCATTAGCCATTCCAAGCATAGTTTCAGCGGCACTAAGGGATTTCCTCATCAAAGTCAACTTCCTCCTAGGTTAACTGCACCTCTTGGCATCGGAGAGCATCCCGTTTTCTTATTCATTTTTTTTTTCACTCCAAGTTTCAAGGTGAGTAGGGCTCCCCCACTCTTTGGGTGGATACACAGGTGGGGGCCAGAGCCTGGGCAGTTTGGCAGGACAGGACTCCCTGTGGAGGTTGCCTGTCTATTACTTTCTGCTGCAAGCTAAAACTTTGGCCTAGACTACAGTGAGGGCGGCCAGTGTGGGTGCTCTGTGCCAGCTTGCAGCACCTCACACCTCCTCTGGCCCTAGCCAGCCCCAGGCCTGTAGACTGGGTTCCTGCCTAGACCGCTGCCAGGCCCAGCCATGGGCTCCCAGGATGGGAACCAGCACCATGTGGAAGGAAGAAAACCCCTCAGGGCAATCTCGGGTGGGGTGAAAGGGTAAGGGGCTTCACTTGAGCCCTAATAAGGTTGCTTGAGATTTAAAAATGAAACTAGAAAAACAAAACAACCAAAACAAAACAAAAAAACAGTTCATGGGCAGCTGCCCTTGGTTGGACCGAGTGGTTGCTGAGCATGCAGTGAGGCCCAGGCCTGCTGCATCCTGCAGCTGGGTCCTGCCTCCCAGGGTGAATTTTAGTAGGATAGGTGATTTCCCAGAAGACCCACTGGTGCCGGCCTGGCAGGCTTTTCCCAGATGGAACCAGATAAGATGAGTTCTGTTTGGGGCTGGCCACTTCGTCAGGAAATGAAGTAGCACTGTGGGCTATTTTGGGGCAAGATTCCAGAAGGTCCTCTTCAGCCAAGTAGAGGCCATCACGGCCTTGCTGCTGGGAGGCAGAGGCAGTGCACACTGGGAATGTGCCTGTGTCTGCTGGCGTTTGTGGGCCTGTCTAGAACCTGCCCATGGCAGGGGGTAGGGAAAGGTACAGACTGTACCAGGGGAATTCGGACCAATGGGCAGAGTGGGAACAGTCCTTTAACCCAAGGCTGGCTGGAGCAAGGGGCCGGGCCAGCAGGTGCCACGATTTTCGAGATGCCCCGCAGAAGGAAGGAAATAAGGATGGATGGAAAATGTGGGCTGGATGGGTGGATGGATGGACAGTCGAGAGGAAGGGGATGAAGACAAAAGTGGGACTAAGGAGCAGACTGACAGGAGTCATTCCTCGGACCCCTGAGTAGCTGCACTGGTCTTACGGACTTCCTGCCCTGGGGTAGCAAGTGGCTTCCCATGCAGGGACAGGAGCAAACAGTTTCCCTCCCATCATGCCTGCATACTTGCCACTTCCCCACCATGCTGAACTATTATCCCTCTGGAACTGTAAGTTCAAATAAACTCTCTTCTATAAGTTTCCTTGGTCATGGCATTTTACCATAACAGAAAAGAAACTAATCTGGTAGTTGTGCTGGATAGTTTTATGTCAATTTGACACAAGCTAGTCATCTGAGAGGAGGAAACCTTAATTGAGAAAATGCCTCCATAAGATTGGGTTGTAGGCAAGCCTTTAAGGCATTTTCTTAATAAGTAATTGATGGGGGAAGGTCCAGCCCACTGTGGGTGGTGCCATCTCTGGGCTCATGGTCCTGGGTTCTATAGGAGAGAAGACTGAACAAGCCATGAGGAGCAAGCCAGTAAGCAGCACCCCTCCAGGACCTCGGCATCAGCTCCTTGTCTCCAGGATCCTGCCCTGTTTGAGTTCCCCTCCTGACTTCCTTTGATGATGAAAAGTAAGATGGAAGTGTGAGCCAAGTTAACCCTTTCCTCCCCAAGTTGCTCTGGTCATGCTGTTTTGTCACAGCAATAGAAACCATAACTAAGACAGTGAGTGAAGACGGGCCCAGGAGTGAGTGTCCCCCAGAGTGATCTGCGCACAGGTGCCCCAGGAGAGAGTACCCGCAAGGAGGCCAGTGTCCCTGGCCTCAGCAGTAAGAGGTGAGCAGACAAACCCCATTGTGTGTTCTCCAGGGAGAGAAAGCATGTCCGAGCAAACCACCAGGCAGTCGATGTCAAGATCTCCATTAACAGGCTTGGTGCATACTCAGCCCGTACTGGAGAAGACGGAAAAGGTGTCTGAGAGCAGATCTCTGGTGCTTGTTCCACCTCTTGAGACTGGCAGTGAATCCCAGATGGGAGGGAGTCACTCCTAACCCCGACCTGCCACTTCCCCTTGGTCACAGGCAGTTGAGAGAAAAGGCAGGATTTCACATCGACCCAGAAGCTGGTCCAAACCCACCCTGACTGTCTATGCTGACTAGCCTGGGGTCACACCGTCAGGATATCTGCCCCAATGACCAAGCCAGGAACTCCAGGAATGGCTGATCCTTACTTCTTTCTTGAAAAGATTCAAAAAGAAACCAAATAGGCTAGATAAATTGGAAGGAAATGCCGTGTGCCTCAGTTTACTGTTGAGTAACACTGAAAGTGTACCCTCCACATTGATCCTGGGAGTAAGAGAAATTGGGATATTGACAATGTCACAGAACAAAGAATGTTTCCTCATCTCCAACATGAAGGATCACAAGAAATGTCCTCTGGCTTGGTTGGTAAAGTGCTTGCCTGTAAGGATAAGGACCAGAGTTAGATCCCCCAGAACCCACACAATAAAAGCCAGGCATGATGGCACACACTTGTAAACACAGTGTTGGGGAGACAGAGATGACTAGATCCTGGAGCTCCCTGGCTGGCCAGCTAGCCTAGCTTACTAGATGAGCTCCAGGTCAATGAGAGACCTTGCCTTGCTTTTCTTTTCTTTTCTTTTTTTTCTTTCTTTCTTTTTTTTTTTTTTTTTTTTTTTTTTGGTTTTTCGAGACAGGGTTTCTCTGTGTAGCTTTGCGCCTTTTCCTGGAACTCACTTGGTAGCCCAGGCTGGCCTCGAACTCACAGAGATCCACCTGGCTCTGCCTCCCGAGTGCTGGGATTAAAGGCGTGCGCCACCACCGCCCGGCTTCTTTCTTTCTTTCTTTCTTTCTTTCTTTCTTTCTTTCTTTCTTTCTTTTTTCTTCTTCTTTTTTTTTCTTTTTTCTCAAGACAGGATTTTTTTATGTAGCCTTAGCTGTCCTAGAACTAGCTCTATAAACGAGGCTGGCCTTGAACTCACAGAGATTTGCCTGCAACTGCTTCCCAAGAGCTGGGATTAAAGATGTTTGCCACCACCCGGCTAGACCCTTGCCTTCAAAAAATGAGGTGAGGAGAAGGCTGGAGAGATGGCTCATCAGTGAAGAACATGGGCTGCTCTTCCAGCGGAGCCAAGATCAGATACCAGCACTTAGACTGGATGACTTACAACCACTTGTAACTCCAACTCCGGGGGGATCTGATGCCCTCTTCTGGTCTTCATGGGCACTGCACTCATATGCATACAAACACACAGACACATACACATACATATATATAAATGATAAGATAAATATTAAAAATGAAGTCTGGTCTTCACACATGTACACACACATGCACACACACACACACACACACACACACACACACACACACACACAAATGAAAGGAGGGTGTTTGTGATTCCCTGGCTGCAAGTGCCCTCTTGCAGCAATTTTTCTGAGCAGGGAGTCTGGGAAAACACCATCTTCATTTAATGGTCTGAGTCTCAGCAGGCCTGGACAGAGCACGTGATGAAACAGTGGGAACACCACGGGCAAGCGGGCTCCTGGGTTACAAATGTCACCAGGCTCCTCTGACACCAGGAAACAGGTGTCCCAAGTCTCAGACCCAGGATAACACCACACCCTGGATCTCTGCTCCAGTGTGACTCAGGAGGGACAAGTTGGCCTCAGGCCACCGAGAGCAGGTTTTGTGACTTGTTGGTAGAGCACTTGCCTGATGTACATGAAGCCCCAGGGCCAAATTCCCAGCACCACATGAAGGAGATGTGTCCCAGAATTCGGAAGTGGAGGCAGAAGACCTGAAGCTCAAGGTCATCCCCTCCCCCAGCGAAATTAAGGCCAGCCTGGGCTACATGAAACCTGTTATCAGAAGGAGAAGGAGGAGGAGGAGGAGGAGGAGGAGGAGGAGGAGGAAAGCAAAAAAGAAAGGAGGCTGGAGAGATGGCTCAGTGAATAAGAGCTCTGGCTGTTCTTCCAGGGGACCTCAGTTTGATTCCCCGCATCCACATGTTAACCATCTGTAACTCCAGGAGATCTGATGCTCTCTTCTGACCTCTATGGGGCACACGTGGTGCACAGACATGTGTGCAGGCAAAACACCCATATAAAATACATAACAATTTTTTAAAGAAAGGAAAAAGAGATAGAAACAGAGAGTGAAGGATGGAGAGAGAGAAAGGTGCTTGTCAGCTTAGGGAACTACACAGTTCCGTAGTCCCGTTGTTAGGACCCCTCTTCTTCAGACACGGACCTCACTTCAGCGAGGTCTCCTGGGAATTCCACCATACAGGGCCCCTGGCCCCAGCTCTGGGCCTCGGTGTCCTCATTTGCTCTACCAGGATGTGGATTAAGAAAGAATCTCTGAGCTCTCCCCTAAGCACAAAGTCTGGATGAGCATCAGTGATGACATCAGCTGCTCTGGCTGGCTGTCCGGGGCCAGGTGGGCTTCAGGATCCATGTGGTCCAGGCTCCTGAGTCTTCTTCCAGGATTTCCTGACTTTGCCCATTCCATTGGGCTTTTAGTCTTAGTCTGAGAGCAAGATGGCTGAGTTCCCATTGCCTCCCACTGACACAGAGTGACGTACCAGGCGATGTCTTCATCTGCATAGAGCAAGGGGCTGGACACCAGGGCATTGTCTCTCCCTGTATGTTCTCTCTCTCCCTTCTTTGTCTTTTTCCTCTCTTTATTCTCTCTCTCTCTCTCTCTCTCTCTCTCTCTCTCTCTCTCTCTCTCTCTCTCTTGAGCCAGGGTCTCACGTAGCCCAGGCTGGCCTCTCACTCTATAGGTAGGGATGATCTTAAACTTCTGATCCTTCTGCCTGGACTTCCTGAGTGCTGGGATTACAGGTGTGGACCATCATGTCTGTTTTGTATGTTGCTGGGGATGGAATCTAGGACCTCATGTATGCCAGGCAGGCAGGCAACCAACTGAGCCTCATCCCCCGTTCCCCAAGGTGTCTCTCCTGAAGAGTCACTGAGGACCCCTCCTCTCTTGTCTTTATTGGGATAGGGTCCTGCTTAGGTCCAGTCATGTGATGGTGGACAGAGCTTCCTGCTATGTGATCTCAGCTGCAGGACCCCAGTCAAAACAGTGCAGAGCAGGATGGGCGGACACTGGTCCCTGTTAAATGACCCTTCTTGTGGGTGACTGGCCAGTGGTCACAGTCCCCAAACATAGTAAATACTCAGAAAAGAACAATTTCTCATTAGAACAAGGAAGTGCCTCTGGCCAACTGCACTGTATTTCCTGTCCCTTCCCTACCCCATCAAAAGCAGGGGCTGGGCTGGAGAGATGGCTCAGAGAGTCTGAATCCAGATCCCCAGTGTGTGCCTGTGACCCCAGTGCTGGTGGGGGGTGGATAAAGTAGGACCACTGACGCTCACTGGTCAATCAATCTAGCCAAATCCATGAGGAAAACCCAAGTTCAGTGAGACCTTGTCTCAGAAGACAAAGTGGACAGTGACTGGGGAAGCTACCTGGCATTGATCTCCGCCTCTCACACTTGTGCCTGTGGGTCCATGTACCCATATGCCATTCACACACAAAAAAGAAAGACGCTGCAGCCCCTCAGCCCTCACAGGCACCACTGCTGAGTTCATGTGGACAGGTCTAATGTGACCCATGGCACCTGGCACATCAGAACAGGAAGGCACAGATGGTCATGTGGTAGGGCCCTGGCTCACTGAAGATGCCTCTCCTCACAGAGCAGCCAGCACAGCTCTGCTCTGGTGCCTGACACTCACCCAAGGCACTTTCCGAAGACTGAAATCCTAAACTGAATGTGGTTTGTCATACCTGTCATCCCAGCACTGGAGAGGCTGAGACAGGAGGATTGCCACCACTTTGAGTCCAGCCTAGGCTATTAAGTGAGTTCAAGATCAGCCTGGGCTACAAAGTGAGACTATCTCAAACAGGAAAATGAAAACAAAAAAAAAGTGTGATCGCAGCACTCAGGAGGCTGAAGCAGGAGTATTGCTGTGGGTTCGAAGACCAGCCTTGGTTACATAGTGAGAACAACCTAGAAGAAGGAGGAGGAGGAGGAGGAGGAGGAGGAGGAGGAGGAGGAGAAGGAGATGGAGAAGGAAGAGGAAGAGGAAGAGGAAAAGGAAGGGGTAAGGGAGAGAAAAGGGGAAGAAAAAGGAAGAAGAAGAAATAATAATAACAACAACAATAACAATAATAATGTCACACCAACAACAGATGACAAGATCTGGGGTGCTGCATCCATGAGACAGACCAGCGCCTCAGGACCCCTGATTGACATAGACCAGCGCCTCAGGACCCCTGATTGACATAGACCAGCATCTCAGGACCCCTGATTGACATAGACCAGCATCTCAGGACCCCTGATTGACATAGACCAGCATCTCAGGACCCCTGATTCAGACATTTTCCCCTGACCCCAGCAACAGCTGAATGGCCACAGAGGGCAGAAGCTTCCCGATTCCCTGGAGGGATGTAGCCTTCTGCCTCTCGAAGAATCTCTCTGGAAGCTAACCTGGAGGCCCCAGCACATTCTTCCAAAGCATCCTTCCTCTTCTCCAGATCACTTTCCTGAGGACAGGTCTGGGTTGGACCAAAGGCCCTAGGAAAGGGCTGCCTCTCTCTCCACCTCTCCATCCACTGTCCTGGCATACTGGCTGGCTGGCATGGTCTGAAATCACCTCCAGTAACTGAATTGTTTAGGAGAACATCCACCGGGGTTACCATGGCAGCAGCATCTGGAGCCAACTCTGGCTGTCAGCACAGCCAGGCCTACGGTTTCCAGTCAGGTGGGAGAAATGAGTTCATGAAGTGAACTGGGGGCCTCCCTGACTCAGGGGCCCTACCAGGGGACCCCAGAAACCCAAGGGGTGACCTATAGGGGGAAGTCATGAACCCCAGAGCAAGCCCATTACCCAAATCCTCAAATACCAACAGCTCCTGGGTGCAGCACTCCCCAAGGGTTTTACTACCCACTCACCTCGATGTCCAGTTAAGCAGCCTGAGCTACATAGTGAGTTCAAGTCCAGCCTGGGATACAGAGCAGAATGTTCAAACAGAACAAACACTTCCTGTAATGCAACTTGGGGAGATCCAGATATGGAGCCGGCCAGGAAAGATGGGAATAAAATAAGAGCCCCTCACTGCCCTTTACCAAGGCCCCAGAAAATCTCAGAGGCTAGGTTCTGAGATCCTAGTATGAGCATGGTACTTCCCAGGTTAGTATATGGGATGCACAGAGTCTAGGACGTCAGACCTCCTTTTTGGTCAGGACAGCCACCAGTCACTGGGCTGAGAATGGAGTTTTCAGCCAAATTCTAGATCTGAGAAGGAACAAAAGGCTGGGGAGAAACAGCCACAGAGGAGGGAGGTGGCAGAGAAGGCAGCAGCAGCCTTTGGTCAGAAGACAGCGAGTAGAGGAAATCTGGATTGTGGGGTCTGGACAGTGACCTCTGTGAGCAGGCTCATGTGCAGAAGAAGAAAAGCCCAGAGCTTCATTTGTCCACAGGTGACATTCAGCAAGACTTGACAGGCACCTGCCATCCACCATGCACTGTGCTAGCCACTGGGGAAGTGGTTCATTCATGCATGCATGCGTTCAACAAGAAACGTCTGAGTGCTCACTCACAGAGAGTGGCTTAATTAAAATAAGGACAAAGCATCGAGCAGGCAGGTGGCCAAGGACTGGTGCTCCAGCAGGACCCACAGGAGAAGCATAGATGACTAAAAAATTCTCAGTCATGAGGGCGCCAGGGACAGAAAGGGGGTGACAGTGGCTGCACTAGTCAGGATATGACAGTATGGCCCCATTTGACAGATAGAGAGACGGAGGCACAGAGTCAGAGCACCACATCCAAGATCACTCCAGTGGGGGATGCTGAGACATCTGACCTGCTGCCCACTGGGGCCTCAGCATGAAGCCAAGCTGTCAGGGTTGAGAAAGAGGCCTCTTGACAGCTGGGCAGCCATGTCTGCCCAAGGCCGGTAGAGGAACCAGTGTGACCTGAGGAGGAGGATGTTAGCAGGAGCTGGACATGGAGAAACAGGGTGGTCTCTGACTGGACACCCAGGGAGAGAAATCTGGGGTCAAGATCAAACCTTGTTTTAGGTGACTGAGGGACATCCTGCCCATGTCCAGCAGAGGCTCAGTGGGTCTTAGACACACCCAGCCATGATCTGATGGCTCATGAGCACCTGCTCACAGAACAGCCAGACTCCCTGTACATGCCTGGATGGGTTCCCAAGAGCCTTCTTCAAGGGGAATAGAAGACTGAAAGTTCTAGAACATGTGAAGATGGGGATTAGGAAGCTAATCTGGAGAAAACAGGGGCAAAGATTTGAAGGCAAAAATCTCGACCATGGGTGAGGACGAAAGGGACCTTGGGGTGACTGAACACTTTGAATATAAAGGGGTGTGTAGAGGTTCATGCTGGACACAGCATGAGACCACTAGGAACAGCTCAGATCAGAAGAGTGGGGTGGTCAGCAGACTATGGGTCCCCAGAGCTCTGGAAATAAGCACTAAGATGAACAGCACTCCTGAGCATGCCACATGGGGGGGGGGGCGGCTGGTAAAACCCCAGGAACCAATGCAGGGTTGCAGCCACCCCCCGGGGTAATTGCTGCAGCTCACATGACCACTTGGGACCTCAGATGTCATCAGTGTTAACCATGGGGAGTGTTGTTGAGGAAGCACCAAGACAGAGGCACACAAGAGCCGAAGGTCGAGTGTGGACAGGGAGCTTCCAGCCTTGGGAACATCCGTGTGGTCACTGTGTAGACCTACAATCCCTCTCCAACCTTGGGGACCCCAAAGACGCTGGGCCCCAGAACATCCCTGAGCCCTCTTTTCGTCTACACTTTACCTGATCTGGGATCTAGAATGGCTGGAGGGTGGCCAGGTCTCCCTCTGGATTCCCGGGTATCCTGCGTCAGTTACAGCCCACAGGGAGGACTGTGTGCAGTTTTCACACCCAGGGACTTTCCCCAACCTCCAAGTTTGTTTTCTGTGGCCTTCAGCTGTTTGGAGAAGTCCTATCATCAGTGGAAATAGTCAGGGGGCCCCATTCCAGGTCTAGCTGAGTCCCTGTTCATGTGGTCTCAGGTACAGACATGAGTGTCTTCCCAGACACAGCAGGAGCAGCTCCCAGAGAGCAGAGCAGGTAAATGAGACACTGTCCCCACAGAGTGTAGCTTGGAGGAGGAGGCCCCCTTCCTGCAGCTTGGGTCAAGGAAGCCTAAACCTACCCCTGCCCCCCAGAACAGCATGTGAACAGTTCTCTATCCCTCGCAGGTCCCTGGTGTTCCTGCGTGTGTCTCTGTGTGTGTATGTGTTGGTGCGTGCGTGCGTGTGTGTGTGTGTGTGTGTGTGTGTGTGTGTGTGTATGTGTGTGTGTGCAGGTACATGCACATGTGTGTCTGCCTGTGGAGGCCAGAGGTCAACCAACACCTGGTGTCCTTTTTGACTGCTGTCCAACTTATTTTTTAAGACAGGGTTTTTTTGAACCTGGAGCTGAATAACTTGGCTAGACTGGAGTGTGCCCCAGGGATCCCCCTGTCTCCACATCTCCAGCATTGGAAGCACATGCCGTGATGGCCTGTTTTTTGTGTGGATGCTGGGGATCAGAAGTCAGGACCTTATGTTTATGTGGCCAGCACTTTCCTGACTGAACCGTCTCTCCAGCCCCAAATTCTCCACTTTCTCTCATTCTTAAAATAAAAAAATAAAATAAATTTAAAAACATTGTATCGTGCAGACAGACGGTGGAGGAAGCACCAGCATTTTCACAGACCTGTCTCCAAGCATCAAGGTAGACTCCTGATCTTTCATCCACAAGGTGGGCAGGCCTGCCCACCCTTGTTTGCCATGACATATTCCTGTCTTAGGGGATGGAGATCAAAGAGGCTGGAGGGCTCCATTCCCACGGGTAGGGGTCCAGGGAGCTGCATCAGGCACTCAGCAGGCCAAGGCCAGGCAACCCCCAAGCCCCCAAACCCTCCCCGCCCGTCCAGGCGGCCCCCCGAAGCGGCCTTGGGCAGCAAGGGCCTCGGGCCCCACGTTCAGTGTCTGTGCTGAAGCCCCAGGGTGGGGAGGGAATTCCACAGGGCTCATGGTGATTTATAATGGAAACCTTGGTGCGGCTGGGCATTGTTCTCCCTGACAGAGCGAAGAAAGAGACCACTAAATCCCAGCCCATCAGAAGCAGTGATGGAGCCGGCCGCGTCCGGCCGTCCCGATGCCCTCCACCACAACAAAGTGGCCTTTTGTGATTTATTACATTTTTCTCCAAAAACCTTCAGCCATGCACAAGGCCAGCCCGGATCCCCGAGTGGGCTGTCCCTCACTGTCCCGCTGAGGGAGACGCCAAGTGTCAGCCTGAATAACGCGCCTTCAATACTTCCCAGGAGCCGGCCTGGCTCCAGGGATAAAGCCGCCCCCACACTTTCTCAGGCTCCTCAGGCCTGAATGAAAGCCGCCCCAAGCAGGCTGGCGACAAGTGGCCACCACGCCACCTGGCCTTCGAGCAGGAGTGGACTGGCTGGCCTCGTTCGGTGGCCAGCCCCTGCTGGTGAGGGCAGGAGGGCTCTGACAGGGTGAGAGGTTGCTGGAGGGAAACTTCCAATGCCAAGAACTTGGTAAGGAAATCCAGAGGTTCCCAGGCATCCTCAAGGTGCCAGCGGGACCTGGATAGCCCAGTAACCAGGACCAAAAAGTAGAACTATCAACCACATGTAAACTATTGAGCGTTTTGTTTTTATTGATTATATGTGTTTGCATATGTGCACAGGTGCATGTGAGGCGGGGTTCACATGTACATGCATGCATGCTTGTACAGCCAAAGGACACTTCAGGGGTCATCCCTCAGGCACCATCAATCTTGTTTTGAGCCAGGGTCTCTCGCTGGTCTAGGGCGCACTGATTTGGCAAGGCTGTGGGGCCAGTGAGCCCCAGAAATCCTCCTGACTCTCTCTCCCCATTGCTGAGATTACAGGTACACACTCCCACTTCTGGCTGATTTTCGTCCTTTTATGTGGGTGCTGGGAATGGAACACGGTCCTCATGAGCTTTGATGACAGCCGTCTCCCTGCTGGCCCCGCAGAGCCCTCTAAAGGAGTAATCTCTATGTTCCTTTCAAAGTCGAACCTGGGCAGTAAATCTTGGGCAAGTTCATTGATTGATTGATTCATTCCTTCACACACTCATTCATTCATGCCTGCTGCACCACCCAAGGCTTTGGTGAACAGGAAAGGGGGACTGTTTGCTCTCTGAGGCCTCCAGGGCATGAGGGTGTGGGCGTGGAATGGGGGCCAGGTCTACTGAGAGGAAGATTCCACCTGACACTACACAGAAGCAGAATGCTTCCTGTGCTAAACAAAAGCAGGGCCCCTGCTCAAATGGGAAGAAGCTGTTTCGACTCCCATAGTAGTGAAGAACCAAAGGCAGCAGGATAGCTAGCCTGGGGTAACCACCAGATGCTCACTGGAGACACTAACCCTGATCTGGGTACTCTCCCCTCTTCCGCTGGGATGCAGCCCACAGCCCTCACGTAACACTCTCCCCAAGCATGGTGAACCTGGTGCTCACACTACTCCTGTGGTTGCGGCAGCAAAGTCTTCAGGGCTCCCGTCTCAAAGACGGCCCCATCTAACCACTTTATCTAAGTGGGGAAACTGAGGCCAGAGTCCAATCTCTGCCTACCTTCGGGGTCCTGAGGAAAGCCCCCGTCCCCATCTCTCCTGCAGTCCTTAACCGTATGTCTGACCCTGGAGCAAGCCTGAGCCTCAGAGGTTTTCTTCTCTTGCTGCTGCAAGAAACTCCTGTGGCAAAAGTAGCTTGAGGGGAAAGGTTTCTTCTGACTCCCAGTTCAAGGCTACAGCCCATCATGACAGGGAAGTCAAGGTGATAGAAGAGAGGGATGTAGCTAGTTACATCATGGTGTCCCCGGCCTCCTGAGAGCCACGGACTTGGAAAGCAGGCCACAGCCACGCCCAGGTTCAGGCCAGGTGAGGCAAGCCACCCATCCTAAGCCAGGTGATGGTGAAAACAGGATTGAATACAGCCCAAAGTAGAAACCTGCCCCGTTGGGCCCAGCCTCACCTACGTTCCTCAGATGACATTTCTGCCCATGTCTGCACTAAATATGTTTGTTACATAGTGACTCGTGTCCACGTGACTGACTGTGAAGAGCTCATCATTCATAGTTGCTATCTTCTTTCTTTTCTGGGGGGGGGGGGGCTGCCTCTAGCTCTGTCCTAAGACTCAGCTCCGAGGCTATCCCTACCCTCAGCTTTCCCTGACCACACCAGAGGAAGTGCAGGGACCCCTGGCCTGTGCATGACAGCTGTGAATCCATCCAGGTTTGGGCAAGGAAGACCCAGATGCCAATATACCATCCAACACCAGAGACATAACAGCAGCACACAAGGACCAAACGGCTTCTAACTAGATGAGCCCATGGGAATACAGAAGCTGCCCAGGAGACTCAGTGCTGAGTCCAAGGCTGGGTCCCCGGGAGCCCCAGTCTATGCCTGATCCCCCACTCTGAACTTCCCTTTTCTGAGGACTTCTGGCCCCAGTGGATTGGAAGAACCCAGAAGGCAGTGAGATCATTCATCCTGAAGCCTAGACCACAACAAAGGAAGGGCCCAGGCTAGCCCCTAGGTTCAGGCTAGCCTGTCACCCCTCAGTCGTACTCAAGGAAGACATTCTCAGCTGCACAATGGTGGGTGGAGAGAGGAGAGAGAGTGGAACTTGAGGGAACGGAACTGAATTAGACTAAATGATGTCACACACACAGCCTGGGCTGTCTCATGGGTCAGGGTGCAGCCTCGTCTTCTGCTGTGGGATGGTCTGCATATCAAATTGCTCTGAATAGTCAATAAATAAAACACTGTTTGGCCAGTGGCCAGGCAGGAAGCATAGGCGGGACTAACAGAGAGGAGAATTAAGGGAACAGGAAGGGAAAGGGAGTCACTGCCAGCCGCCGCCATGACAAACAGCATGTGAAGATGCCGGTAAGCCACGAGCCATGTGGCAAGGTATAGATTCATAGAAATGGATTAATTTAAGCTGTAAGAACAGTTAGCAAGAAGCCTGCCACGGCCATACAGTTTGTAACCAATATAAGTCTCTGTGTTTACTTGGTCTGAGCAGCTGTGGGACTGGCGGGTGAGAGAGATTTGTCCTGACTGTGGGCCAGGCAGGAAAACTCTAGCTACAGTCTTCAACTCTGTATTGGAAATGGGGGGGGGGGCTGCTTACCCCCTCTAGGTCTCTATGCATAGGTGAATTCAGGGATGAGAAGCCCCGACCTAGAGAAACGTGGCTGACATGAGTTGGTGTATTCCCCCAAACTGCTGTCACTTTGTCAGAAAACTCCGGGCACTAGGGATGCAGCTCAGTTTGCCAATACCCTGGGTTGATCTCCAGCACCCTGCAACTCAATGTGGGCACCCCTGTGATCTCAGCACTGAAGAAGCAGAGGCGAGAGGATTAGGGGCTTAAGGTCATCCTTGGTTACATAGCTATTAGAAGCTGTCTCAGAAATCAACAAATAAAAACAAACCTCTGCAACTGACCACTGTCTCCTTCATGTCTTTGTTCTTTGAATTTGGCAGGGGCTGGAGGCATGAGAGCACTTCCTGCATGTTGGGAACTGAGAGGCCCGGGAGGGTTACAAGGTGAACTGGACATGGATGCCGGTTGCCAACAGTCAGGGCTTCACCGTGTCACAGAAGAGACAGATACAGATCCGTCTAGAATTGTGTCGGGGGAGGTAAGCAATGTTTGAACAGATGTGAGCATACCCGGGACACCAAGGGGAATCCTGTGGAGATGTAGCATCCAGTACGGCCTTGAAGGCAAGGGTGTCCAGAAGACAGGAAGAGGAACAGAATTTGGCCGAAGGAGCACACAGCAGTGCTAGGTATGTAGAAACCACACCAAGGGGCTAGAGGGTCAAGCAGAGGTGGCCATGGGGGAGCAGCTGGGACATAAAGGTGCTGGATCAACCAGTTAGGAGCAGATCACAGGCCTGCCCAGTCTTGTGAAGAGTTGAGTTTGAAAGTAGCTTGCCTCCCAGCCCTTCCACCTACACCCTCTGCCATGTGCCACACAGCCACTCCTCCTAGGACAGAGTGGGCGCCTGCACCATGGCTGCACTTTGGCCAATGGGACACAGGCAGAGGTCTGAAGGCCCTTGTACGGTGTGCTGGCTAATTTTATGTCAACTTGCCACAAGCTAGCAAGCTGGAGACATCTGGGAAGAGGGACCCTCAGGTGAGGAAATGCCTCCACCAGATTGGCCTGTGAGCAAACCTGTGGGTCATTTTCTTAATCAGTGGTTGATGTGAGAGGACACAGCCCATTGTGGGTGGGGCCACCCCTAGGCCGGTGGTCCAGGGATGTACGAAAAAGCACATTGAGCAAGCCATAAGAAGCAAGCCGGTAAGCAGCACTCCTCCATGGTCTCTGCATCAGTTCTGGCTTCCAGGTTCCTGCCCTGACTTCCCTCAGTGATGGGCTGTTAGCTGGAAGTGTAAGATGAAATGAACCCTTTCTTCCTCAACTTGCTTTTGGTTGTGGTGTTTTATCACAGTAACAGAAACTCTAACTAGCACACAGTGTCTCACCAACTCCATGAGAAGGTTCCAGGCGGTTGCCCGAATCTAACGAGGCCCCTGTCAGAGCTGGACACAGTTGGAGGAGCTGGGAACTCATGTTTCTCTTCCTGCTGCTGCTCCCCAGAATGTCTCCAGATCCCAAAGCTCACCTTCAGTTCAGACACCATGAATAGGAACTGGTGGCCCAAACGAACATTCATCTCACATAGTCACAGGAGTCCAAGGTCAGATCCGGTGTGGTGAGGACCACTTCCTGGTTCTGCAGTCTGAGCTCCCCTATATCCTCCTCTGGGCATCTTCTTAGAAGGTCACTGATACCATCATGGAGCACCATCCTCATGACCCACTCCCTTGCCAAGGCTCCACCTCCAAATACCATGACCTTTACATTAAGTCTTCAACAAAAGAACCTGGGACACAGGCCTTCAGTTTTGGGTGAGCGCATAGACCAAATCCTTGTCTCAGGCTCCACTTGTGGGAAAATTCTGCTGAACACAGCAAGCACATGCTACAAGTCCTGGGGAGTGACAGGGACCCCCAAGAGACAAGGAAAGGTTTACTGAGGCCATACTTGCTGCTTGTCTGACATTGGAGAAGGGATCATGGGTACAGCCAAACCTCAGAAGGCACCCTCATGGGGACTCAAGTGAGAACCAGCTCACAAGTTTCCACTTTGCCCTTCTCTGGAGGAGGGGGTGGGGGTTAGATGCCATGAGTCCCAGATCTTCTCCTGCTAGGTGCCTTCTAGGCCCACATCCATCCCAGAGCCCCACACAGACAGCAATGGTCTCTTGCTAAGCACTTGTGCCTAGGGCAATGGCCTCCTCCTTATCCCTAAACTGACCAACGTGTTGCTCCTTCCTGAACCCTGATGAGGCCTCTCCAAGTGAGTGGAATGAGGGTGTGGTGGGAGGGGTCTGACTGCAGACCTTTTTTAACCCCCCACTTCCCCCATTGGCTACCTCCTCCCCCTCTATCATCTCCAGACATGCAAGGCAGGCCACTATGAAGGCTTCATCTCTGATGGGGACTCTGCCTGCAGGCGGTGGTGGCTTGTCAGTTTGGGTCACCCAAATCGAATGTGATGGTAAGATGGGCCCTCCAAATTAGGCCAGCATTCTGAGGTCTCAGTGATTGCAGCCTGCACACAAAGACGCCCAAAGGGGCCAGCCAGGGGTCGTTAATTTGGATGGGGTCCATTGTTCCCACAAATTAGGACACCGTGAGCGCTGCTTACGGAAGCCCGCATCACGGTCAGAACTTCTGAGGGTCCGGCTTCCTGCCGGCAGTACTTCAAGTGAAGACCACCCACTGAGGATGGTGAGTCCTGGTCATTCCCAGACTCAAGCACAGATGGGCACAGAGGCAAAGTTAGCTCCATGGGCTCCCCAGCTTGCCTGAAGAATGTTCGGGAGGACCGAGAACATCTCTTCTCTGAGTGGAAGCAGGTGGAAATTCCTGACTACCATGGAAGGTGTGGCTCTGCATTCTCTACACCCCATCCTAGAGACCAAGCTTCCCACACTGACACACTGGAGACCAAGTTCCCAGTACCCATGCCAGCCTTTGGAGAGCGTGCCTACACCATCTCCAAACCAACGCGGGCAGATGTCACACACCCCAGAATCCATAAAAAAGCAGAATGCCAGGTTAGAAGACTGAATGCATCTTCCCCGGGTCAGAAAGAGCAGAACTTGTCACACCACACTCAGAAGGGAAACGTGGCTCAGGCAGATAATGTAGGACGAGGGTCCTTGCCCTGCACCGTAAGGGAACCATACCACTTGTTGGCCCTATGAGAAACAGAAAGGTAGACTTTATTTCCGAGTGCTGGCTTAGGCACAGGGTCCTGGAGCACAGATGTGACAGAAGACAGCATGAGGGATGGGGTCACATGGCTCCTGTCTAAGCAGTGCCTGCCAGCTGTGTGCCAGGGAAAAGCCCTGGGCACGGGCTGGTGCTTTCCCCAGGGAGCTCTCACTCCATGCAGGAAGCACCAGGGATGAGGACAGAGTCACTACCACTGGAGAGGTCTAGCAAGCCGAGCCCCCAAGAATGATGGCCCCACGGGATGCTGAAGCAGGGGTGCGGGACAGCTCCCCCACTCTCGGTTACACTGAAGAGCAGCTGCTCTGGCCCCTGGCACACAGCACTGGTGTCACCAGAAGGTTCTGTGTCCTCCTGCTCCATGCTGAGCCCAGGGTCTCTACCAGCCTCCTGTCTTCTCTCTTTCATGCCCAGCCTCCGCCTGGGCGGAGGACTTCTTCCCAGATGCATTAAACTTCCACTTTCCAAAAGGGCTTCTTTCATAGACCTGGCCTTGAGGACATAAGTCTGTATTTTCAGCATTCGGGAAGCAGAGGCAGGGGGATCTCAAGTTCAAGTCAAGCCTGGGGTACAGAGAAAGATCCTATCTCCCAAAACAAAGTATTTTTTTTTTTTTCAGAAAGTAATATGTGGAGGGCAATTATACGTGAAGTCAGAATTTTATGAAACAATTCAGCAATGTGGCTCTAGGGCAATAAATGGGGCTTGCGTGAGAAGGAGGGACACAGGAGGTAACCATCAATACTCCTATGGAGTTTATCTGGGGCCGGAGTCTCAGGACATCCTGACACAGAAGACCCCGTGTCTGAGGGGTGTCTACCCACTGGTGCCGCAGCTCCGTCTGGGAGGGTGCTGGGTGGTCATGTCAGCCTCTAAGTCTCAGCTCTGCAGGATTTCCTCCCACCAGCCCAGCCTCCCACTCAGCAGGTATGGATCTCCTGGCCTGCAATCCTGCTCGAGAGCCAACCCCTCCAGGAAGCCAGGGAGACCTGATTTCCCCCGGTTCCCACGCCACCTTCTCCGGCCTCCTAACAAGCTGCCTCTGTGTCCCCTGAGCCCTGGGTGTGAATGTCTCTGCTGTGGGGACAGAGTCTGCCACCCATTGTCCCTCTGGCTGTGGTGCCGGCACAGGACGGGCATCTGTAGAGTTCACCAACTCCTCTCTCCCTCAGCATCAGTGTGGAGCCCATCGGGGACACACCACCTGCCGCTGGGCCAACGCTGGGCCAACGGCCCCTCTGAGGGTTCATCTGCTGTGCACTCTGAACCAAGTGGAGGCCCTGGCCGCTCCCGGGGGCTGGCGGGGGAGGGAAACGGGCAAACGACGAAGGTGACACGGACCGAGACAAAGGCATGACAAAGAGCCGGACTGGAGCCAGCAGCCAGTTCCCACCACAGCTCTGGCCTTTCTGCAGGCCTGACCCAGAGAAAGAGCATCTCAGGGCCCTGCAGCTCCCCAGGGACGGTTCACAGGAGTCCCAACTGGCCTGGAGTGGTGCCCAGGGCTCCTGGGGGTGTGACTACAGACTTCAGGGGCACCAAGGACTCCAGTGAGAATCAGTGTCATCTTCCCTTTGGCATGCTGGGAAAAGTCCCTTGAGCAGGGTTGAAGGGTTCCTCTTAGACCCTTCGTGTCTTCTCAGAGCCTCTGACTCCGGGGAGAGTGAAGTTCACTGGTAGCTCTCATCTCCCCAACTCTTCCCACCCCGCAGGATGAAAGTGCAGGCGGGTTCTGCAATCTAAACACGCTTCCCAGTGGAACTCTTAGACAGGTCAGCGATGTTCGTCTAGGCTCCTTGCCTGCACTGGGCTGAGGGGGGCAGCCCCTTGAGTAGAATCTGCTTGACCCCAGAGGCAGGTGCCCCTTGTTCTACAGCGGAGTCTGTGGGAGGCTGGTGTGGCCAAGGTCATTTGCACAGTGACCTAAGGAAGGTTGAAGGAGTAACAGGTCTCCTGACTCCCAAGAGAGTCTCAGTCCAGACCCCAGGCACCAGCCTGGAGAGGGACAGGATACTGTGTTCATCCCTCAAAGCCGGGTCCTGCGGCCAGGCCCCTGCTGTGGGAGAGGGGCTCAGACAGGGATGCTGGCTGTGCTGGCCACACAAGGCATGTCCACACCTAGCACAGCCTGAAGTCATCACAACTTCACTCTTTCAACCTTGTAAGTGAATAAAGAAGAAAGAGAGAAAGAAAGAAAGAAAGAAAGAAAGAAAGAAAGAAAGAAAGAAAGAAAGAAAGAAAGAAAGAAAGAAAAAGAAAGAAAGAGAAAAGAGAAGAAGAGAAAAGGAAAGGAAAGGAAAGGAAAGAAAAGAAAAGAAAAGAAAAGAAAAGAAAAGAAAAGAAAAAGACGACATGACAGCTGCTAGCTATGGTGAAGGAGAAGGTTTATTGTAGATAAAAGGGAGAACATAGCCAGAGGCAGAGACATGTGGGAGGGTCCAGAGGGAGCTCGACCCTGATCTGGGCTATTAGAGGAGATGGGGGAGGGGAGAGCCAGGGGACCAGGAGATCAAGAAGCCAGGAGGGTTTTGTTTTTGTTTTTGTTTTTTTGGGTTTTTGTTGTTGTTGTTTTTCGAGACAGGGTTTTTCTGTGTAGCTTTGCGCCTTTACTAGAACTCGATTTGGAGACCAGGCTGGCCTCGAACTCACAGAGATCCGCCTGCCTCTGCCTCCCGAGTGCTGGGATTAAAGGCGTGCGCCACTACCGCCCAGCTGCCAGAAGGGTTTTTAAAGGGTAGGAAAAAGGACTGGAAAACCAAAACAGCTGGATTATATCGGGAAGGGCAGGTTGGGGAAGGACAGCTCAGCCCTTGGGCTGGAGAAGTTTAGGGTAGGGGGCAGGGTATGCCAACTATTTCCTGTAATAGGTAGGGTCTGAGGGATGCTGGGAGAACCTGGCAGCCAGCTTTGATGTGTCAAATAGGCACCTTGGCTAGCCATATGTCCCCAGTTTGAGACCTACCAGCACCTGCCACTCTACCGAGGAGGTAGGGAGGCCCTGGAAGGCGGGACCTTATAGTTGCTTCTGGGCCCTCGGAGTGTGTGACAGCCAGGGAGGGGTGGGCATCCAGGGTGACTTCCTCAGCTTTCCAGTGCTAGCAGGCACAGGCACACCCCTCGGCAGACTCCATCGTCTTCACAGCCTCTGGTAGTCCACATCAATGTAGCTCAAATGGCCAAGGCCCCATCCATACCCAGGGAGGTCTTCCCAGTTCCTTAGATGGGGTAGAGGAGGCAGAGAAGGATGGAGGGGTGAATGGTGTGCGGTAGGTGCATGGGCGAGTAGACAGATGGATGATGAATGAATGGATGAATCAGTGGAGAGATGGATGGATGGACGGATGGTGGGTAGGTAAATGAATGGGTCAGTGGCTAGATGGGTGGTGGGTAGGTAGATGGATGAGTAGATAGGTGGAAGGATGGTGGGTGTGTGGAGGGACAGATGGCAAGTGCATACACGGATGGATCAGTGAGTGGATGGAGGCATGGAGGGATGGAAAAGACAAAGGAAGAAACTAACTGCTTCCAAGCAAACCCGGTCTCCAAATGAGGACTCACTCTGGGATCTGGGGGTTAAGATTTCAGTGAATGAATCTGAAGTGGAGAGTCATAATTCCCCCGTAACTCTTGGCTATGCCAAGGCCCTGAGTTCAGCAGAAGGAAGAGCATTATGCTCATTGTTCTGGGAGTCCCTTCTGGCAGCACCACAGCGTCTGAGGATCAACCACGTTCTTGACGTGGAGTGGAGCCTCTGCCTTCACTCATCAGTGTCCCGATCGTCAGCCCCTTGATCTTTCTTCCCAAGTTCTGTCTCTCCAGGATGGACTCTGTCCCGAGCCCTCGACCCAAGATGGGATCCCAGCTCCTACACATACCACCTCTGTACCCTTGGGCCTGTTACTTCAGCTCTCTGTGCTTCTGTGCCCTGCTCTGTAGTGGGATCATGTAGACCCTGCCTCATAGGTTCCTTAAGGGTCATATGGTGAACATTTTCCAGATGTTGGAGAGATAACCATGCCCAAGAAGCACAAGGACATTGTTGGCCAAATACAGGAAAAGGACATCTCCATGAAGGCTCTGGACTCTTCTGTCTCCAGGAACCTCTTGGGAGTGTTCCTGAAGGGTATTGCCATGGGTGGTTACAGCCTCGGGCCTTAGAGGCTGGGGAAAGAGGGAAGGGCCGCTGAGCTTAGATGAATAGCCAGAGGGGTTCTTTGCCCTCTGGGGCCACATCCTGTTTGATTAGAGTTAGGCTGATGGGCTGGCAATCTTTCTATTTGTTTACAGCATTTGTTCAAGCATATTCCTGGAGAGGAACCTGAGACAGAGAAAGACACTCCAAGCTGGCCGGAGGGTGGCTGCAGTTGCTGCTGGTGGTTGCCTCCGGGTGAGCTGAGGCCAGAAGCCATGAGCTCTGTCTGAGGAGTTTCAAAGCAGGGCTTTGGTCTGAGGCAGCCCAGCCAAGAGCCCCTGCAGGCAAGCTCTACACACCCACAACAGCAGCCCTTTCCCTCAGGACCGCAAGGCAATGGGAAGGGCTTGGAGTCTAAATTGTGAGCCCTTTTGTAACACCAGAAAGCAGAACCTGGCCCCCTCATAGTGCCACTGGACTCCTCAAGTCCCGTGTTCTGCAGCCTTCCAGGTAGAGAGCCTGGGAAGAGCCAAGAGCCAGGCAGCCCTGGGCTCAGCCTCCCCACCAGACAGCTCTGACCTCCCAGAGACAGAGATTCTCCCTGATGCCTGAAGATGAGGGCCCAGAGACCCAAGTAGGGAAGAAATTTCTCCAAGGCCCAGTGATGCTGCATGAGTACGGGGAGTCTAGCTTCTAAGTGACCCTGGCCCTCGCACCTCCTTGTCCACCTCCAGTGTTTGCTGTCTGGACAAACAGTGGACCAAGCGATACATTTGCAGATCGTTAGCTGGAAGACTGGTCTGACGTTGCTCCAACTGAAGTCCTGGGCAGGAAAGCCCTGCCTCCCAAGATACTGACTATGGGCATTTTCACAAAATCCTGCTAGCCAGGCATAGTGCTACACACCTGTCATCCCAGCACTCAGGAGGCTGAGGCAGGAGGATAGCTGCAAGTTTGAGGCGAGCCTAGTCCACACAGTAAGTTTCAGGCGATTCTGGGCTATAAAGTAAGATCCTTTGCCCCACAAAACAAAAACCACAAAATGGAGTTGGGTGTGGTGGTACCTACCTATAATCCCTCTGACATTCTAGAGTCTGAGGCAGGAAGATCAGGAGTTCAAGGTCATCCTCAGCCACATTGAGAGTTGGAGGCTAGCATGGGCTAGGTGAGATCCCCTTCTCAATCACTATAAAAGAAAAGGCTTTTTCTGTGGAATAGCTCCTCGGGACTTTCGGGATGGAGTAGGGGTGTTTGGGGCAAAAGGAAAGGGCCAACAACCTCTAAAGAGAGAAGAGGGGCCTGAAGGCTTGGACATCAGCAGCCCAAGAGGGCTGGAAGGAGCGAGGCAGTCAGGCACTCTGGCCCCTGAACTCCGCCTCTTTTCTGTCTGCTGTGTGTGTGGAGCCTCATCGTCAGCTGCAGGCCACCTCTTCCCGGAGGCCACTGGGCCCCAGAGCTCTAGTTTGCTCTGCCATTCTATGTGTGGAGAATTTAGTACACAAAATGGGACTGCAGCCATCTGTATCTGGGCCTCACCTCCTTGGCAGGCCAATGGCTTCCTGAGAAAAGGAGTTACATTCAAATCCATGACACACACACACACACACACACACACACACCTCACGCATCTTATCCTACCCTGGGACTGGAGTTCCAAGTCCAGGTCCCCAAAAGGAGGCTGTCTGCACACTAAACCATTTGATCCCCACGTGAGCAGGGGGTGCAGTGCCCAGTTCACAGAAGGTAAGACAGAGGGTTCAGGGAGACAAAAGGCTTCACCTAGGAGTAAGGTCAAAATTGACAGGGAGAAGCTCAAACGGGTTCTCTCAGTCCAGGCTGGACATGAATAACGCTCACCCTACAAGCCTTTATCCCAGGGGAGCCAGAAAAGGCTCCATCAAGCCCGCACCTTAGACCCCTGTCCAAGAGCGGACACTACTGAGGTGCAGGGAGGTGGCAGGTGCTTTGGGAGAGCTCACAGCAGGGGTGGCCCTGCTGCACTCATAGGTTGGCTGTGACTAAGTACAGATGGACCAGTGCCTGAGGCTAGACCACACCACAGACTCCTTTGCCAGTCAGAGTCAAACTCCAAGGCCAAGGAGAAGCAAGGAACTGATGTCAGGCTGCGAGATGTCTGCCCAAGATGTCTGCCCAGGCTGTGAGGTGTCTGTCCAGGCCACGAGATGTCTGCCACCACTCTGACTCCCAGACACTGTCCAAGACTTCCCAAGACCATCCAGCAGGCAACAAGAAAGCTAGAGCCCTACTTTAGACCTCAGCTGCCTCAGGGGGGTCACCAGGCAGATGGGGAGAGACACATCTCCTACAGAGGTCCTAGGACCACATGCAACCAGGCGGCACTGACCGAGGGACCAAGCATTGGGCCTCTCCTCTGGAGCCCCTCTCCTAGCCACACAGATAGGATATTAGTGACCAATCCTACATGACAGATGGAGAAACTGAGGCCCAGAGATACACAATGCTTCTGGATGTGGTGGGTTTTCATTCCACCTATGAACTTGGGGTACCAGTCTCTAGTGTGTGGTCTGTTAGCTAGCTTAAGACCTGAGGAGCATGTACATGGGTCCTTTTTCTCTCTCATGGATTCTTGGATGGTGGAGACTGACTCAGGCAATGTGAAACAGCATGGGACCAGTTCTTAGCCTTCCAGGGACGCTGCAACTGAAATTTCTATATCCCATATCTGTGAGTTGATACCCCATATAACCCCTTGATAAATAGGTTCATTATCAGTATTCATGAATTTCAATTCCTGCGTTATCTGACGCCCAACATGGGCTGATGCCCAACATGGGGCATGAGCCTATGACCCTACGATTCAGAGTCCCATGCTCTACCGACTGAGATAGCCAGGCTAGTCTTAAGCTAGCTAAGAGGCCATGCCCTAGGGACTGATACCCCAAGGTCATAGGTGAAATGAATACTCACTACATCTGGGGTTTGATGTTGTTCATTTGTATGTGACAGGGTCTCAAATTCACTATGTAGCCAAAGATGACCTTGAACCTGTGACCCTCCTGCCTTCACCTCCTGAGTTCTGGGTTTACACATATGTGTGCCACCACACCTGCTTCATGCAGCACGAAGGATCAAACTGAGGGCTTTATGCGTGCTAAGTGAACACTATCAACCGAGCCACATCTCTATGCAAAGATGACACAGAGCTTTCTGCTGGGAGAGCTGTGGCTGAAGAGCACCCTGGCCAGTTGCTGGAGTGGGGGCCTAGAGCACAAGCTTGGGGCCATCACCCTGCCCATGACTTGAGACCTGCCCCAACACATATACCCTTGCTCGGCCTAGGAGAGAGACATCGTCTGCAGGGTGGGGAGGACCAGGGACAGTCTTGGGGATAAGTAAGCCTGGGCCCCAGGAAAGATGCCGTGATAGCTAATCTTGGTTGTCAACTTGACTACATCTGGGCACACTTGTGACTTTTCTTGATGCTTGAGGTAGGAAGACCCACCCTAAATCTGGATCTTTTGAGATGGGAAGAAGCATTGTAAATCTGGGTACGCTTTCTGGCCCTCTCAATGGCAAGTTCATGGATCCTATTGCCAAGGCACTACTTCACTAGAGATAGAAACTACTTGGGGATTCCAGTGTGGACTGAAAATTGACCCCTCTCTAGGACCCGAGGGACTGCTGAGACATCCAGTGACGCAGCAGTCATCCATGGACCGGACAACTACGGGATCCTTGGCCTTTCCTTCAAGAGACAGGCACTGTTGGGCTACTCAAACCACAGCCTGTAAGGCACTCTGATG
Organism: Peromyscus eremicus; assembly: GCF_949786415.1. Lineage (NCBI taxonomy): Eukaryota > Metazoa > Chordata > Mammalia > Rodentia > Cricetidae > Peromyscus > Peromyscus eremicus. The sequence goes on from NC_081416.1 coordinate 57,559,992, forward strand.
TTCCGTGTGTGTGTGTGTGTGTGTGTGTGTGTGTGTGTGTGTGTGTGTATGTGTGTGTGTTTTGAGACAGGATTTCTCTGTGTAGTTTTGGTGCCTGTCCTGGATCTCACTCGGTAGACCAGGTTGGCCTCGAACTCAGAGATCCACCTGACTCTGCCTCCTGAGTGCTGGGACTAAAGGCGTGCACCACTGCCTCCCGGCTCTGTGTGTGTGTGTGTGTATGTGTGTGTGTGTGTGTGTGTGTGTGTGTGCATACATACATTCTATCAGTTCTGCTCCCAACTAACACAGATGAGAAGCCCCATTCCACGGCAGGACTGGGGACTGCCTAGGCCCTACCCAGATGCAGGCAGGAAGATGTGAATGCCAGTCAGCATGAGCTGCCACATTCCTGAGGTCTCCCCCTGGCCTGGAGCTGCCCTGCCCCTCCCCTGGCCAGCCTCCTTGGGGGGTCCTTTCCCCAGCCATTCCCCGGCTCTGTCAGTGTTTCAATCCAGGGCCCCCCAGCCCCACCCTGCCTGGGTTTTCAAGTTCATTCCCAGGGGTCCTGATGGTGGCTGCTGCCTCCCGCCCTCGGGCTGGGTATTTTCGGGCATCCTCTAAATGAAAACATCAGAAGAATGCTGGAAGCCCAGCCGGTCCCCAAGGCTTGGGTGCGGTGCTTGGAGCTGGCAGTGAAGAGGAAAGGGCAGGAAGGAAAGCTCAGAGCAGGCAGAGGAAGCCCCCAGGAGCCAGCGGCCACCAACAGGACCATGGGCAGACACAGGACATACAAAGCCCACGGGGGGCCTCAGGGGTAAGGAGAAAGCTGCTCCTGGGCCTGAGGATGTCAGGCTGAAACTCTCTGTGTGCACCCTCACCCTTTCCACACCCCCTCACCCTCCCTGCACCCCCTTCCTTGCCCATGAAGCAGGGTCCCATGCAAGTGCACCAGGGTCAATCTCAGCCTAGAACCAGAGAAGGGGCCACATAGTGGACGTGGCGTTGGACCCAATAGACTCCTCAAGGCCCTGACATCCATCAGGCATGGCACAGGGCCTTGCTGTGGCTGATTTCTCTTGAGTGTGACATTTCCAGGAGCCCCCAGAGACCTGCCATGGTCCAGGAGAAGCCAGATCCTTGGGGTGTCTTACTGGAGGCCTCACACCCCTGAGAAATTGAGGGCTCCCATTCCTACTCTGTTGTGACAGCCTGGTGGCCAGCTCTGCCTCTGTGTCCCTTTTCTTTAAAGGTCTCTGTGAGGATCAGGACAGAGTCTTTGCCTTAGAAACTACTGATCTGTAGAGGGGGAAACTGAGGCATGGTATGGAGGCCTGTTCCCACTCTATGGGTCTAGTGACTGAGTCTCCTATACCACCTGTCTGTAACTCACATCAGGAGCATCTTGATATGTATGAATCCCTGAGGCAACAGAGACCTCCCTCCTGGATGGCCTGCCAAGGACTTAGCAGGCTCCCAGGGCAGGGCTTGGCACATCTCAAGCCTTAGAGAGAGGAATGATTACTCAGCAGCCATGGTTGCAGGGGTGGAGCTGGCCAAAACTCCCAGTGGCTCTTTTGGCTATAGCAGTCTGGGTTGGGAAGCTGGCCAGGGCCACCTCGAGCCACCATGCACCCCTCACCCCCAGTGACTCCTCTGAGTCCCTGAGGTGGGGATCACACCCGCAGCCTCTCCTGGGGCAACAGGAGGGCACAGAGAAAGGACCTTTGTCCTGCTCTGGGGAAGGTCCTGAGTAGCTTCTGGGCCCCTGGGCCATGTGGGCAGAGGCTGCTAAAGAGCCAGCGGGTGGCCCACACAATGGCTCCTTGTGCCGCCTGTTGGGGCTGTCACCATCCTTAGCTGTCAAGGGTCTTACGCCTGGGATGCAGAGCCATGACAGGCCACTCCACACACAAGGGCTGTCATCCCCAGAGCCGCAGGAGCAACGATCTCTCTGAGAACACAGGGCCCACCAACCACCCGCAAGACACAGAGACCTGAGCACAGACGTGGACATGAGAAGCCAGAACGACCAAGATGCCTCTGTGGGGGGCGGCAGTGTGGTGGCCGTGGGCAGGCGAGGCTCAGAGCGCTGCCTCTGCACGGCCTAACCTTCCACAGCTTGAGACCTCGCTGAACCTCATGTCCCCACACTTGGCTGTGGCCCCTGAGCCCTGAGGCCACAGCTGGCTCTACACCTGTGCATGGCCAAATACAGGGGACTATGTGACGTGAAAGAAGAGGATCCTGGGTACTTGTGGGTGTGGTCCTAGAAGCCTACTTAGAACTTTGGCCTGTGTGTGGCCACCAAGTGTCCCCTGGGACAAGAAGAGACTTAAGTAGGACCTCTGTGCCCAAGGGACCCCCGCACAGGCCGTGCTCGGGATCTCAAAGGGACTTTAACCTCTTTCGGAAATTGGTTTCCAGAAACACAAACACGAAAGGCTTGAAGACTCTGTGGTCCTTCCAAGCTCTCTGAGTCACCTTGACCCCTGATGAAGACACACCTCAGCCTAGACCCCTGGGCCCTTAATTCTAGGGGGTGAAGCAATGATGCCTTCCGTGCCCCAGTGGCCACAGGGACAGGCCTGTGAGTCCTGAGAGGGAAAATAAAAACCTTGGGGGAGCTTTCCCACAGGCCAGGGGTATTTTTAGCTATGGAGCCCAGAGGCTTGTTAAGAATAGCTTTGGCCAGTGGGAACGTGCTCCGCCACAGGCTGCCGGGGCTCACTCAAGGGCCAGAAAGTGTCCCCATGCCACTGCTGCTCTGGGGCCCAGTCAGGATCAGCCTCGCTTGCAGTCAGAAAGTCAAAATCAAATTTCGAGTTTCTATGGCTGCTCCTGGGCTGCCTCCAGGGATGCAGGCAGGAGCCCATGGACACAGGGAGGAAGACGACGCTGCCCTCTCAGGCAGAAGGGGCCAGAGGGACCATGGTCAGAATGATTCCCTGGAGGCAGGGTGCCATATTCATGTATCCCAGTGAGGGTCTGAGGCTACAGGCCTCCCATAGCAGGAGAGGTTGCCCCAGCGTAGGTCAGAAAGGCACCTGGAGTTTGGTCTACAGCTCAGCCAGCCTTTGCCCCTCAGCCCGGCTCGCTGGGATGACAGTTGTTTGCCACCACATCTGGATTCTTACATAGGTGCCGGGGACTGAACGCAGGTCCTCACAGCAGGTGTTTACCAGCCCAGCAGCTGTTCAACCCTGGAATTCATTCTCCATCCCCTTCTCGTGCAGCCACCTGCCAGCCCCTGCCCCCTGCCCTACGAGCATGTCCTGTGGAACAGCCACCTGGGACTGGAAGACAGGGAAAGCCCAGTCCAGGCCTCTGGGACAGCTGGCAGTCACAGGAAAAGGACACCCCAGAGGAGGGGACGCAGGCGCAAAGGTCCCGAGGCTGGGCCAGGGAGGAGGCCCAGAAGGTCGGGGAGAGGGAACCAGAGGTGGAGAATATGGCTCCCTCAACCATCAAGGATGAAAAGGATAAGACGCGGGAGCCAAATCCTCCCCTGGGGCCTCCCCCTTAATCCAAACAGACCTGGGCAGACATCTAACCTCCACATTCATGAGAAGCAATGTGGGGTGTATCCCTTTGTGACCTAAGCTGGCCTTGAACTCCTGATGCTCTGGCCTCAGCTTCCTGCAGGCTGGCAAGACAGGGACATCCCACCACAGCTTGGCCTAAGGGTCTGTTCTTTCTATCACATTCTGTGAATTTGGTCCCAAATTTGCCATCACACTGAACTCTCTATGTACTGTCCATTCGCCCCTCTCTTCCCATTGCACCCAGACAAGCACCCACCTTTTTCTGACCTGTGAGGACTCAAAGTTTCCAGAACATCTGAAGATCTGTCTGCCATGGGCTTTTTCCTTTTCACAGTCTGTGTTGGGTCCCTCCCTGTCTTCCCAGATAGGGAGTTAGGTTCCTTTTCACGCTGAATCGTATTCTACTTATCAGATGGGCCAGAGTCCATACACACACACACACAGACACACAGACACACACACACACACACACACACACACACACACACACACACACACACAACCTCACTGGAGGACACCAGACTTGTCTCCAGGTCCTAGTGATAATGACTAATGCCCTCCCAGACTTGCTTAGAACATTCAAGAAACACTGGTTTCTTTGGGGTTCCCGAGGCAGCTTGAGGTCCAGCAGGGGTACAGAACCCTAGAAAATGAAGCATGTGGCCGTGCAGCAGAAGGGACTCAGGATATCCCAGGAGCCCTTCCAGGACAGTCTCACTGTAAGGTCCAAACAGAGATAGCATGTGACAAGAAACCCTTCTCTGGGGAGAAGCCTGAGGACTCCCTCAAGCCAGAACTCTGGTGTATACCGAGTCTCTCAAAGAGAATCCCTTCAGTTCCTGTGTGTAGCCAGCACAGAACGCAGCCTGGTTCTGTGGGAACAAGGGGAAATGAGAACCACCCGCCTATTCCCATCTTCACCTCTGCACTCTCAGAGCATCAAAAGGGCAGCGCCCCTCAGCCACCTCCTCACCCACCACTGACCCTCCCATCTCACTCTGCCTGGGAGAAACCAGAGCTTGCTCAGGTCAGCTTAGAGCCAGAGCCACCTGGGGGGATGTGAGTGGCTGCCTGGCCGTTGGGGACAGGTTCCGGGGGCCTTATCAGAGCTCGTCTGGTCAGGCAAGCAAACAGGAAGCATGGACAAGATCCTTCCCTTCCTCCATTGTCATCCTCAGATTGTTCCCCACGCAGACTCCATCCGGCAGCTTCACCAAGAAGCCTGGGAAGTGTGGCGGCCACCCTGGTCCCTTCAGGGCTGGCTGTCCTGCAGAAGTGGGGGCCCAGCTCCAGACCATGCAGCTGTCAGATACACAGGAAGATGGCAACCCCAAATTCAGCTTTCCCAAGCCCTAGAGAGCAGGGAGCCAGCCCTGTATGGACAGGGCTCCTCAGCCTGCAGAGACATACAACAGCCCTGGCAGAGTGCCCCAGCAAGTAGGGTCTGTTCATTGCTAAACCGTCACAGACCTCTACATCGTGGCCTGCTGGGTGCCGGGTGATAGAATGCTAGGGGACACAGTCATCTGCTGAGATTATATCATGTGGGATCCCTTCCTCCAGCGTGAAACACAGAATGCTGCAACCTCTAGAGACATGGAGAGGGGTAGCCTGGCTCATGGCATGTCTGTGAAGTGTGTACCATGTTCTCAAGCCTGTGGGGGGATGGCCACCGCTGCTGGAAGCCTTGGGCTAGCTTGGGAGGTGGGGGGCTACGGAGGCCTGTCCCATAGCCCAGACTAAGGGAGAGGTATGCTCATTTAATCGTTCCTACTGGACCCTCAGCCACACACACACACACACACACACACACACACACACACACACACACAAGTGCCTGCGGGTAAACACATACACAGGCTGCTCAAGGATCTTCCACACCCTGGAAATAACCTTGGTCTTGTACCCTGTGGGACTGGCTGGGACCAGCTAGGTCTGTGTGCCTTTCCTACACACCAAGGTGTCTCTGCCCATCTGACAATACCAGGTACTTGCAAAGTCAGCCAGTTATGCACTGTGCCACACCACCAGGCACCTTCCCTGGGTCTCCAGAGGACCTAAAGCTATCTACTGTGAGCACCCAGCAGGAAAGAAGATAGGTCCCACTGACCCGGGCCCATCTGTCCATGGTGGAAATTAAGGCAGGAAGGATGTGGACTCAAACCCCAGACCCAGCATCTCTGTCCTCAGTGCCAGCACCAGCCAGTGTTTAAGTACCTCTGGAACGATGGGGTGTTGGGGGAAGGAAGTGGAGGAAAACCCAGGCATTACTAGAATCTGGCTTCAAGTAGTAGAGCCAGCCCAAATTGCCTCAGGCCCAGAGGAGATACCTCACCAAAGCTTCAGGCACAGCTGGTTCCAGAACTCCCTGATTCTCTCCTCTTCCTGAGATGGGGTCATTCCCCTTAGGTCCAAACAGCCAGGGCCCTTTCACTCCCAAGAGCTTGAGTCTTAGTCCTGGTTGCCACTTCCTGGCTCCTGTTGTGATGGCTGGTGGCAGGCATCCACTTCCAAGCAGAGGTTCAGCGAGCTCCGCTGAACTTAGGCAAGGCCACCTTCATGGAAACTGGGGTGCTGTGGCCAAAGAAGCTTTGATACATGCTGAACAAGCCAATATTGTGGATGTTCACAACTGCATGCATGTCTAAAGAGAAGGTGGGTCGGCAATGGAACATTCTAGAATGATAGTCAGGCGGTCTATAGAGATGATCTCAAGTCCCCACCCAGGTTCCAGTGCTACTCTCCTCCAAGAATGGAGTGTGCAGACAGTGAAAAGTACAAACGGGGCGTTTTGTTTTCAGTTCAGAATTAACAACCTTAAACGGGACAGCGCCACTTCAAACAGAAGGCTGTGTGGCGCTTAAATGAATCAAGTGTGAACTCTCAGCATTGGTGTGATGCAATACCAGTGAGAGCCGATACGGTGCTGGGAAGTGTTAGCTCAAAGCCCTCGACGGCTTCAGGATGCCAACCAGGAGTCATGCCTTCCAAGAAGGTCTGCAGCTCTGAGGAGTACCACAGCTCCCGCAGGTATCTGGAGCAGGCTTCTAAAGCGATTAGCAGGAAACTGCCACGGAACCAGTTCCCATCTGCTGCGGAAGCACGGCATGCTGTCAGCCTGCAGTCGCCGGCAACATCCTGGAGATGGGCTCAACTACCCGACAGGTTCCTCTATCTCCGGAGTCCTGACAGCCCAAATTCATAAGACACCAGCTAGTGTCAGCTGGACCCTAACTGGCTAAATGTGGATGTGGAAATAGAATGCAAAATAGGTCCAATCAAGGGAAAGAGGGCAAACCTGGTGGGGGAGGGGAAGACCCTTAGCCCACCGTCAATGGCTAATAGCTCAGAGTTAGGGCTGCAGCCCTTTCTCTGCAGATATTTATGAAAGTATTTCTTAAAGTTCCTGGGCCCCTGCAGGCCACCTGCCTCTTGAGAAAGCTTTGTATTAGGAGTTCTACATACTGCTATGCTAGCACTGGGAGAGCAGGACTCAGTTCCGGCTCTGTCTCTCCCAGACAGCTGGGGCCGGTCTGAGTGGCAGCCCCTGGGCTTGTGGTTCACGTTGATGGAGTCCTATGTGTGCCAAACTTCCTGAGCTCCATGGGACACTGCACTCTGCTTCCAGGGTCCCTCGGGTCTGAGATGAGGGCAGAGTGCAGTGGGTGAGTTTGTCTGGTCTGTCTGTCCCCTACGTGTGGTCTCAGCTGGACACCTGGCATCATCAGCCTCTTCTATCACGTCAGGGTCTAGACCAAAGCCATGGACAAGGGGCTTGTAGAGGCCTCTGGGACTACGGACTCCCACGTGGCTCCCAGCACAGTGCTCAGGAGTTCAGACTGAGCCTGGGGCAACTCAGCATCTGAGAGCCAGCAAAGGAGGGGCTGCCCAGCTGAGCGGGAGCCACAGGTAACACGGTCCTTGTTCACTGGAGCTAACTCAGCAAGCCCCAAAGCAGGGACGGAGTATGTGGGTCTCACATTGTACCTTGATACAAGACATTGTGCAGCCTCTCTGGGTTCACAGGACACAGTACTTCCAGCTGGGTGACTGCCATTCCCTGTTCCCTGAGGTGCATGATGGGGCTGTTGATAGCTTTGGATGGCAGAAGCTGGAATGTGCCCACATGTAGTCTGGGGCCCAGGACAGCCCTACGGCTCCGGATGCCTTGACTTCAGCAGAGCACCATGTACTCTGGATAAGTTCCTCAGTTGCTGAGGCTCACTGAGCGTGCCAAGGCTGAGAAGCAGGAGGCCCATCCTACACATCACAGTGGCCATGGCTAGGCTGAGAACAGGAAGACTGTGCTGAACAGGAACCCTCCCGACTCTGCTCCCACAATGCAGCCTATGGAGATGGTCTACTTGGCCTGGTAGGGTGGTACACCCCATCCCCGCCACTGCCCACACTGCCAACGGTGATGTCAAGCAGCTGTGGAGTTGCTAGTACCCTGAGCCTTCCTCACTTCCTCTTGACTCTTACCCCGCCATCGCCAACCCCAGTCCAGATTCCCATGGATGTGACAGGGGACCAGGGGCAGTGACCAGGGGCAGCACTCCCTGCCTTCCAAGACCCTACTCTAGGCAGCTGCCCAAGAGTCCCAGGCTGCACACACACGGGGCCATTTTTTGAATTCTTTGGGAGTGAGAGCAGCCAGGCATCAACAGAGCCCTGTTCACAGGGACCAGGCTGGCAAAGAGAGAGAGAGCAGCTATTGTGCAGGCCCCACTACAGGCTGCAGGATGGTGCCAGCCCACCAGGCTTGTGGCACAGCCTCAGAACAGGGCCATCTCATGAGTGAGGAGGATCACAATTCCAGGGGCTGGACCCTGTCTCCAGATAGGGAGGAGGGCAGCTGTCCCAGAAGGGAGACCACAGAGCAGCCATCTTCTCCCAAAGAACAATGAGGTTGGAACAGCTTCATTACAGGCAGGCTGCTTGGAGTGTGTGGAGTCAACTGAGGTCTCAGGTTAACTGACACTTCACACCCAGGCCTGGGGTCTCAATCCCAAGGGTCCATATTGGCAGTGCTAAGGCAGACCCAGGTAGAGGAGAACCAGGCCCACTCTGTTCCCTCTGGGCAGTATCCTATGATCCTCTCACCTCGGAGCCACACCTTCATCAAAGAACAGAAATCCACACATGCCCTAACGGAAGAGCAACTATCCATAGTGTGAACACTTGAGCAGTGAGTGGAGGGGTGACAGGAAGGCTACAGACAAGCAGAACAAAATGGGTAGGAAAGGGGAAGTTGGGCTGGGGAGATGTTCAGTTGGTGAATTGCTTCCTACACAAACATGGGGACCTGAGTTTGGATCCCCAGCACCCACATGAGAGGCACGTACAGCCGTATGCACCTGCAATCCCAGTGCTGGGGAGCTGGAGGAAGATGGGTTCCTGGGGCTCACTGTCCAGTGCATCTAACTGATTTGGTGGGCTCCAGGTTCAGAGAGAGACCTTGTTTCAAAAAAGTGAAGTGGAGAGTGACTGAGGAAGAAACCCATGACTGATGTCTTAGTTAGGGTTTCTATTGCTGTGAAGAGACACTATGACCACACCAGTCCCTGCAGAGAAAAACTTTTAATTGGGGCTGGCTTAGAGTTCAGAAGTTTAAGGCCATTGTTGTCATGGTGGGAAGTGTGGCTGCATGCAGGCAGACATGGTGCTGGAGTGGTAGCTGAAAGCTCTACATCTGGATTGGCAGGTAGTAGGAAGAAAGAGTGATGCTGGGCCTGGCTTGAGCATCTGAAACCTCAAAGCCCACCCCTAGTGACACACTTCTTCCAACAAGGCCACACCTCCTAATAGTGCCACTCTTTATGGGACTATGGGGGCCAATTTCATTCAAACCACCACAATTGACCTCTGGCCTTCTTGCACACATGGGTATAAACACACACACACACACACACACACACACACACACACACACACACACCAAGGGAAGCGATGAGGAGGATGAATGGATGAGGTTAAACACAAGGGATTAAGAGGGAGGATCTGGAAAAGCAACTGGATGGAGGGCTGAGGGAGTGTATAGATATGGCCATTTAGGTGAATATATTAGATTTGAAGGGTTGTGAGGGAACCCCATGCCCTTCTCAGGTCATGTCCTCAGCCTGATAAAAGAGGTGATTCCTGGTCACCCAGCAAAGCCAGGGCACCAGGATCTACCCAATGAATCTCTATGTGCCAGAGAGGTTCAGATCAATGCACATATCCATCGACCCTAAGGATACTGTTGATGTTGGCTGCCAGAGACAGCACTGAGGTAGGATGGGCCTGGTTCCCATGCACTCCAAAATCCCCTACAAACGTGGAAAGCACCAGAACCCCGGGGAATTTTCCAGAGTAGAGCTCATTCTGCTAACAAGAAAGACCTACCATTACATCTAAGTGGTCAGAGAACTGCCAAAGTATGATGACCCACCCAGCGGAGTGGCTCTCCCTCTGCCCATGTAGCCACTGCCTCCTAGACCTGGTCACCATCCCAGAGCAGCACCACATCCGACCAGGCTCCACTTTACCACCTGAAGCAACACCTGACAGCCAAGCAGCCCTCACAGGCACCCACCCTCTTGTGGAATATTAGTTGAAGATGCGTAACATTTTCATATGCTGTGGAACATTTGTTCAATAATGCAAAGATGTGTTTCATTCTTTTATGTTGCATTGTTTAACTCGGTGAAGTTGTGTTACTTTGCCTGCCTAAAACACCTGATTGGTCTAATAAAGAGCTGAATGGCCAATGGCAAGGCAGGAGAAAGGATAAGTGGAGCTGCCAGGGAGAGAATAAATAGGAGGGGAACTCTAGGCTTGTGAAGAAGAAAAGTGAAGAACAAAAAAAGGAGGCAAGGAGGATGCCAGGGGCCAGACACCCGGCCACACAGCCAGCTGCAGAGTAAGAAAGAAAGATTCATAGAATAAAGAATGGTTAAAAAGCCCAAAGGCAAAATGTAGTTAAAGGGATAATTTAAGTTAGAAAAGCTAGCTAGAAGCAAGCCAAGCTAAGGCTAGGCATTCATAAGCAAGACTAAGCCTCCATGTATTTATTTGGGAGCGGGGTGGCGGGCCCCCACAGAGTGAAAAAACAGACAACAAACAACTCTACCACCCCTCAGATGCTGGTAGGTACAGCCACCTGGGGTATCCACGTGGACCTGCTGAGGGGACCAGCTGGGGTCAGATGGCCATGAAAACCTCTGCACTTGCCACTAATTAGAGAACGTAGCTGTCTGTACTAGTTACTTTACTATCACTAAGATAAAAAGCCATGACTAAGACAACTCATAGGAGGAAGGGTTTATTTGGGCTTATGGTTCTAGGGTGCGCACAGCATGGCCACAGGAGGCAGATATGACAGCTGGAACATCTCAAGCTGTGAGCAGGAAGCAGAGAGGGTGAACTAGGAATGGTGGGTGACTTTGGAACCTCAACACCTGCCCTCGGTGATATACTTCATCCAATAAGTCCACACCTCTTAAGCATCCTCAAACAGCCATCAACTGGGGACCAAGAAGCCAAATGCCAGAGCCTATGAGGGACAATGATCATTCAAGCCATCACATGGACATCATTCATAAGTAAATTTGCTGGGGAAGTCTAAGAAAGAGACCGGAGTTTACAGGTCAATCATTTAAGCAATACTGACATCAGGGGCTTTTAAAGACAAGGGTCTGCCACCTGCCTCCACCTCCTACTAATGCCGTCAGATTAGAGCCCTCGGACACAGTGAGAGGTGTACCCACTTGTCTCTGCCCACTGTCTCCAAGGCTCAGTCCTGTCAAGCTGCCCACCAGGATTTCTATCATGTTGCATACCCTGCATGGACAGCACACTGCATTTTCAACTCAGCTGTGGTCCTCTACTGCTCTCTGGGGATCATTTCCACTCTCCCACCACACCCACCAGGGAAGTCGCCCTCCACATCTTCCCTCCTGCCTTCATGTGTTCATTCTTCTAACTCTCTTGCATGTTCTGTAGCGAATGCTAAAACAATTGCATGTGTCTTCTGGTCCTTTGCTTCTGGATTCTGGGGAAATCTTTCACTTGCCTCTGATTTGTCATAAGCATGCATGTTTGCACATGTATGAATGCACATGGGGTGCATACATGTGTGTGTATGCACATGATGGTTAGTTTCAAATGCAAATTGGCCACAACCTAGAAAGTCACAGTGAGGATTATCTAGATCAAGCTGGCTCATGAGCATGTCTATGAGGGACTGCCTTGACTGTTGGTTATTATGAGAAAACCCAGCCCGTTTGTGGGTGGCACCATTCCCTAGGCACAGAGTCCGGAGCTGCGTAAGACAGGAGGAAGCTAGATGGACGCAGGTAACACAGATGCAATCCTTCTGCTCTGGGCTGTGGGTATCATATGACCAGATGTCTCAAGCTCCTGCCTCCGTGACTTTACTCTCATGATGGGGCTGTAACCTGGAAGTGTGGGTACCATAACCCCCTCCTGCCCTGAGTTGCTTTTTCCAGAGTATTTTGTCACAGCGACGGAAACGGAACGAGGATGTGACATCTGGTCCGTGTGTTTCAAATCCTCTTTCTTCTGCTGATGTCATTTCCACGGGGGTGCATTTCTGTGCCTGCTGCCTTCACTGTCTGGGATCCCTGGTGTCTGATCAGCGTGGGGCTAAGACAGCCTGTCCCTCAATCCTCAGGTCACCAAGCCCCCTGTGGTGGTGCTGGGCAGGGAGCTGGGTCAGTGATCCTTCCTCTGTACCTCCCTCCTCCCAGTCCCCTCTCTCTGACTTAATGACGCCAATGTCCCGTTGGTTGGTGCTAGTGACAGTTATGTGTCGGGGGACAGACATCCCTCAGCTTTGTCCCTCCAGTGGGAAGGTCTGAGAGGTGCAGTGGCCTCTCTATTCACGAGGACTTCCTGGCTATGGTCACCCCTTTTTAAATGGAGCTCCAAAAGTCATAGCGGGGTCTGAAGACCCCAAATTCAGGCTTGTTGATCCCCCACACCAAGATGCCCATTATCTATAAGGACTCCATGGTTGGCATAACTCATAGTCCTGATTCTAGAACATTCCAATCCACCCTCCATGCTTCACTGCCTCCTTGGAATCAAAGGCTGAACTGGTCTACTTACGCCCAGACCAGCAGGAGTCCTGGCAATTGGTCATACACTCACTGGCTTCACTGTGTCTCAGCTTCCTGAGCTGCTAAGGGGTCCTGGTCTACCTCAGAAGGCTGCTATGAGGACAGAGAAGGGGTCACACAGACCTTGTTCCAGGCACAAGGTGGGATTGGTGGAAGCCAGGCAGGCTCAAATCTCCCATGCTGGTCCAACCAGAATGAGGTTCAAGTCTTCAGTTAAGATCTCCTTCTTTCAGGGCTGGAAAGATGGCTCAGCAGTTAAGACCACCAGCTGTTCTTCCAGTAGACCCAGATTCAATTCCCAGCACCCACACGACAGCTTGCCACTGTCTGTAACTCCAAGACCTGAAGCCCTCACACAAACACGCAGGCAAAACACCAATGCACATAAACTAAAAAATAAAAAAGTTATTTTTTAAAAAAATCTTCTTTCTCTGGCCAGTGAGGGGGTGTGAGACAATGCCTGGAACTCTTGCAGTTGCTTTGTGGCCATGAGGCAATCCATCCTGATGATAGTGCCAACACAAAGGGGCCAGCAGCGTAAGAAGGCTGCTAGACCTTAAGGCCAGAGTCCTGAAACCCTTCTGCCACAGGCTATGCAGCTGAGAGCCACCTGGAGTTGGTGGTTCTGTCTCCTATAGCTGATGAGAGTTCACCTCCCCCTTCTATCCCCGCCAATCCCCCCGCACCCACCCACCCACCCACCCCCACCCACCCACCCACCCCCACCCCTGCCACACACACACACAAGATCTGCTTCCAGTTCCCGTCTCGGCTCCAGAGCTGGCTTGGTACCATTCAGTGAGCCCTCCACCCACTGTCCCAAGCTCTGACCTTGGAAACCCTTCCACTTCTCATCCGTATCATTGACTCCCAGGTGATTTCAGATCGCTGCTGAACCTAGGAAGGGCCGGGACTCATTTGGAGTCACTGGCATGATAGTTAATATAGACTGTCCACCTGACAGTCTAGAATCAACCACATCTCTGGGCATGTCTGTGAAGAGAAACTAGACTAGGTTAACTGAGGTAGGAAGACACACCCCGAAGGTGTGGGCACTATGCCACAGGCAGGGGGCTCAGACAGAATGAAAGGGAGAGAGCAAGCTGAGTACAGTGTGCATCCCTCTGCTCTGCTTCCTGACCTCGGATAGAAATGAACAGCCGCCTCTTTCACCTACCACCCTGCCTCCCCCCCACGATGCACTGTGTCCCCAGACTGAGCCAAGACAAATCTTCCCTTGGTAAGCTGCTTCTGTCAGGTGTTTTGTTACAGCAGCAAGAAGAACAACCAACACACTCAGCTTCTCTGCACCAAGGCCGGGACTTGAATCGGGGACATCTTGGCTCTGGGCTGCGCAGCATTCCTAAACAGGCACTCAGCAGCCACCAGCCATCCAGGCAGACCCAACTCTCTGCTAAATTGATACTTTGCAAAATGCACATGTTTCCAATTTCAGAATGAGGCTGGAACTTTGAAGCTGGGGCAGCCTTTCCCTGATGTGGTGAGGATGAGAAAGCGAAGGGAAAGGATCTTTGAAAATGCTCCGCAGAGACCCAGGGGCACCCACAGGCTGGAAGCAGATCAGAAGGCGGCCTCTCTCCTGAGGCTGCAGCGGCCCATGGCCCACTTGAAAGGACCTTGTATCAAATTCACTTTGTTTTTCTGTCTTCTTGGTGCCTCCCTAATGGGATGATGTCGGAGTTGAAAATAAACAAGAGACTGGGTAAACAAAGAGAGCTAGCCATCATGGTACACAAGTCTGGGATCTCAGCTCCGGGGAAGTAGAGGCAGAAGGATTGAAAGCTAAAGTCATCTTCAGCCACATGGTGAGTTTGAGGACAGCCTGGGCTACCTGAGATCCTGTCTCCAAAACAAAAAAGCAAACAAACAAACCAACCAAAGGTGCCCTTCCTCTCACTGGCAGTCTGAGAGCCTCTCCTTGTAGGCTAGAAGGCTGGTAAGAGGCCCCCATCTGCCTCTACTGCCTCCCAGACACCTAGCAGGTACCATCCTGGACTCTGCCTGCACCCTGTTACTCTCTTGTAGTTGCGTATCACTCTCGGAACCACATATGGCAACAGAGATAAAATACAAAAACCCAGCAAAGGAGTTTAAACAAGTCACAGCTAGCAAGGGACAGGACCAAACCTGCAAGTCAAGTCTGTCTGAGTACAAAGCTGGACAGGGCAATGGCACCCTGACCTCCAAGGACCTTACAGTCCCATGAAGCCACTGGCCTGAAATGACACAGAAAACTCCAGATGGCGAATTATCATCCCAAGGAGGTGTGAAAGGGGTCCCAGGGACATGGAAGAAGGAACGTCTTAGAAACCATCTACCAGCCAGACAAAATGTGGGCAAGGACTGACCCCTGCCTCTGTAGGGGTGGTTGTCTGTGCTTTACCCTGAAATACCGCCCCTAGTGAGGCAGCAGGTAACTGCTAGGTACCTGCCCCCACCCCCGGGGCGTGGCCCAGATGAGGATCCCTCAAGACCTTGGAGGAGTACATGCTCACTCTTCCTTTGCTACCTCCTGGATGCTGGTGCTGCAAGGCAGAACTCCTCTGAGAACCGCGTTGGCCCGTGCCCCACCCCTCCCGGATTCAGCGACCAACTCGATTATTCTTGTTGTGCGTTAAACCCTAAATAAATTCCTTTGACCTTCAAACAGACTCTGTGGAATTATCCCATTATCTGGCCCCCCTTTTCCCATTACACCTTAGCCATGGGAAGGCCACTAGGAGGGGTGAGGTGGGTGCAGGGACTATTCACCTTGGGCTGGAGAAAGCAGAAAGGGCAGGGAGACAGTGAAGGAGCCAGAGCTGGGCAAGCCTTATCAGACAGGCAAACAGGGAAACCAAAAGAAGTTTCAGAAGTGAAGTGTGTTTAAGAAGATGGGCGGGTGCGGAGGGTGAGCCACTGCAGCAAGGCATCATGGGAGGAAGGGTCACCACGCAGAGGTTAGGGGTGGGTTTGGGGAGCTGAGAGCAGAGGGAAGTCCTGATGAGCAATGGTTTGCCCCATTCTTGTCCTCCAGCCAGTTCTGAGCTCAAAGTCAAAGGTGTTCCAAGGGCACTGAGGGAACTTAAGGTAACAGGAAGGGGCTGTGGGCATGTAGGACTGGGGTACTGGGATAAGGAGGTAGTGAGAAGGGAGCTCTGGGGTCAAAGCCACGTCTTGGGATGTGAGAGAGCCGGAAAAGAGGTAGGGGCAGAGACTCCCAGCCTGAGCTCCTTGAAAAGTGAAGGGTGTCCTAGGACCAGTAGGGGACTCCAGGAGGGAGTACAGGAGATGATGGCTCAAGTTCAAAGCCAGGGACTGGGGCAGGAAAATAGAATGTTCTGGAAGAAGGAAGCTCAAGGAGGGCCCTTCCTGCCCACGGTCCTCAAGCGTGGGCTCTCTGCCTCAACTCCTGCACGGGCCCCTGGAGCTGTCCCTGTACAGCTGCTGTGAGAGGAGAAAACTGTGTGGATGACTGACTTCCTTCCGGGGTCTTCACTGTCAGGGATCGAGTCTGCAGTAAGTCCACACAGCTCCCCGGGAGTCCCTCAGCTCACCCATCACCAGAGCTTACGCTGTGGGTTTCTTTTTCCTGTTGCCCCAAGAAGCCTGGAACCAGCTCTCCGCTCTAACCTGCCCCTACCCACCCAGTCACGATCTTAGTCTGTGAGGAGCCCCAACCAAGCCTGTGGGTGTGGCTGACACCTGCATTAAGCTCTGTGGTAGGAAGGAGCAGGGGAGAGTGGAGAGGTCAGAAAGGGAAGATTGGAGCTTAGGGGTGTCTAGACTCCCTCAGGTCAGGAGTGACCTGTTAGGGAAACAGGGTCCAATGTTTTAAACTGTTGTCCTTTGCAAATACTTTCTTTCATAACTGTCGGACCCTGTTGCACACAGCCCTGCAAAGCCACTCCATGGTATTCAGCCAAAGGAGCTGAAAATTCACACGGACACTAAGACCTGCTCATGCGCTTCAGCAGCAGCCTGACTCAGAGTCACCTGAGTAGAAGGTGAAGGACCCTTCAAAAGGGGAAGGGTGTAGAGAATGTAGTCCCAGCAGACAACGCAAATGTGGAGGACGGTCTTGAACTTCTGATCCTTCTTCCTCCACTTCCCACTGCTGCAATTATTCCATGCCTGGTTATGTAGGGCTGTGGACTGAACCCAGGACTTTGTGTGTGCTAATTTGGGCACCCTACCCACTGAGCCGTATGCCCAGCCTTCTACTTAATATTTCTTTTGGGTTAAAACTGCTTGCAGCCGGGTGGTGGTGGCGCACGCCTTTAATCCCAGCACTCGGGAGGCAGAGGCAGGCGGATCTCTGTGAGTTCGAGGCCAGCCTGGTCTCCAAAGTGAGTTCCAGGAAAGGCGCAAAGCTACACAGAGAAACCCTGTCTCGGAAAAAAAAAAAAAAAAAAAAAAACTGCTTGCAAAGTCAGGCTTGGTGGCATGCCTTTAGTCCCAGCACTCGGGAGGCAGAGGCAGGCGGATCTCTGGGAGTTCGAGGCCAGCTTGGTCTACAGAGTGAGTTTCAGGACAGAGCCTGTTTCAAGAAGAGAAAACACAACTCTTTGTTGAGAGAAGGCTAGGGTGGCAAATAAAAGAAAGGAAAGGAGGAGGTGAGGGAAGGAGCCAATTGTTAGACACTTTGCTTGAAAACACCATTGTAAAAAGAAAGAAAGAAACCGTTGTAATGCACGACATTTTGTATACTAGTTTTAAAAACAAAACAAAATAAACTTGCTTCCAAAAGTAAAGTCTATTAATTTTATTTGACTTTTATATTTAGACATTTATTTCGGTTTTTGTTTTATATTGAGCCAAGGTTTCTCTATGTAGCCCTGGCTGTCCTGGAACTTGCTACTGTAGATCAGGCTGGCTCGAACTCACAAATATCTAAGTACTAGGATTAAAAATGTGTGCCATCATGCCTGACTAAGTCTACTAATTTTTTTAAAAGAGCCAGGCAGAGGGAAGCACACATGTCTTTAATCCCAGGAAGTGACATGGTTGGGCAGAGAAAGGCCTATAAGGCGTGAGGAAACAGGAACTAAAGCAGTTCAGCTGAGACCCTTTCGGGTGAGGACTCAGAGGCTTTCAGTCTGAGGATTCATGGAAACAGGATCAGCTGAGGAGTTGGTGGGGTGAGGTTGGCTGTGGCTTGCTCTGCTTCTCTGATCTTTCAGCTTTCACCTCAATATCTGGCTCCAGGTTTTTTATTAATAACACCATTTAAGATTCGAACAACACCTTGCAGCCCCAGAGACCCAGGGTGAGAATGTAGAATGGTCAGACCAGCTTGTACCCTCCCAGGCACCCCACACAAAAGCATGGCAGGGCTGGGGAGCTGGTGATAACTGACAACCTGGTTTTGGCTACCCTCTGACATGTGGCTGCTGCCTCAGTTCAGATCCCCAGGTAGCACCTGCCAGAATGGATACCGACCGGTCCATTGCGGCAGAGTCACACTTGAGCCACAGTGTGACATGAGCCTACATTCTACCAGGTGCACGAACGCCGTGAAAGAGCGCCACAGCACACGGCCTGCACAGGCTGTCTGTAGGCTGGGATGGGGATAAAACCTCCCTTTCATGAACCTGTCTGGGACGGAACCATTCCCCTGGACCTGGGGCCACTGCCTTGGCTCTGATGTTCAAAGGCAAGTTGTCAGAGACCTGACCCAAGGGACATGCAGATCACTTACGGGCCAATGGCCTGGCTCTGTGCATGCTTATTAGAGATTTGAGTTTCCTGTGGGAGCAGGGTACCATGAAGCCCTTTTCCCTGCTGTTAACCTGTTGGCCTGCTTGTCCACTTCCTGTGGGACCGGGTTTCCGTGAAGAAGGTCAGGGACCACGAGGAGGCCGGGTATGGGTGGGAGAAGCTCCCTCCACGGTTCCCTTCACAACTGCCATAGGTGGAGACCCCATAGGGCTCCTTGAAAAATGACTCCTGCTATGTGGAGGAGTTGGGAGGATTGAGGACACGGGGTGAGTGAAATAAGCCAGGCACAAGAAGACACAAGCTGGGGCCTTCCACATAGGAGGTCCCTAGGGTCATGAGTCCTACAGAGACAGACATCAGGATGGGGTGGCACTGGGAGCCAATGTTTCATGGGACAGAATTTCCATCTGGGAAGATGAGAAGTTTTGGAGGTGGATGATGGGCACAACCACCTGTGCTTCATGCCACCTAGCTGGGCAACTAGATGTGGGCAAGATGGGAAGGTTTTAGTATAACAAAAACCATGAGACGGGGCTAGGGAGATGGCTCGGGCCGTAAAGAGCTTGCCGCATGAGCATGAGGACCTGAGTTCGGATCTCAGCACCCACATAAGGGCTGGATGTGGTAGCACACCTGTGGGGCAGAGATAGAATATCCTGGAGGATCACTGGGCACCCAGCATAGCCAATTGCTGAGCTCCAAGTTCAATGAGATACTCTGTCTCAAAAAAAATAAAACAGTAGAGACAGATTAAGGAAGACATCTGACTGACCTCTGCGCCCCACGCTCATATATACCTGTATGTATGCGTGTACACATGCACACATATATACATACAAATACACACATACATACACACACAAACACATATATACACACATACAACATACATACACACATACACACACAAACACATACATACACACATACACACACAAACACATACATACACACATACATACACACAAACACGTACACACATGCAAACACACACATACAAATACACACACACAGCTGTAGAGTGAGAAACAGCCATTTTTCCCTTTGTAGTACAGATAATGGAGATGCAGTCACACATTCTATAAAACCCATCCTTCTCAGTTATATAAAAACATATCCAATCACTTGAAACTATACAATGAAAATGAGCCATTTCAGAACAACTCCAGAATGGACGTTACTTCTCTGGGTCATATTCCACAGAAGATGTCAAATGTCCCAGCCAGCAACAGATCTGCTCCTGCTAGACACAAGACTGTCCTCTTCTGTGACATTTGGGGCCACTCCCTGACCCTTCACCCCATGCTCTGCAGTTCCCCCAATGCTACTTCCTTACCTCTGAAGTCCAAAGTACTCATCTTATGGCCAGCATGCCCTCTTCAATGGCCCCCTTCCAGCCAGTCTCTGCCAGGTGAGTCCACAGTCTCCACCTGCAGCTGCCAGCCACACCCAATTCTACTAACGGCCTCCAGGAACTTGTAGAAGCTAAGTCAGGCCCTGCCCTGGCTCACTTCAGACCCCTGACACGGGCTGTGTCACCTACCTGAGCATTCATGTGTCATCCTAAAGCCCTCATGTGACAGGTGTTAGAGACAGGCCCTCGAGAGGTAACTGGGGTTAGATGGGGTCCTGGAACCAAAAGACAAGATGTGGGGGAATGTTTCCATGTCTCCCTGTCTCCATGGGAAGACACAGAAAGAAGGTGCTGTTTACAAGATGGGAATCCAGTCAGCTGACTCTCCACACTGGACTCGAAGACACTAGAGCTGAATTTAAATAACATATGTTGTGTCACACTTTTCCTATGAAGACATGGTATAAATGTCTATTCACCCCAAGCAGAGAAAGGACAACAGACCAAAGAACAGATATTACCAAAGTCCACTTTAGTGAACTAGTCATTTTATTGGGGTTACTTACAGGACCAGAAATGACTCAAAGACAGCTGCATCGCTGAAGCCCACCCCAGCATGAGTGGCAACTCACAAAAGCTGGAAACCTGGAGCTCACTGCACAGCCTGTAGGCAGCTTAGTAGGTTGGAGAGTGTCCTTTTCATGTGGCTCAGTTGATCTGAGTCTTTCCAGGCAGCTAGTCTGGTCTCTACTTCTTGGATGTAGCTTAGATAGTCTGAGAGTGTCTCTCAAACAGTCCCTGTTGCTTATATATGCTTAGGGAAGGAGGGACCTAATGAATCTGGTCAGTTTCAGGGACTTCCTAAAGCTTTTGAGTTGTTTTTTTCCTTAGCTTAAGGAGCTTCTCTGCAGGATCGAATATTCTACCTTCCCTTAGAACATCCTGTCTCTTATTGAACTTCCCTCTAAGACAGATGGTTTATCTCTTAGGAAATCACCACAGGACATCTATGCAGAGCAAGGAAGAAGAAAAAGGGGATGGATGAAGGTATTGAAGAGAAATGAGTGGAGGGTTATTGAATAGATGCTTCAGTTCTTCATCTAATTTTTAAATGTTTTATAATAACATGTATTCATTGTGTGCATGTACACATGTGCAAATGCCACACCCTGTGGCATGCGTGGAGGTCAGAGGACTACTTGGGAAAATTAGTTCTCTCCGTCTACCATGTGGGTCCTGGGGTTGGACCCCAATGGTCAGGCTTAATTGAATGTACCTTTAGCCTGCTGGGTTTCTGTTCTCAAACATATCTAAGATGTCTTTTCCTCTTGGGACCCAGAACCAGCAGAAGGACTGGAGGGGGCAGGAGGGGTTGGGCACAGCCTCAAGCAGGAAATTCCAACTAGCCAAGATGCCTGCCCGTGGGTAAGGCTTCGGGTGGGGACCCATTGGCTTCAAGCAGAGGTGGGCCTGGACCTGGGGGCCAGACTCACTTTCACCAGCAATCTAAAGAAAGCAAAGTCTCACTGTCCTTGACTACAGGCCACCTGCTGAGATGGGGCTGGGGACCAAAGCCAGGCCCAGGGTGCCTCTGGCTCCACCTGCCCCAAAATACACTGGCCCGGCAAAAACCATGTCAGACCACCTGTGACCCCAGAAGCTACAAGCCCAGGGAACCATAGGCAGTGGCATAACCAAGACAGCATACCCACGTGTGATACAGCTCAGTTCAACAAAAAGGGTGTTTGGGGGTCATACCCACAACCTCAGTGGGAGGCGGGAGTGTCTCACTGGGCTGTGACTTCATTTCTATTTATAGACCTTTTAGGAGATGAGGTCTCAGGCCAGGTATGGTGGAGCAAGCCTGTCATCCCAGCACTTGGGAGGTGGAAGCAGGAGGATCAGGAATTCAAGGCCAGGTTCAACTACAGGAATTCAAGGCTAGCCTTAGTGAATGTGAGGCCAACCTGGGCTACATGAGACCCTGACTATATATATATATATATATGGAGAGAGAGAGAGAGAGAGAGAGAGAGAGAGAGAGAGAGAGAGAGAGAGAGATGTAGTCAGATATTTTCCTGTGTCCCGCCTGGTCCCGTAGCTTGGACCCAAGTAAACACACAGAGGCTTATATTACTTACAAACTGTATGGCCTAATGGCTCGGGCTTCTCACTAAATTCAGCCCATTTCTGTTAATCTACACATTGCCACATGGCTTCGTGACTTACCAGTACTTTCACATCTTGCTTCTCCTGGCAGCGGCTCCCACCATCTCCCATTCTCCTCTCTTCTCTTCTCTCTCTAGTTCGAATGCACCGCCTAACCTTGTTCTGCCTTGTCGTTGGCCTAACAGCTTTATTTATCAACCAATCAGAGCAACACATATTCACAGTGTACAGAAAGACGTCCCACAGCAGAGAGAGAGAAAGATTGAGATCTTGATATATATGTTGTCCAAGTTGACCCCAAACTTCTGGGTTCACACATTCCTCCTGCCTCATCTTCCGCAGTGGCCAAGATGATAGGTGTATAATCAATACAGCCATTATCTACTCAAAAAGTCATACTTATTTATGTGCAAAACTTGACCCTGAAGTCCTGAAGTCCTGCTTGACCAGGCTGTTGCAAATGAAGGTGTGGGCTCTGTCTCCCATGGCCACCTCCCAGCTAGCCTCCTGTTGAGGACCGATTCCCCCAGAGCACCAGCCTACAGTGGGCAAACCTCTCTCCATAGAGAAAAGCCCCAGAGGGTGTCACCTGACCAGAACTCCAGGAAAGGGACTGAGAAGCCTAGGCCAGCCTGTGTGAAGCAGGAAATGGGCTGGAAAGAGGGGACCAGAGAGATGTTCAGTGGCCAGTCTCCCTTCATCTTTCTTACCCTTCACAGCAGCTTGCCCATGCTGTCTAGCCCAGGGAAGCACAGGAAGACAGACTCCGGGACTCTCCGCTGGCCTTGGCCTGGCAGGAAGGCCTGCTGCCCACTGGCCAGCTCTCCTGGGCAGCAACATGGGAATTCCCTGGGGGCTGAGCTCTGTCAGGAAGCGCTGCTGGGTACAGGGCGGGCGTCTCTTATTCCCATAGACTCTCCCTGCAGATGACCCGGGCAGGCTCCTGGGCAAGCCCACTTGGCCTGTGTGCAGGAAAAAATACCACTCTTATGAGGCAATGCTTTGCAGAGACCCAAGAGAGGGGGCCGGGCCCCACCCTGACTTCTCATCCGCTCCCTCTCTTCCCTAGACCCATACCACAACACACACACACACACACACACACACACACACACACACACACACACACAGTCACAAACACACTCGCAAACATCAGGGTACAGAATGAATCTTAGAACTGCACACTTCATTCAGGATGGTGAGGCCGTGGCCAAGGCCCGTGATCTGACCACCCCCTTTGTCTCCTTCGTGGAACAGTCACTTAGGATTTCACCCCAGAGACCACAGGAGCAGAAGCTTCATGATTCAGGCAAGGAAACGAAGACTCAGGGGGGCAACATGACCTGCAGTGAGGTACACTGGGAGCCACGTCATCCCAACCCTGTGCACAGAGCACAGGAAGAGAGACAGAATGTCCAGACACACGGGGAGGTAGAGGCAACCTGGGGGCCTGCTCAGCCCTTTGAGCAGAAACCAGGAGAAGTCCCATTTTGCACACAGTTCCATGTCACCTCTTGGCTCCAAGAGCAGAAACCCACATGACGCTGGACTACCAGGTGGGACATGCACCTTCCTGTGAGCTCCTTGCCAGGTCTGCATCTGTCCCCCGTTTTCCCTTCCAGTTATCACCGATCACGAAGGCAGGAAAGAGGATGTTTGGACCCCCTGAGAGGACTCTTGAAATTCTCCGTGGTCCAGTTCACTCAGCACTGGCAGAAGCCAGCTTCCTGTTTATAAAGGGGGAATGGGGAGGGGCCTGGGCCACCTAGTCACCAGCTGAGCACCCCAAAGCAAGTTGAGGGGCCTTAGAAAACACCCGGGCTTAATAATGAAATGAAAAAGAACTTGGCAGGCAGTGGCTGAGTTTTGCTGGACCCAAACACTTAAAAGATGTTGGATTCATCCATTCCTGGGCGGGGTGTCCTCAGAAGGGGGTACACAGCACTGAACAACTGTCTGCCACGTGCTTGCAACCTAAAAAGCCCATTTCTCTCCCCCCTCCTCCTCTTCCCCTCTCCCTCTCTCCCTCTAAAACACAAGGTCTGTCCATGTAGGCCACACTGTCCTGGAACTCCCTGTGTAGCCCTGGCTGGCCTTGAACATGCAGCCTCTTGTCTCTGCTCCCTGAGTTCTTGGATTACCAGCCTGCACACACCCCTGCTTCTCCAAAGACAGTTTTCCTCAATGTTTCAGAAAAATTGAGGAATCACCAGATACTTTTACAGCCTAACAACTTTAGCATCTTATTTTTCAAAATAAAAGCTTAGAGCTGGAGTGGGGCTCAGCAGTTAAGAGCACTGGCTGCCCTTGCATGGACCCAAGTTCAGCTCTCAGCACCCATGCAGCAGCACACAGCCATCTCTAACTCCAGTGCCAGGGGCTGATGCCACTTCTGGCCTCTTCAGGCACTGCACACACATGGTACACACGTACATTGTACACACATGCTCATATACATAAAATTAAATAAATAAATAAATTTTAATTAAAGAAATACAATTTTAAATATGGATGGGGGAGGCGGGCAGGAAGGAGGAGTTTTCCTCCCCTTCAATATGCAAGAAGCAAGTCCACCTGTGGGCAGGAAGGGGTGATTTCCCTAAAGAGCCAACTTCTTGCCTCAGATGGATCTCTCTGTTCTGCTAGTGAACTTGAAGAGCATCCATGAGGTTGGGGGCTGACTCCTGTGGGACTGTGTGTGTGTGTGTGTGTGTGTGTGTGTGTGTGTGTGTTTCATCCCTCAGTGTGCTGCTTTTTGAGACAGGGTCTTTCACAGGCCTGGAAGAGTAGACTGTCTGGCTAGTGAGCTGCAGGGACCTGTCCGTCTCTGCCTCCCTGGTGCTGGCATTATAAGCGTATGCCATCATGTCTGGGAATCAAACAAGTCCTCAGCTTTAACATCCAACACTTTGTGTGTGGACTGAGCCATCTCCCCAACCCACCTGAGAGAGCTTTGAGGAAGTATTCTGGATGATTCTGCCACTCCCAAGACTATGAGACTTTTTTATTTTGAGTAACAACACCTCCACCCTACTCTCCCCAGGGCTACCATCCCACTGCAACCTGCTTCCTATTGTCCCAAGTTCCAAGAAGGCCCGAGAACTATCAGAATGACTTCCAGGAAACTCCTGCAGAGGGACCGAAGCTGCTCGGTCCACTTTTTCTGGGGCAAAGGCAACTCCACACCGGAGGCAGCGGAGCAGCATGCTGTACCAGGTTGGGAGCTCTCTCCCCGGCCTCACCCTTGCCCTTCCCACAGCAGCTGCCCAGGAGGCCGTGGTCTGACCCAATTCCCAGGCTCTTTTCTGAGCTCCAGGCCAGACTTACACCATGCTTCTGTGAGGCAGGTCTTGATCACCAGCCCTGCATGCCCAGGTTCCAGCAGGCAGATGTGTGTCACAGGCCTACTGTTATGTACCAGATATGCTTGGCCAAGTAGCCCCACAGCCTGAGTAACTCACGAGGTAGGGATGGGGGTAGCACATGGAGCCCCATGAACCTCTGCAGGAAGTCAAAGAGCTGTGTGGTATCGCACACGTGGCCATGCCCTACCTAGTCCGTGCCTTTGTACTGAGAGGCCTGTGAGCTGGCTAAGGCCATAACCAATACAGGGTCTCTCGCTGGCCTAGAACTTGCCAGTGAGGCTAGACTGTCTGGCCAGAGAACCACCAAAGGCTGTCCCCAATCACAGGCCTTTAGGGAACGAGCTCCCGGAAATCCAGAGACCCTGCCTGGGTAGCTTGACTACCACGCCAAGCCCTGCCTCAGCTTGGCACTCTACCTTGTGCTATCTTGAGGGTGAGGAGAGTTGGAGAGACCATTTAGTTGGCAAAATGCTCACAGGGCCAGCTTGAGGACCTGAATTCAGTACTGCAGCCACAGTCTGGGTGGCTTAAACAACAAAGACATATTCTCTTCTGTGCCCTCATCTCTGGCGGGAGGAAGTAAGGCTGTGGGTATGGCAGAACCCTGCTTGCTCCCTGGGTTCTAGGGAAGCTTCCTTCCTGTCTCAATCAACTCTCAGTCTTGCCAGGAATCCTTGGCTTGTGGCCACATCAGTCAGATGTCTACATCCATCGTCACCAAGCCTTCCCGTTGTTTCTCTGTGACCAATGTCCCTCTTCTTTAAGGACATCACCCTGGATTGGGGACCCAACCTTCCGCTGACGACCTTGCCTTGTAGTGCCATCCAATGACCCCACTGCCAAATGCAGTCAGATTTTGAGGCTCAGGAATTGGATTTTTGAGAAGGATTTTGGGAGGTCGCTCCCTAACCCCTTTTAAGAATATTCTAGAAGCAGACGCTGTCCTCGCCCTGTTTTTGTGTCTTGCCTTTGTATTCTAGTTCCCATCTTTGCATATCTGGAAAAGCAGGTGGAACTTTAAAATAAATAAACACACACCAAGTAGTGTATCTAGATGAGAATGGTGCCAATAACGGAACTGAGTGCTGGGGTGGTGGGACGCCACTGTCGGAGACCCCAGCAGCTTGCCAGGACACACGACCAGGGTGGCTCTGGGAAGCCTCCGGCACTACACACTTGAGTCAGGAGCGCACAGGTTCTCATTCCAGTGAGGAGGCCTGGCAGCTGTACACAAGAGACTGAGGAGGGAGAGGATGGGTGGCCACCACCCAGGTGGGAGCAAGGATAGTTCCTGGTCCAGCTCTGGAGCTGGGAATTGAACTGCAGACTTGTGGGCCTGGAGGAGTCTAAAGGAGGACATATCATGCTGTGGGCTGTGCACGGTGACCTGAGTGAGGGAAAGAAGAGCCCCACGGAAGGGGCTGCAGCCAGGGACAGCAGAAAGCAGGGGTGCTGCTCTCTGCATAAAAGGAGTGGGTGGATGCGTTTGTGGCTGCTGTGAGGGTTGAGTCTGAGCACCTGATAAACAGCAGGGCTGCTGGGTGATGAGAAGTCAGAAACGGAGTTGTCTTGATAGTTCAAGAGTGTTCGCTGCTCTTGCAGAGGACCTGAGTTTGGTTCCCAGTATCCATGTTAGGTGGCTCACAACTACCTGTAACTCCAGCTCCAGGGGATCTGACACCCTCTCCTGTGCTGCTCAGGTACCTGCATTCACATGCACATACCTACACACACACACACACACACACACACACACACTTAAAAAAATTTTAATCGTAAAAAAAAAAATAGCAAGGGGTCACTGTATGTCTATCTGAGGAGTTAAAATTACAAATACTGATAATACTAAGTGCAGACAAGGATGTAGAGCAGCTGAACCTGACCAGCCTTAAGGGTGGGAATGCACAGCTGATGCATGTCACAATGCTCAGCACCCTCACCCTGAGTATTTCCCCTAAAGAAAAGAACACCTTGCCGGGTGGTGGTGGTGGTGCACGCCTTTAATCCCAGCACTCGGGAAGCAGAGGCAGGAGGATCTCTGTGAGTTCCAGGCCAGCCTGGTCTACAAAGTGAGTTCCAGAACAGCCAGAGCTGTTACCCAGAGAAACCCTATCTCAAACAAAGAAGAAGAAGAAGAAGAAGAAGAAGAAGAAGAAGAAGAAGAAGAAGAAGAAGAAGAAGAAGAAGAACAACAACAACAACAACAACAACAACAACAACAACAACACACAAAATTCACATCTCCAATTCATATTTCCAATCTATATACAATGCCCCAAACTGGAGCTATGGTTTGGATCTAGACTGTGCCTTACCCTCCATGTACTGGATCTAGACTGTGCCTTACCCTCCATGTACTGGATCTAGACTGTGCCTTACCCTCCATGTACTAAAAATGTGGTTCCTAGACTGTGATGCTATTGGGAGTTGGAGCTTAATGGGGGAAGTGAAGTCATTGGA
The DNA here is from genome assembly GCF_949786415.1 of Peromyscus eremicus. Classification (NCBI taxonomy): domain Eukaryota; kingdom Metazoa; phylum Chordata; class Mammalia; order Rodentia; family Cricetidae; genus Peromyscus; species Peromyscus eremicus. The sequence goes on from NC_081416.1 coordinate 57,587,707, forward strand.
GGTGGAGCCTCAATAGTAGTGCTGGCTCCCCACCCCATCCAGTGCCCCTTTTTGCTTCCCGATGCCACAAGGTAAGCAGGCCTCTGCCACCATGTCTTACCCACCACAGTGTGCTTCTTCTCCACTGGCCTAAAGCAACAGGGTTAAGGACCTATGGATTGAAACCTCTGAGGCTATGAATGCTTAGTCATCGTGGAGTGGCACTACTTGAGAGGGACTAGGAGGCATGGCCTTGTTAAGAGTGGGCATGGCCTTGTTGGAGGAAGAGTGTCACTGAGGTGGGCTTTGAGGTTTCAAAAACCCAAGCCAGGGCCACTGGCTTTCTTCTCCTGCCTGCAGACCTGAATGTAGAACTCTCAGCTACTTCTCCAGCACCATGTCTGCCTGCATGCTGCCATGCTCCCCACCATGACAATAATGGACTGAAACTCTGAAACTGTAAGCAAGTTCCAATTGAATGCTTTCTTAGATGAGTTGCCATGGTCATGGTGTTTCTTCACAGCAATAGAACAGTGACTAAGATAGAGTCTCCTGCATGGGCTGGTCTTGAACTCACTACACAACCAAAAATGGCCTTGAACTCCTGATCTTCTACCTTCTGAGTGCTGGGGTGACAGGGGTGCACTTAACACATCTGACTTTTTCTTTATTAAATTATGCCAGGTATTTGGTCCCAGTGATGGAGAGGCAACAAACACAAATGGAAATAACTGGCCTGTCCCTGGGTGAATGGACAAATGGCAGTCAGTCCTGGCCAGGGACCAGTCAGCAGCAAACAGGAAGAGCTCACAGTGTTTTGAATGACTCAAAGTGAATTGTGCTGGGCAAAGGCAACGAGCCTGGAAAGTTCCATGCTGGATGATATCATCGACAGGACAATCTACAAATGGCAAAGTGAGATGGGGAAACTTGGAGAACAGGCCATGACCACTGAGGTCAGTGGGGGTGGATTTTGCAGAGAGTGGAACTGCTCTGGTGTGTCAGGCTTCTGTGAGAGTGCAACTGTGCACATAGCTATGCCACTAAGACATGCTGGAAACAGACTCGGCTTCACCATCTCTCCAAATGGCTTCACAACACTCTGTAGAGCCAGAATTTTATACCCAGATGGACTATCCCACCATGGACCAAATGAAGATCTTTTCAATCAAAAACAAAGAGTTGGGGGCTGGAGAGATGCTTTGTCAGCTAGGAGTGCGTGTTGCTCTTACAAAGGACACGGGTTTGATTCCCAGCACCCACCTCACAACTCATAAATATCTGTAACTCCAGTTCCATGGAATCTGACATCATTTTCTGGAATTTCAGGGCCCTGTAGCCACTTGTGCAAACACAAACATATACATAAAAATAAATCTTTTATTTTAAAAAAGGAGCTGTTACTGACATAAACACATGCATGCAAACAGGCACATACATATATACTTCATTTCTATCTGCTCACCCTAATGGAGTAACCCTCCATTTGCACTGCCATCTGAGATAAGATATGAGTTTCCTTGGCTGATACTGACAGATGGGAAGCCGGGTCGATGATGGTCTTCCCAGCACTGGCATCCTGAGGTCTCTGAGGCCCTCAAGGCTGCGGCATATTTGCTATTTCTGTGCAGCTTATCCTGGGGCCACTGAAACAATGAACCAGGCCGAGGTGTATCCGAGACTCCACCCAACAAGCTTGGCATCTACCAGAGTAAAATGAAAGGCAAATCCCAACATGTCCCAAGTGTTATATAATTGTTGTAAATAGCTTTTAGCAGATTACACAAACACTGAAAATATTCAGTACATGTTGAGTGGGAAAATTGCACATATTCTCTAATTACAGATATCACACACGGGATCCAGGATGCAGCAGAGTCACCCAGGCTTTCAGTTTTACTCAAAGTGATATTTTATTTGGCCTGATTTTCAATTGTTGGCTGGCACTTAAAAACCTGGAGAACCTGTGTAAAGACTCAGGTCCCTAGGCCTTGCAGATTTGAAGGTGAACCCGTGCAGGGCTTAGTTCACACAAGGTCCCCTGCATGGGCTACAACAGCCCCTTAGAGAGGGCCTGAGGCTCCCCTGGTGGCCTGTCCCCACCTGTCCTGCTCCTGTCCTTCTGTGAGCATGCAATGCAAGGCTGAACAGAGGGCCTCAGCGCTGCCAAGTCTTCCTCATGCTCTTCCTCTCTAACATACCTTTCCTGCCTCCTCACCTGCCAAGCTCATGACAGTTCTTGGAGCCTCTGCAGAAGACCCATTTCTTCCAAGACACATTTCTAAACCTCAAGCGGCTCTCTGTGGGATGTCTTCCCCACAACCCAGTCATCCCTCCCTCCCCCTGGAGTCCATGGTGGTTCCTTCCATCATTTATCCCCTACCATGGACCAAGGCTCCACCGCACCTTGGTACTGTACTCTGTGTGTGTGTGTGTGTGTGTGTGTGTGTGTGTGTATGTGTGCACTGAAGGCCCTGGCTGTGATGCCAGGCCAGGCTCCCAACCCTTTGGTCTGAACAGAGATCACAGGTGGTATGACACCAACCTTGCAGTCTGAGGGCCTGTACCACCTCAGAAAGTCAGTACAGCAGCCACTCCTTTCTTGGGGACTGGGCCTCAGACATCCCAGGTTAAAGAGGCCATCTGCCACTTCCCACCTCCTCCTGTACCCCTGCAGGAAGTCTCTGGAGCTTCCTGAGTTGAGGACTGGTGGTGCTGGAAATACCAGGCCAAGGACAGTACTCAGCAAGGTGTGTGCATGCAGGCACCTTGGGGTCCAACACCCTGCAAGCTCCTGAGAGTCACTGGATCCTGGTCTATCTGAGTATGTCAGGGTACCCGCCTCCCGCCACCTCCCAGCCTGAGGCCATGCTGGTCCTCCCACCACTCCCCTCTGATATGTCCCTTCCTAGAGCTGAGGCTTATGCCATTTCTCCCCACAGAGGGGAAGAATCCAGAGCTGGACTGAGTTTATCTTCTTAGTGCTGTGTTCCCAGTATTGATGTTCACCAATGGATGTTTGCTGAATGAATGAACGAGAGTATGGCAACCGGAAGTTCTAGGAATAGAGAAAGCCAGGCCTCAGAAGCCACTCTAGAGTGAGGCAAGGTGCTAACTCCAGTGTATTCCCAGGCTGCATCATAACTAGAACCATCAGGAAGTTGGCCAATTCCAGCTACCCCAGACTAAACCCTCCAGGGACAGGAAGAAGTACCCAGCTGCCTTACCTCTGGTTCTGACCTTGTGCCAGGCCCCTCAATCCCAAGTTCCAGCTGTGATGCCACACCCCCACAGCCAGTACCTCAGCTTCTCCAGAACCGCAAACCCAAATAGCCCCGCCCTCACAAAGCCCCGCCCCAAGTAGGTCCACCCACCCCAATTTGCAGCCGCTTTGCCTAATACCTGGCCTCAGGCACTAGTCCTTACTTCAAGGGTGCCAGGTCTTTGATGGCACTTGCCAGAGTCTCATGGACAGGAGATAGTGGCCCAGGAGGTCGGCTGCAGGGCCAGCTCAGAGTATCGGACACTTCCACTGTTAACACTGCATGGGCAGCTCAAGCAATCAGACTCGGTTATTGACAGAACTGGAGGCAAAGTCGATGGTGACTCACCCATACGGCACCCAGATTCAGGGGTGGGTCTCACCCTGACCAAGATTTGACGTGAGCATGAGAGGGGCATGCCCTGGCAGAGTGGAGCATGTCCCTTTCCAGGCAGACAGCCGCAACTGACGTAGACGCATGCCTGCTGCATGCTCTGCCTGTGCCTTCCAATGGTGATGAACAGGAGTGGGTGGGTCACCATTCATTGCGGACCAGGAGCATGCTGGGATGTTAGTGGAGGCGTGGCACCCAGAACCTGGCTCCTCCTCCATCGCCTCAGGGCACTGTGTGCTGGCTATCGCCTTCCCTACTGCGGAGGAACAAGAGAGTTGCTTGGGCTGACCGGTGTGTGGGGGTGGGAGGCGGGGAGTGGGAGGGGGGTGGCCAGGCTGAGCAGGTGCCAGGAACCACACCAGCCTCTATCTATCCCCTCTGCCCTTGGCTTCCTTTTCCCCAGTGCCTCAGTTTCTTCTGCTTTCACCTCGTCAAGCTTACTCGGTGCTGTAGATCGTAGCCACCCTGGAGGGTATGCAGTGGTGCTGCATGTGGCTTTGCTCCGTGTGTACCAGGCACATATAGGGGCCATTCTGGCCCTTCAAAGGGAAGCAGGGGCCATGTGTTTCTTGGATGCAAGCTCCAGGAGCCTCTAGACTACACTATAGCTAAGCACCTATGAGCTGGGGGGAAGACCACTTGGGGGACAACTACTGCAGCTTCTGTGGGAGGGACTGTCTCCCTAATCAAGTGTCCAGAATGGTGGCATGGTGGGCAGAGAGAGCAGGGGAGGAGGAGATGCTAAAGCTTCTTCTGGAAGTCACTTAGAAGTGTCTGCCTCCCACAGGACAGGTTTGATGTGGACTAAATGCTGTATCTCTCCAAACGTACGTGTGGATCCCAAGCCCCTGAGCGTGGCATTAGGAGGTGATCGTTGGGTCAGGGGACCAGTCCCACTGAGAGCTCTCCCTCTCTTCCTACTGTGCGAGGGTGCAGTGAGAAGTCCACCCCCTGCAAACTGTCCCTGAGCTCAGCTTCCTCGACTGTGACAAATGAATCTGGATAGGATACCAGCTCTGGAATGCAATTCCCTCAGGATTACTCGGGGGTGTGTGTGTGTGTGTGTGTGTGTGTGTGTGTGTGTGTGTGTGTGTGTGTGTGAAGCCATAGGACACCTTCAGGCGTCCTTCCGTAGGTGTCGTCTGCTTTGTTTTGTTTGTTTTTTTGACTCTCAGTCTCTCACTGGCTTGGGACACTTACTAGGGTAGGCTGCCTGGCCCGGGAGCTCCAGGAGATGCAGTCACAGGTGGTTGTGAGCCCCCTGAAACGGTGCTGGGAACTGAACTCAGGTCCTCTGTAAGAGAGTACACCCTCCTAACCACAGAAGCCTCTCTCCCACACAGCTTTTGTTTCATGGCGTCTGTGGAGGTCAGAGGGCAACTAGCAGGAGTCCCCGCTCGCCTTCTACCATACGGTACGAGAACTCAAACTCGGGTCATCAGACTTGGCAATACCCACCAAGTCACCTTGCCAGCCGCGTGCCCCACTTTTTACATGGGTGCTGGCTGTCAAACCCAGTTCTCAGGCTTGTGCAATGGGCACTTCACCAGTTCAGCGGCCCCTCCATCCCACCCCCCAGGGGCTTTTGTGCCTGGCTCCTTCTAGCCCCCTGAGACCATTTCTGTTTCCTTAGGCTTCCCAGGAGTGCTGTGCACTCGCAGCACACAGGGCCTCCCATGATTCTGAGCCTCACGGCCTCCTGCTGACATGGTGAGCCACCCTCTGCTCCCTGGTCTCACTCTTCTTCATTCTTCTTTTATTCCTTCAGAACAAGAACATTCGACTCAGGGCAGAAAGCAGCGTCACCATAACCAGAAACGTAGATTCCAGTCTTCTTCTGCTTTGACCTAATTTAGAAGAGGCCTGTTAGACACCCATGCTCAGGTTATAAATTTTTGTTTTTATTGCATTATAATTACAGAGTGTGATTTATGGAAACATAAAAGTGTAATGTAAGAGCCAGAAAAATGTCAGTTCTCAGTGTGTGCACAGAAGGTATGCCACACACACAAAACACATACGTACATATATAACACACACACTCCTAGACCACACACATTCTCTCTCTCTCTCTCTCTCTCTCTCTCTCTCTCTCTCCTCTCCCTCTCCCTCTCTCTCTCTCTCTCTCTCTCTCTGTCTTTCCCTCTCCCTCCCTCTCTCTCTCTCTCTCTCACTCTTTCTGTCTCTCTCTCTCTCTCTCTCTCTCTCTCTCTCTCTCTCTCTCTCTCTCACACACACACACACACACATTCACACACCCATGCCCACTCAGATGTTAGTTATAACTATGAATACATGTCATAAATCAAAGACTGAGAAAAACACGTGAAATCTAAATCTTTTTTGGGACAGGATCTCACTTTAGCCCTGGCTGGCCTGGGACTCTCCTCCTGGCTGGCCTTACACTTGCAGCAATCCTCCTGCCTCTCTTAGAGGGTGCTGGATCCCCACATGCTGGGCAAACATTTCTTTACTGCAGGTTTATCAGCACTTACCCAGACACTGTTTCAACAATTATCAGTCTCCAGCTTCTAAGAAGGTAATATGGGGTGTTTTACACAAAGGGTTAGAGTTGGGACCCCATCTCAGACCCTGTGATATTTCCTAGTGACATCTACAAAGCCCACACTTAGACAAGATGGCAAACAGCTCCACAGGCACATTGGGCCAACACTCCCACCCTGCTGGCTCGAGCTCATGAAAAAAAGTCTTTTCTTTCTCTCAAAGCTTAGGGAAAATCAAAGGAAGAAAAAGAGACACCAGGATAACATAGGTTTCTGTCTGTTTCTCCTCACGTTTCCAACATTTCCCCACGACATAAGGTAGGGCACAGCTACCTATTGCCATCAGCCCCCCTCAGCCTGTCTTCACTGTGAAATACAGAATGACTTTCCCCACTCTGTTCATGTGTTTGCCGTTGAATTTCACTTGGACCAGTATCTACCCTGCGCCCTCGTCTCCCTGCGGCTACATTCAGTTAGTATGCATTGGCTGCACGTTTCTGCCCACTGAGCAGAGGGGCTTTAGAGGTTCCAGTTGAACATGCTGTACACGTGTACAGCTTAATCCAATTTATAGTCTCCTTAACAAGAGAATCTGTTCCATTTACGTTTATTATTGTTCGGTTTTTAAGGATTTATTTGTGATTTTTATATATGTATGTGGGGTGGGAAGAGGTTGTGCACGTGCCTACAGAGGCCTGATTACAGACTGATAGATGTGGTCCTTCCCGAGGCTCCACCTCTTCCGCTGTCTCGCCATGCCATCCCTGCAGGTTCTGTGCTAGATTTGGCTCTCTCTGTGCTCTTCTTTGGTGGATTTGGTTCTTTTTTTTTTTTCCCTGTTTTATCACATACTAGTGGGTTTGTCCTTTCTGCTCAGTTTCAGTTTGTTTGGTTTTATTTTGGTTTTTTTGTGTCCCTTAAGATCCTGAGAGAGGAGGGATCTTGGTAGACATCATCATTTTAACAAATGGATAAATTCCTCCTGCTCTGGCCCGTTCTCAAACCCTGAAGAGAAAGAAGATGAGGGGCAGTCGCTGGCGATCCCATCCGTTCAGCACATCTTTACCTCACAGTCTGAGTCATCTGGGGGAGTCTCTGCAGGCACGAACCTCTCTCTTGGTGCTGTGTGGTTCCTCACACTCTCCTGTTCTGGTGTCTCTGTGGGTGTCTGATGGAAGCTGAGGAGCAAAGAGCTCGGGTGTATTATCAGCAGAACCAACACCCCTGCCTCCCCATGTCACCCCGGGCCACTTACAGCTGAGTTCTTCCCACTGTGCCTTGAAGTTTTAGCACAAACACGAGCTAATGAAGGTGAAGGAAGTGGAAGGAGCCGTTAACATGAAGCAGATGACCTCCTGCAGATGTTAAAATCTGCTGCCTGCCCCCCAACACCTGGTACTCCCTCCAAGATTCAAGGAACATGCATCAAAAGTATCCAGACATGGGGCTGAGGCTGGGACTCAGTGGGTCGAGTGCTTTCCTGGCATGTTCAAAGCCCTGGGTTTCATCTCTGTGGTCCTTAAACCAGGTGTGGTGGTGCACACCTGTAATCCCAGCACTTGGGGGACGGAAGGAGAATCAGGAGTTCTAGAACATTCTCTGCTACATAGAAAGTTCAAGGGCAGCCTGTTACACGAGATCTTGCCTTTTTTTTAAAAAAAAAAAAAGTATTGAAACCTAAAACCAGCAACTGTACTGGCTACGTAAATCAACTTTTTCTTTATTCTGCAATGACACAGTGAAGTCACATCAATTGCTTGGCATGGTGGCGCATGCCTTTAACCCCAGCACTCAGGAGGCAGAGGCAATTTCTGCGAATTCAATGTCGGTCTGGTCTATATAGTGAGTTCCAGGACAGCCAGGACTACAAAGTGAACCAAAGTGGGGGAAAAAGCTATTCAGAAATGGCTTACTGTAAGCAGAGGCCTTGAACATTGGGCAGTTGGGTCTCCAGTGATGGTGGTATTGATGGGGTCCAAGAACTCAGCTCCTATGGACACCACGGGAGGAGAAGCCTCACAGAGAAAAAAGTTTCCCAATATATCAGGGTGATTTAATGTGGTCGTATTGTGTTCCCCAAAATATTGTGTACCTTAATAAACTTATCTGGGGTCAGAGAACAGAAAAGCCACAAGATATTTAGGCTAGAAAATGTTAGCACACGCCTTTAATCCTAGCATTCCAGAGACAGAAATCCCTCTGGATCTCTGTGAGTTCAAGGCCCAATTGGAAACAGCCAGGCATGGTGACTCATGCCTTTAATCCCAGAAAGCAGCCTTTAATCCCAAGGAGTGGTGGTAGAAAGCAGAAAGGTTTATAAGGCGTGAGGACCAGAAACTAGAAGCATTTGCCTGGTTAAGCATTTTGGCTGGTTAAGCTTTTAGGTTTGGAGCACAGTTCAGCTGAGAGCCATTGGGATGAGGACACAGAAGCTTCCAGTCTGAGGAAACAAGATCAGCTGAGAAGTGGCCAGGTGAGGTTAGCTGTGGCTTGTTCTATCTCTCTGACCTTCCAGCATCATCCCAATAACTGGCCCCAGGTTTGATTTTATTAATAAGACTCTCTAAGATTCATGCTACAATTTAACCAGCAAATGTCCCATCATCAGGACATCATTTTCGGTCTTGAAAATAATATTCATAACTGGGATAGCTTGCTTGCTCAAAAAGTCCTAGGTTCAATCACCAGCACTCCAATGATGGTGACAGCGATGACAATGACTATACTAGTCAGGGTGCTCTAGAGTAACAGAACACCCCCCCCCCTCTCTCTGTGTGTGATATTTGTAAATCTAAGAAATAAAGCTTGCCTAAAGAGCAGAGGACAGAGGCAGCCACAGAGTTAGCCACAGAGGTCAGGCAGTGGTGGCACACACCTTTAATCCTAGCACTGGGAGGCAGAGATCTGGATTTCTGTGAGTTCAAGGCCACACACTGGACTACACGAGATTAATCCAGTCTAAAAGAGAAACAGAGCCAGGCAGTGGTGGCACACACCTTTAACTCCAGCACTTGGGATCACACACCTTTAATCCCAGCACTAGGAAGGTTGAGACAGGAAGTGATATGGCTGGGTAGAGAAAGGAATATAGGGCAGAAGGAGACAGGAATTCACGTTCATTCAGGCTCTGTCAGGCTGAGGAGTTGGTGATGTAAGAGGTGGTAGCCATGGCACGCTCCGCTTCTCGGATCTTCCAGCTTTCACCCTGATATCTGGCTCCGGGTTTTTATTATAAGACCATTTAGAATTTGTGCAACACACCCACTCTCTCTCTCCATGTATCTATAGGGGAGTCTACTAGAATGACTTACAAGCAGTGGTCCAGCTAATCCAACAATGGCTGAGTGTGAATGGAAAGTCCAGGAATCCAGTAGTTGCTCAGGCTAGGAGGCTGGATGTCTCAGCTGGTCTTCAGTACACATTGGAATCCCGAAGAAGCAGGCTCTAATGCCAGTGAAGGAATGGACTTGCTAGCAAGGCAAGAGCAAGCAGGCAAAGAGCATAATCTTCCTTCTTCCATGTCCTTATATAGGATTCCAACAGAAGGTGTGGCCCAGATGAGAGGCGAATTAAAGATCTGAATTAAAGGTGCGTGTTCCTAAAAGTTCTAGATTAGAAGTAGACCTTCCCACTTCCAATTAGGCAGAAATCCCTCACAGGTGTGCCCTCCAGTTTTGGGTTTTAGTTAATTCCAGATGTGGTTAAGTTGACAACCAAGAACAGCCATCATGGTGATAATGATGACGACAAGGCTGGGACCGTAGTTCAGTCAGTAGAGTTCTTACCCAGCATTCACAAGGTCCTGGGTTCTGTCGTCTGCACTGCACAAGCCAGGCATGGTGGGGCACTCCAGGGAGCTGAAGTCCTAAGTGAAAGTGTATTGTTTGACATGGGCATGGCATGTTAAAAAAAAAAAAAAAAAAAAAAAAAAAAAAAAAAAAAAAAAAAAAAACCCAGTGCCTCAGCCCTGTGTGTACTGCAAAGCCTTCCCCCGGCGAGGCTCCGGGAAATGGCAAAGCCTTCCTGTGGTCTGAATGTAAATGTTGACAGTGTGTGCAGAAAATGTCCACTACAGTTTTCTCTCTGCCCCCACACTTATGGCCTGAAGACTGTTCCTACCAAGATTAGCTAAAACTGCCTCCTTGCCCAGCTGTGTATAATAATCCTGCCCCTTCATTTATCTATATGTAATAATCCCACCTCCTTGTTCAACTGTATAAATATAATGAATGTGCTGAGCTTCTGGGTGCTACAGCTTCTCCATCTGAGAGCCCAGACCACCGGATCCCATCTGAGAGCCCAGACCACCGGATCTCATCTGAGAGCCCAGACCACCGGATCCCAGCTTTTCTGTGTTCCTGTTTGTTCTCTCTTTATCCCCTCACTACCCTGGTTAGGTCAGACACAACAGTCTTGCAATCCTGTGAAAGGCATGACAGTGCATACCTGCACTGGGAAGGCAGAATGAGGAGAATCCCAAGTTCAAAGTCATCCTTGGGTATATAGAAAATTTGAGACCAGCCCAGGATATATGAGATCCTGTCTCATCATATGCACATAATAAGATAATGTACACAAACTCACAGTTCAATATCATTTGGGAGATTTGCCAGGTCTTGTGTTCAATTCCCCAATACAACACACACACACACACACACACACACACACACACACACACACACACACACACAAAGAAGAAAGAAAGAAAAAAGAAAAAGAAATTCTGGAATGGAGTGGGGACAGGGTCCTGCATTTCTCTGAGATGGCGTAGAATACTGCAGCTAATGGTGACCATTGATCATCTCTGGGTAGACACTCAATCACGCACTCATGTGACATACACTGCCACCACTCCATTCCCTGATGTCAAACTCAGCACAGTTAACACAAGGAATGAATCAAGACACATCCCTGGCTTATATAGGAAGAACCAAGCCCATGGCCTGGGCAGGGGTTAGGGGGCAATGTCAGGGGAGTTCTCAACACCCCTGCTGCCCATCACTGTGGATTTTCCAAATCTCATACTCTGCTTAAGGCTCAAAGAGCTTTTTCTGCTGCTGGGTGTTGAGCCCCCTCACCAGCCTGAAGAGTCTCCCCTACCATAGAGAGTCCCCTGGTTCCCATCCTGGATGTCATAGAGCATGGACTCCAATCTTCTTAGGACACCTGCTCCTTCCCACTGGGGTCCAGTGCAGCATCCCTGCCCCCTAGCAGGCTGGGCCATGTACCCTCTGCACCCCTCAGTGCCTGACCCCCATGGAGCCCTCTGAACAATCATCTCACGTCCTTGGAGCTCACACTGGTCACCACGGGGAGGCAGTGGTCCTATGGTGTGCACCAGGGCTTGGGGCTCAAAATTCCTAGACTCCCCTCTTTCTGTGACCCCCTGACACAGCTTGTATCTACAGCTTGTCCCCTCTAGCCTCTTCTTCAGCCCCAGAAGAGTACTTCTCAGCAGTACTTCCTCAACATATTTGTCTTTCCAGAAAAGAACAGCAGTGCTCCCCCATCCTCCTAGACACCATCAGGCTCTGTTTCGCTGGGACACCTGGGCTGGGGTCAGAGCTGGGGTGAGACGCTGGCCTCCAAAGAGATGGGTCTGAAACCCTTCGGCTGCCCGTTTTCTCTGTTTTAAAAACTGCCTGTAAGACTCCACCAAACTATGGGTGATTCCATGTGAGAGGACCCGCCTTGCCCCTCCCTGTGGCTATCGGGCTGGGCTGGCACAAGGCCCTCTGAGCCCTGGCCTCACCCAGGGGTGGGAGCCAACAGAAGCCTCATGAAAAGGCTTGATCTCCAGAAAACATGTTGTCAGCTTCCTCCCAGAAGCCCTCAAAGCAATGAAACCTGAGCTGGATAGGAAAGCCTAAGAGATCTGGATGCTTAAACTGTGCAAGCAGCTCCCTCCCTTCTTGGAGTGACCAACCATAGAGGGACTCAACCTGGGTGAGACCCTGGCTTCCCTGGCCGCTGCTCAGAAAGGAATTTCGACCTGCAGGGTTCCATGTGTCTCTAGTAAGTTTCCAGCCGATGGGAGTTCTCACACCCCTGGCTTCTTTTTCCTCCTTCATTTCCTTGTGAAGAGCTTGTTGAAACTGGACACAGAAAAGCTGAGTCAAATTCTCAAGTTAGCTCTGGATATTCAATGGGCATGTTTAAGTTCTCTGCATGACCCAAGATTGAATCACCCTCACTTTGGCCTCTGCCCAATACAGTGAACTTGGATACTGTCAAATAAAAAAGCAATTTTTGTAACATGCTAGGAAGTTTTGTGGCTGACCAGTGGGATGTTTAAGGGGCTGTAATATATAAAGAGCTCCTGAAAAGCAATGACAAAAGGTGGGAAAGTTTATTGTAAAAATGCAAAGCAGAATATATATATATATATATATATATATATATATATATATATATATATATATACACAGAGAGAGAGAGAGAGAGAGAGAGAGAGAGAGAGAGAGAGAGAGAGAGAGAGAGAACAACCTCAGTACCAGTTAAGGAAACACAAATCGAAGGGTTTTTGCTTTTAGTTTCGATTTGACCATCAGATTGGCAAAGGCAGAAAAGACTGACAATCCACAGTGTCACTGATGGCTAGCAAGAGCTATGGGCTCAGTAGGAGGGGTGGGGGACCATGTGGACTGGCTGATCAGAGTCTAAACCACAGGCCCTCTGTGATAACAGTTGCTCACAAAGAGATAAGCTCATGCAAAGGCGGATAGAGAGGGTATTCATCCTGGCATTCTTTTTAACAGTAAAGTTTAAAGCTGGGTGTGGTGTCGCACACCTGCAGTCCCAGCACACGCTAGGTAGAGAAAGGAGGATCAGGAGTTCAAATCCAGACTCTGCTACATAGAGTTTAAAGATTTGACTACATGTCAGAGAGAGAGAGAGAGTTTAGAAACACCTTTCTTGACCCCCTAAAAGAACCAAGCCTGAAGGAATCCTTAGGAGCTGCTCTAAGCATCTCCCATTTCAAGTTCAAAGCTCTCTCAGGCACAGATGAGTCAAAAGCATTTTCCTTAATTTTTTTTTTTTTTTTTTTTTTTTTTGGTTTTTCGAGACAGGGTTTCTCTGTGTAGCTTTGCGCCTTTCCTGGAACTCACTTGGTAGTCCAGGCTGGCCTCGAACTCACAGAGATCCGCCTGGCTCTGCCTCCCGAGTGCTGGGATTTAAAGGCGTGCGCCACCACCGCCCGGCTCTTAATTTTTTTGAAGGGGAGTTTGGCATGCATGCTATGGTGTGTGGAGGTCAAAGGATAACTTGCCTGAGTTGATTCTCTTCCTCCACTGCCCCTATGGGTTCCAGGGGTAGGATGCAGGGGGTTAGGCTAGGTGGCAAGCACCTTCACCAGCTGAATCATCTCACCTGCCCTGGAAAAAAAATGAAATAATTTTTATAAGACAAGTCATCATCAACCCCAAAACTTGATGAAAGCTTTAGAGAAACATTGTTTAAAGGTTTGCTTGATTTTTTCATTATGTCGACGTGTGTGTGTGTGTGTGTGTGTGTGTGTGTGTGTGTGTGTGTGTGCCCACTTGAACACAGGTGCCCTCAGAGACCTGAGGTGTAGGATCCCCCAGGAGCTGGAGTCACGGGCACAGGTGAGCTTCCAGAATTGGGTTCTGGGAACCAAACTCTCATCCAATAGAAGAGTGGTAAGTGCTCTTAACTGCTGAGCCATCTCTACAGCCTAAGATAAATATCCTTTATGAATCTCAAGAGAGGAATTAAAATAAAATACAATCTGGCTGAATTCAGACACCCAGGAAAACCAAGAACGCTTCAAAGCAGTCCCGGGCACATGTGACTGACTTCCATCTAGGGGTGGAAGTTAAGTCAGAGTTTGTATAATGGGGATGGAACTTCACAGAATCCCTGATAGTCCAGGGAAGAGACGGAGGTGCTTTTGAGGTAACCACCCAGCCTCATGCTTAAGGTGTTAACAGAATGTCAAAGGTATCACCACTCAACCCTCAACAAGCGTCGTCATATCTGTCATTCAGTAACATTAATGTTGGCAGCAAATGCAATCAGACAAGACCAAGAAATAAGATAAACTCTGGGTGGGTGGGAGGGAGGAAGCCGAAGAGATGGCTCAGCCTGTAAGGCACTGGCTGCTCCTATTCAGTTCCCAGCACCCACATGGTGACTTACATGTGCCTGTAACTCCAACTCTAGGGGATCTGACGCCCTCTTCTGGCCTCTGAGGCGATGAGCTCACAGGCACAAGCCCCCACACACAGACACGCAATTGATAACTTTCAAACATGAGGACTAGTGAGATGACTCATAGGGTAAAGGCATCTACCACTAAGCCTGACGGCCTGAGTGCAGTCTCTGGGATTGCATGGTAGAGGAAGAGTCGACTCCAGCAAGTTGTCTGCAGACCTCTGCACGTGTGGCTCACCACACAAGGGCATGCACACGCCTTTAATCCCAGCACTTGGCAGATGGACCTCTGTGAGTTTGAGGCCATCTTGGTCTACATAGTGAGTTTTAGGCCTGCCAGGGTGACACAGAGAGACTTTATCTAAAACTAAATAAATGAAGTAAAAAGGAAGGAAGACAAAAGGTGGGCATGAAATCATTGCCTACAAGTGACAGGAAACCCTAGCAGCCCATGGGAAATCTACTGAAAGCAGCAAGATAAACCAACTGAGCAGCCTGCATTACAAAATCAATAGTTTTCACACCTATGCACAGGTGTGTGCAAACGCAGATGCACCATCAAACACTAAATTGGAAAAAGCACCCTGACAATTCGTTTCCAAACATGACAAAATACTAAGGATAGGGGTAAAAAGAACATAAGGGTTCGGTTTTTATTCTGTGCCTTTTTGTTGTTGTTTTAAGACAGGGTTTCTCTGTGTAGCCCTGGCTGTCCTGAAACTCACTCTGTATCTATAGACCAAGCTAGCCTCGAACTCATAGAGATCCACCTGCCTCTGCCTCCCGGGTGATTAAAGGTGTGCGCCACCACTGCCTGGCTCTGTGCGTTTTTTTATTCTGTGTACCTATGTGCACATGCATGTGGAGGCCAGAGGTTGCCATTCAGTGACTTCCTTAATAATTCCCCACCTTATTTCTCAACAGTTTCCCTGGCTGAACCTGGAGCTCATGGGTTTGACTAGACTGCCTGACCAATGAGCTCCTGGCATCCTCCAATGAGCTCCTGGGATCCTCCTGTCTCCACTTCCCCAGCTCTGAATACAGGCACGCACCACCACCACCACCACCACCACCACCACCACCCAGTTTGTGGGGATTTTTTGTTTGTTTTGTTTTTTGTTTGTTTTTTAAGTGTGTGTGCTGGGGCTTGAACTCGGGTCTTCCTGCCTGCTCCGTAAACACTTTACCCATTGAGCTGTCTCCCCAGCCTGTCGATGTCATGTTTTTGACTGTGTGAAGTCACAGCTGGTAAGAAGCAGGAGGAACAAGAAGTGCAGATGGACTGCCTGTCTGTGATCCTGCAACGCACGTGCTGGGGACAAACCTCGCCTCTGTGTGGCCAGGGCTGGAGACAAGGTCTTTAAGGAGGTGGGAGAAGTTAGACGTGCTCATGGGGCCTTACGGATGCAATCTGAAAGCACGCATGGTCTTGGATTGTTGGCACTATCTGGGGAGGTTGTGGAACCTTTATGGGGAGTGTGGCTGGTAGAGGAGGGGTGGCCTTTGAAGGTTACAGGGCATCTTTCTCCCAAGCTTGTCTTCCTGGGTCTGGCTGCTGTGGAGAAAGTTCTAGAGCACACGTCCACCACTACACACACGTTGCCTCCCACACTGGGATGAACTGAGCGCTCTCAAGCCCCTCCCTCGAGTTTCAGGGATCAAGCGTGTTGTCACAGGGACAAGAAGGGAAGCCCAAGCACGGGGCCAGCTGAAGCTTGGGTGTTGACCATCCCCCAGAGCTTTAAAGGCTCAGTCCACAGGACCGCTGAAGCAGATCTCTGTCCCCACAGTGTAACAGCAGTGACCATCTCCATCAGAGCAGCTGAGCGGGCAAGAGACCCTCAAGGTCCAGCCTGTTGATGCTCCCTCACGAGAGGAGGGTGGGAAGGGTCCTGGGACCTTCTTCCGAGATTCCAGCCACCTGCTCCTGCTGCACGTGGTCTCACAGTCTCAGGAGGTGCTGGAGTACACAGAGGTAGGGAGGCTAACTGAAGAGTGGGGTGATACAGCCTCTTTGAGGTCACCAAGCATGCTGGGGTGGGCTTTGCGATGGTGCAGAGGTTTGGGGTCCTCCACACTCCTGTGAGTAGGGCCAATAAACTCAATGGTTCACCAAGCTGCACTTGGATGGAATTGTCACTCATCCCTGTCGGGTGAGTAGATGCCTGTTAGCGTCTTCCCAGTAGAATTTCATGCCGCAGTGGCATGCCTGCGAACTGGAGGAACCTTTAGGAGATGGGTCCTGTGGGAGGTCTTAGGTCATTGGGGGAATTGTGGGCCCTCGGCCCCTTGTCTCTTTGTTTCTTGGTTCGTGGTATGCTTGAGGCTGCTACTCAGCCGGTTCTGCCACAATGCTCTACCTTGCCATAGGCCCAAAGCAAGGGTCTAACCTACCGAGTCACCAGGAAGGTGAGCCAAAAGAAACTTCTCCTCTTTCTAAGTTAATTCTCTCAGGTATTTTATCATAGCTACAGAAGACTAACACTGGATGGAACCTCGTCCTGACTCATGTCTAACAAGAGACCCCAGAGGTGCCACCTGCCAGCTGGAGTGCCCTCACCTGCCACCAGCCCCCCTGGGATTTTATTCAGGACTTCCTGCCACCAGAATGTGCCACAAACATTGCGGTTCTTTAAGCTGCCTGACCTAAGGTGTTTTGTTACAGTAGTCTGAGCTGACTAATACATGGCACCATTGTGAACATCTCACAAAACAATGATCAGAAAGACACCGCTCTGCCTCCATCTGTACCCCCACCCTACCCCACCCCACCCACCCCCTGCTCCCGTAAAGGGTGTGTCCCCCTGCTTCACCTCCCAACATCTCCTTATACAGATAAATCAGACTTCTCTCCTGCCAAGAGATGTTTTGGATTCAATGATAGAATTGTCATATGATGGTGGGATTTTAGGCTGACTGGACAGGGTGGTCCGAGGGAACCCATTCACTAACCACCATAAAGGTCGTGTGAGGGTCGGACTCTGTCCTTTGAACCCACCTGCTGGGGTCCTGACCCCAAAAACCTAGCCTGTGGCTGTCTCTGGAGATGGGCGGGGGGCTTCCCTTAATAGATTATGAGAGATGAGTTCACTAGGAAAGCCAAGAGCCAATCTGACTGTGGAGCAGGACACGGGCACACAGAGGACAGTCATGTGAGGACAGGGAGAAGACGCCATCTGTGAGCCAAGAACAGACGCTTCTGCAGGAGTCTGGCAGGTGACACCTTGATTTGGGACTTCTAGCCTCCAGGACCTGAGATGCTGGGGACTGAAGCTGAGCTGGCTGGCTGGGGTGTTAACCATGGTGGCCGGAACTGACTCAAACAGAGCATCTCAAAGGGAAGGAACATCTACCGTGACCAACTGTATCCCCGTTTTGGCATGGATATGGTGTGAGTGTTTCTAGGTAGTCTCCGTGATCAAGACTATAATGGCAGAAACTTAACATAACTGCTGTTTGCATATGCCTTGAATGTGAGGTGATTAGGCGCATTTAAGGCCATCATGCATACACACACACACACACACACACACACACACACACACACACACACACGAACACACATGATTGAATCTTATTGGATTCCCAAGTTCAAAAAGAGATACAATGTGGTGGTGCACACCTGTAACCCCAGCACTTTGGAGGTAGAGACAAGAGGATCAGAAGTTCAAGGTCATCCTCAGCTGCTTAGGGAGTTGGAGGAGGGCAGCCTGGGCTCCAAGGAAGCCTGCCTCAAAAATCATCATTTATGTTCAAGAGAAAGGCACCTGCCACCGAGCCTGTGGGTGACCTGAGTTCAATCCCCAAGACTTACATGGTGGAAGGAAAGAATCCACTCTCATAAACTGTTTCTGACCACCACCCATGCTGTGGCTTGCCCATGCCCTCCATTGAGAGAGTAAATAAATGTAAAATAAAATAAAATGACAAAGAATAAAGTATCTATCAAAAAAAAAAAAAAAAAGCCAGGCTTAGTAGCTCATACATTTGATCCTAGCACTTGGGAGTTGGAAAGGAGGTGGGCTGTTCCCATCCCCCACCTCACTCCTTTGGCAGCACTGGATGATGTCCTGACTATGTCTCGACATCCACTATCAAATGAAGGCTGAGGAGGGAGGACCATGGTGGATAGAAGCCGCACATCCACACACCCTGCCTGGAGTAAGGGACCAGGCAGCAGCATATGAAGGCGTAGCAGTACCGCAGCCAAGAAGCAGAGAGCTGCCACGTGCACCCTGAATTCTGCCTCTGCAGTGGTGATCTGGGCAGTGTGAGCCCTGTGCCCTTGGCTGCAACGGATACCTCCCTCTGAGTTCCCAGCAGTCCCCACTCCTGGCCTCAGGGAAACCAGATCCCTCAAGACCGCTAAGCCCTTGGATGCCTGTGATTCCTAGGCTGGTGTTTGGCTTAATTAAGACGTGAACTTTAATGTAGTTCTCACGATTACCTTAAGGCACTGCGGGTCTGTAAGCTGATATTTCCTGGTTGCAGGATCTCAGGATGGAATCTCAAGTCACCACTTGGGCACAGGAAGTCACGGCTACCTGGGGCAGCTAGGGGCCCTGCCGCACAATCAGCCTGCTGTTCCCAGAGTTATTTAAGAGTCCAGGGCATCCATGTTTCCCAGGGGTTGGTTGTGGGTGGGGAGGGATCAGTTCTGCAGAGAGACCTTCTCACTGTTTGCCCAGCTTTGATGCAGAGAAGTAAGCACTGTGCATCTGAACCCGTCCTCGCCTTATCTCTCCCAGACTGCTGACGGGCAGCTGCCGAGTTAAATAGCAGTCTCCCCCCGGCCTGCCTTCCTGCCCTGCAGCTTCAAAAGCAAACACGCACCTTTATAATGAGAGAACCCTAATGCTTGCTGTTCAACAGGCCCATGTGTTTCTTTTTTGCCATTTTGGGTCTTTCTTTTTTAATCAAATTTTATTGCATTTATTTTATTTAGAGTGTGTACAAGCATGTAACAGCAAGCCTGTGGAGGGGAGAGGACAACCCATGAGAGTCAGTTTTCCCCTTCCAACATGTGGATATTAATCAGGGTTCACTAATGGAACAAAACCTATAGAGTGTGCGTGCGCGTGTGTGTGCATGTGTGTATGTGTGTGTGCGCGCGTGTGCGTGTGCGTGTGTGTGTGCGTGTGTGTGTGTGTGTGTGTGTGTGTGTATAGAGGGGGGTTATTAGAGTGGCTTACAGGCTATGGTCTGGTTAGTCCAACCATGGCTCTCTACCAACAGAAGGTCCAAGAATCCAGTAGCTGTTCGGTCCACAGGG
This sequence comes from Peromyscus eremicus, assembly GCF_949786415.1. Taxonomy (NCBI): domain Eukaryota; kingdom Metazoa; phylum Chordata; class Mammalia; order Rodentia; family Cricetidae; genus Peromyscus; species Peromyscus eremicus. The sequence continues at coordinate 57,607,293 of NC_081416.1, forward strand.
GTCTTGAGTGTACACTGGAATCCTGAAGAAGTAGGCTCTAATGCCAACGGAGGAATGGACTTGCCAGTGAGAACAAGCTGGCAAGAGGGAGCTTCCTTCTTCTTCTCCCATGTCCTTTATATGGGCCGCCACCAGAACCTGTGGCCCAGGTTAAAGGTGGAGCTTCCTGCCTCAAAGATCCAGATTAGAAGTGGATCTTCCCCTTCAAATGATTTGATTAAGAAAAGATCCCTCACAGGTGTGCCCAGACATTTGGGTTTAAGTTAATTCCAGACATGGTCAAGTTGACAACCAAGAACAGCCGTGGGTCCTGGGGATTGAACTCAGGTTGTCTGTCTTGGCGGCAAGCACCTTTATTGCTGAGCCACCTCACCAAACTGTTTGGGTTTTGTTGTTTGTCTTGATTTAAGATTTTTATTTGTAATTATATGTATGTGTGTCTTGTGTGAGTTTGTGCAAATGAGCGCAGGTACCTACAGAGGCCAGGGGCATCAGATCCGCTGGAGCTGGACTTACAGACAGTTGTGGGCTGCCTCATGTGGGTTCTGGGAACCAAACTCAGGTCCTCTGCAAGAGTAGTATATGCTCCTAACTGATAAGCCATCCCACTAGGCCTCTGTTTTGGCTCTTTTGAGACAAGGCTTCACTTAGTGAGCCACCCTGGCTATCAAATCAAAGCAATCCTCCTATCTCGGGCTTCTTCTGAGTATTGGGATACTCACCGAGGCAGGAGGATTGCAAACACGAGGCCATCACACCAATTTTACCACTTAATTTCTAAGAACAGCTTGCTAGCAGCAGGTGGTCCACCCCTTTGGAGTGATTTCACCCTGTTTCTTGGCAAGCTACTCTGCCCTTGGAATAAAATATGAAGAAGAAACAAGATAAAATCATCGCCAGACTGCCCTGGGGACAGGGTTGAGGATGCTGGGACCCTCCACTGTCTGTGCAGGATCAAAACAAGGCAGGATTGGAGTGGAGTCTCCACCCTTGTCCACTCCTCCACCCCAAGCCTAGGATGGATTCAGTGGGCCTGTGGCCTAAGGGGTCATCTGCCAACATGCCGCCACTCAGCATCCTGAAGTCAAGGTCAATGCCTGGGGCACAAAGAACTGTAGTAGCTCCAAAGCCTGCACAGGTAGTTCCCCTGGACCACAGTGACTTGAATGAAGGCACCCCTCCCTCTCCCTGCTCAGGACATGGCACCACACTCAGGGTCTCTGAGATCTGGTGTATGTGGTGGTGGTTAATATTGATGTCTACTTGACAACATCAGGTATCACTGAAGAGACTGTGAGGAAGTTTCTAGAGTGGGTTGACTGATAAAGAAAGACCTACCCTGAATGTCGGGGCACTCTCCCATGGGCTGGGGTCCTGAACTGAACAAAAAGGAAGAAGGGAGCTGAGCATCAGTGTTCATCTCTGCTTCCTGACCGTGGATTCGATGTCCTTAGGTTTCAAACCTGGGACTGAGGTGCCAGATGAACATATCAAAGTGGACCTGGCCTCCAGGTCCTCCCTGGATCCCTCAGTTCTTATCTGTTGCAGGACCCTCCTGGTTAGCACACCCCTCCCTCTACCCTAAACTTCTCCAGCCCAAGGGCTGGGCTGCCCTTCCCCCAGCTGCCCTTCCCTGTGTAATTCAACCATTTTAGTTACCTGGTCCTTTTGTCTACTCTCTTTGGGTCTCCTGGCTCCTGCACATGGTTCCCCTCTCTCCTCTCTCCCCTTCTCCCTCTCCCCACATGGCCCAGCTCAGTCTGGTCACGTCTACTCTGGACTCTTCCAGATATCCCTGCCTCTGGCTGTGTTCTCCCACATATCTACAATAAACTTTCTCCTTCACGATACCTAGGAGCAATCATATCCTTTCCTTCTCCTTTGATTTATTTATTTTTATTCATCTGGTATCAAAACCTAGGACCAGTCATGTTTTTCCTTTTTTTAATCTTTTTTTTTCCCATTCTGATGTGACCAACTGCCTCATGTTCCTGCCACCACAACATCCCAGTATGATGGACTGACTGTACCCTCAAACTGTGACCAGAATAAGCCCCCTTCCTTAAATTGTTCCTTGTGTGCTATTTGTCATAACAAAGGTACAAGTACCAAACACACTTGAGGAATGGCGAGCTGTGATGATGGCGTGACTCTGGGCACCCTGCCTTCAGTTTCATGAATGTAGCCAGAGTGATTCTGTCTCCAGGCCTTGGTGAAGGAGGCATGCAACCCCCATTCCCTGCTCCAAATGCCTTCAGCTCTGCACCCCAAGTATCCCTACCTCTGCTCCTCTCAGAGAAAGTGACCATGCATCTTCCATAGGAACGGTCCATTCTTGATATTCGCTATCCACCCTAGGGTTGTGGATGGCCACTTGGTGACTGGTGTTCACCACTCAGCCTGCCTTCTCTTCCTCTAGGTGGTCACAGATTTGTGTGTCGACTCAGTTTGCTTTGACGGATCCATCAGGTGAGAGTGACCTCTACTCTAGGAGACTAAGAAGGTCTTCAAACACTGATGCTGAGCCCTGGAGAGGGAGGGTTCCTATCATCTCTTTTACTGACTTCCCAGCACCTGTGAGATCCCGGGAGGCAAGAACCCACAGTGGGACTGATTATGTGGTGGAAGCCACACTCCAGAACTCACACGAGGCCACTCTCTGACTAAGATCCCTCACGGCCTTCTAGAGCCCTGCCCCCACCAATGCTGCCTCCCTCACTTTCACTTCCTTTCTAGGTGGGTATTGAGGATTGAACCCAGGCCCTGGCACAGGTGTTCGAGCACCAAGCTACATTTCCAAGCCCTTACTAAATCACATGGAGGGGCCAAAGCCTTGTCTCAGGCTCTGCATCCTGAAAAACTTAAGAGCCCATTCTTTCAGATATCCCTGGCTTTGCTGCCATGGCGATCTCCTCTGTGGGAAGAGATCAGAAAACAAATGCGTAAACAGATGACCTCATGAGGACATAAGGGGACGATGGCATGTACAAGCCAAAGAGAGAAGCTTGCACAGGAACTAGCCGCAAGACACCTCCAGATCAGACCGCTAGCCTCTGGGATGAGAGTTGATGGCGCCTGTTGTTGGAGCCCCCATCCCAAGTAAGTTGGTGCACCGCTCCACCATGGAGAATGTGTGTGTCCTCTACGGTCCAGCCGGACTGCCACCTACAATGCAGTAACTTTCCAGCCACTCCAAGGCAGGATCAATCACATTTCGGGAATTCCCTTCTACCTTTCCTTACAGATTTTTCTGGAACATTCTTCTACCATTCCCATAGACCCACATCATTCCTACTTGCTTTTGATTTGTTTTTGGCTGTCCTGAGCTCCCAAGAGAGTCTAGTGGTCTAATTTATCCACCACTGCATTCCACACCAAATCAGTCAACTGTCAGTCCAGGCACTGAGCAGGACAGTGACTTGAGTAGAGTTCCGTGGCTCTCGGGCAGGCCACCTTCTCTCAGGTATTTGTTGGCAGCTCAGAGGCCATCCTAAATGGCAGAGTCACCCTAGGCTCCAACAGGGACCCCACTTAAATGGCTCTAAGGACAGAGCCCAAGAATTTAAATTTCTCTCCCCCACATCCTCAGAAACATCGCCTGAACTCTCCCCAGAAAGGTTACAGAGGAAATCAAGCTGTGAGATCTCCCTCACCTCCTCTGGCTCCTGACCCCCTTGATCAGCTAGCTTTCCTTAAGACCCCCTCAGAGGCACAGCTGCCTGCTGGAGCTATCCCTTTATCTGTGACCCCTATCACCAAGCTCAGACTGACTGTTGAACACCGTGAATGTCCAAATGGGCCAATATCACCCAAGATACTGTTTTTCTTCTTGATCAATGAAATAGATCTTTTTGTGAATTAGCCAAGGGAAAGGAATGTGAGGGGTGGGGCACTGTGGGTTCCTTCACCCCCTCACCCTCACCCTCAGTGGGGGAGCCATTAGAACAGGGGTGTGGGCTTATCAAGGATTTCCTATGGCTTCTGTAACCCTCTCAGGCAAACAAAGCCCCAGGTGCTTGTCTGAGGAAGACAGGGTGGGTTCATGGGGCCAGAAAGTTCAGTGTTGGTATCTGCAACAGATAGTTAAAGTACCTGACTCTCCTGCCCCTGCCCTCCTAGGCAGACCAGGACTGCTTAAGAACAAAGGGATTTTTGTGTAGGCTTCTCCCTCCTAGGACTTAGGAGTCCCTTCGAAGACATCAAAAGTGTTCTGTGCACACACAATAGGGCTCCCTCCTCCCAAGATGACTGCCTCGGAACATGTCTCCTGATTAAAGTCTCCTGATTAACGGAAGATGAAAGACGAGTCGTGGACCTCTGGGAAATTACAGCTCACCAGCCGCTCTTTTCCTCCCTGGAGTGTGGGGATTGGTGGCCATGGGACAGGAGCATTTTGCACTTTTTGAGATCAACCACCTACTTTTCAATATTTCCATACAATGTCTTTTTGTAAAGCCATGTCAAAAACATCTTGGGGGCTGGGGAGATGGTTCAGTGGGTATGAGTGCTTACTGCAGAAGCATGAAGACCCGAGTGCAGATCCCCAGCACCCACTCAAAAAGCCAGTGTGGTCTTGTGAGTGAAATCCCAGAGGTGTGGAGGGCAGAGAAAGGAGGATGGCTGGGGCTTGCTGGCTGCCAGCCTACTTCTAAGATCAGTGAGAGATGCTTTCTTAAAGGGACAAGGTGGACAGAGATAGAGAAGGGCACCTGGTGGCTTCCTCTGGCCTCTGCGTTTATTGTAGAGAGAAAGACATGCACACATATGTGCATGTATCACACACATACGCACGCGCGCGCACACACACACCATACCACACTTACACACAAATACACTAGCTACTCAGTGCTGATAAAAGACCGTGGTCAAGGGTCACCCAGAAATTCCCTATGTCACAGAGTTTCCACATAAGTTTCTTGAAATGCTTGTGTCTCTTTCTGTCCCAAAGATGTTAAAACAGTCTGGGTCAGGACCAGTAAGCTGGCTCAGTGGGTAAAGAGTACTTGCTGCCAAGCCTGATGTACTGAATTCAATCCCAGGAACCCATATGGTGGAAAGAGAACCGGTTCCCACAAGCTGTCTTCCGACCTCCACATGAGCAACAGTGCTGCATGCACACACAAACAAATAAATGCAAAAAAAAAAAAATTATAGAGAGACTGAGTCAGCTGGAGTTGATTAGAGCAACGTTAGAATCCGAGGACCATGGTAGTTGTTCGTTTTAATGGACCTCAAACAGGCTCGACCTGGATCTGATTAGACCCATTGCAGGGGGCCTCAGCAAAGTGTAATTATGTGATGTTTTCAGATCCTCAGATGAAAAGAGACCGCAAGCACAGAACATTCCAGAATCTCATCAGACGTCTGCCTCTCCAAAGTAAACACTGCGGGCCTTATCTGAACTGTCCTATCCACAGCAGCTGACTCTGAGGCCACAGTTCACTCTACCTGCTCTCACACATCTAGGGTCCCTTGCATTCCTGTGCATTTTACCCTGATCAAAAGCAACTTACAATTCCAGGTTGCAGTCTGTCATTGTGAGGAAATAGGAACTTCGAACAGCTAGTCACATCACACCCGCCGTGGAGAGCTTAGAAAAATGAATGTAGGTATAGTCACTTGCCTGCTGGTACTCAGGTTTAATTCTCCATTCTCACATAGTCCAGGAGCCCCTGCCTAGGGAATGGTCCCACCCATAGTGGGCTGGGTCTTCCCACATCAATTAACTTAATCAAGACAATCCGCCACCACCCCCAGACATGCCCATTGACCAACCCAATACAGATAATCCCTTCTTGAGACTCTCTTCATGGGTGATTCTAGGTTGCATCAAATTGACAACTAAAACTAACCATCACCATGTGGGACACTGACATAGGACACACCTGGATGGAGGTCTTCAGCAATGTCTCCTGGCTCTTTACTGTGACTGCACAGTGCTCTTATCCTTAGCAGTGCCATAAGGGAAACCTGGCTCGCCACACACTCCTGGGAAAATTGCTCCAAATCAAAAAGGTGTTTCTTAACGGATGTGTATGTATGCAAATGCATGTGTGTGCGTGTGTATGTATGTACACACACACACTGCACTCACCCATGCAGATGCACATGATGGCCAGAGGTCAGTGTCAGGTGTCTCCTATTACTTTCTACCTTATTTTTTAAGACAGACTCTCACTGAACCTGTTGCTTCCGGGGAACTAGGGAGTTCCCAGTGACCCACCTGTCTTAACCTCCCCAAGTGCTAGGACTAAAGGAACATGTACCATGCTGGAGATCTGGACTCAGGTCCTCATGGCCATACCGCAAACTCTTCAACTCACTCAACCATCTCTCCAGCACTTAGAGTGGTCTTTCTTTAAAAATAATTGTTCTAGGGCTGGAGAGATGGCTCAGTGGTTAAGAGCACTGGCTGCTCTTTCAGAGGATCTGAGTTCAATTCCCAGCATCCACATGGCAGCTCACACCTGTCTGTAACTCCAGTTCTGGGGGATCCAATACCCTCAGATAGACAGACATGCAGGCAAAATTCCAGTGTACATAAAATAAAAATAAATTACAAAAAATAATAATTACTATTATTCTAGCTAGGTGTGGTAGTTTATACCTTTAATCCCAGCACTTGGGAGCCAAAGATAGGTGGGTCTCTTTTGAGTTATAGGCCAGCCTGGTCAAGCTCCAGGCCAGACAAGGCCTCAAAAAGTAAAATAATAATAATAATAACAACAGCAACAACAAAAATAATTATTCTGCGTGTGTGTGTGTGTGTGTGTGTGTGTGCGCGCGCGCGCGCACGCGCGCGCGCGCGCATCTACTTACACATGTCATGGTACATATGTAGTGCTCAGAAGAAAACTCCTGTGAGTCGGCCCTTTCCTTCCACCATGTGGATTCCGGGCATCAGCTTAGGTGGTACACTTTTACCCACTAAGCCACGACACTGGCCCTCTGTAAAGTCCTTCTTTTTTTTTTTTTTTTTTTTTTTTTTTTGGTTTTTCAAGACAGGGTTTCTCTGTGTAGCTTTGTGCCTTTCCTGGATCTCACTCTGTAGACCAGGCTGGCCTTGAACTCACAAAGATCCGCCTGCCTCTGCCTCCAGAGTGCTGAGATTAAAGGCGTGTGCCACCACCGCCCAGCTGTAAAGTCCTTCTTAATGAACAGTCAGGAAGGCTCAGCTCTCTGCCTTTGACTGGTCCTTTGAAAAGGCTGGACTAATATTTAGTAGTTTGGTCTCTAATAAAGGGTCCTGGGACACATGCAGTTTTGATCCCCTTCCCTTTCTGTTTGTTTGTGACAGGGTCTCACACAGCCCAAGCTAACCTCGAGAAAACAGAACTGTACTTTTCCGTTTGTGTGGAAGTAGATGCCAAACACACAAACAGAATCAAGAGGACAAACGGGTTTGAACATGTGAAAAACTATTTTAAATTTTTCCATAATCCTATGCTCCATAAAAAGCACAGGGAGGGACAGACAGACGGGGGACAAGAGTCATTCATATAAATAAACAGCAGTGAGCCACATGCTTGAAATTTCATTATCACCCCTCAAGCTTTGGGACTAGAGGGATGGCTCAGTGGCTAAGGCACTGGTGGTTCTTACAAACAACCCAGGTTCTGCACTCAGCACCTACCATTTATAATCCCAATTCCAGGGGATCCAATACCTTTTTCTGTCCTCTGTGGGCACTGCACACACATGGTACACATACAGATAAGCTGGCAAACACACATGAAATAAAAATAAATAAATCTTTTCTAAAAGAAGAAAGATAAAGCTGGGCAGCGATGGCACACACCTTTAATCCCAGCACTTGGGAGGCAGAGGCAAGTGGATCTCTGTGAGTTCAAGACCAGCCTGGTCTATAGAGATAGTTCCAGGACAGCCAGGGCTATAAGGAGAAATCCTGTCTCAAAAACAACACAACAACAATAGCATAATGTATAGGTCAAAAATCTCAGATAACAAACTATTTATGGGAAAACAAAGCATTTCTGGAAATTAGAGAAATAAAACTCAGAAGAGTACAAACATCCTTGGGGGCTGGGTATGTGTACGTCTTCGTCAGGAGAGTACTGACCAGACGTGACTGAACAAAACCCTGGGTTCCATGCCCCCCAGTGCACAAACCAGGCTTTGGTGCTGAGCACCTGTAATCCCAGCACCTGAAAGTAGAGACAGAAAGGTCAGGAATTCAAGGCCATCTTCAGCCACATAGCAAAACAGCCTGGGCTACGTGAGATCCTGTCTTAAAACCAAATCAATCATCCTTAGACACCTGCTAAACATTTCCTCAAGGGAATGAAATGAGGAAACCCTGGTTGTCGGGGCATGAGGAGAGGACAGGTCCCTCACAACTGGTGGCGCCAGGCAGAGTCTGCTTGTATTTCTCTGGAGTGTCTCAACAGTCTTACTGTCCTTATTGAGAGCAAAGGGCAGACTATTCTACACACTCGTCTACATTGTTGTTTGTTTTGCTTTTGAGCATTTGTCCCTCAGGCACTGAGGTCCAAATACTGTTTCCAGAGCATCTGTGGGGGTGACAAAAGGCACAGAGAGGGGAGCCTGGTGGCAAGCAGGTACGCTTCTTGGCTACAGGGCTTCTCAGAGCTTTGACATGTAACTGCTCTATGAGTACTAAAAGCGTGCAATAGTGTTCCTCCCCAACTCACGTGACTTCAGAATCCATCACTTAGAGTCCATGCCTGTTGATATTGGGCTGTAAATAAGAAAAGTATCTTGGGGGCTGGCAAAATGGTTTGGTGGGTAAAGGGGCCTGCAGCCAAGCCTGACAAACCCAAATTCTATACCTGGAACCCACCCGCTAGAAGGAAAGAATCGAATCCTGCAAGTGTCCTCTGACCTCCATGAGCATCCCCTCTCCACTTATCTACTGGTCTTAGATGTGGTGGTGCACAAGGTACTCCCAAGCAGTTAAGAAGCCGAGGCAGCCGGGCGGTGGTGGCGCACGCCTTTAATCCCAGCACTCGGGAGGCAGAGCCAGGCAGATCTCTGTGAGTTCGAGGCCAGCCTGGGCTACCAAGTGAGTTCCAGGAAAGGCGCAAAGCTATACAGAGAAACCCTGTCTCGAAAAACCAAAAAAAAAAGCCGAGGCAGAAGGATCTCCACTTCCAGGCCAGCCTTGAACAGACAGTGAGACACCAGCTTAAAACAGCAGTGAGAAGATGTAACCCTTAGAGTATAGGCACTCTGTTCCTGCTAGACAGTGTGGTGGTGTTGTTTGTTTTTCAGGCATACTGGAGTTGAATGGGAGCAGAACCCTGTCAATACTAGTCATTAGAGACCTAGCTCCTCTACAGCTATTGCTCCCCTATCTCTGTTTTGTTAGCAAAACACTCATGTGGTCCCGAGATGTGACCAGAAATCACTTGCAAAAAGAAAACAATTATCGGCTTGAGGAAGCCAGACCGGAAATGGGGAGAACCCTGAGTCTGCTTCTCTGTCCTTTGTGAGTCATCTCAGCCAGCTGACCTCCGTTAGACCTCAGGGTCAGGACCAAGCACCTGCACTGGAGGGACATTCACATGGGGTGTGTTCTGATGGCTGTCAGCCTCAGTGTCCTAGGACACAGTCTGTTTGGAAACTTCCAGTTCTCTCTTAGACAGAGGACCAGAGGGTCACCCTGCACTGGACATGGGATGGGAGGAACTGAGCCTAACAAGAAAACTAAAATCTCCAAGATTGTGTTGACACCAACATCTCACCAAGAGTCACAGGACAATGTGGCAATCACAGGTGCACAGGCCCACAGGACTGAGAGGATGGGGACTCAGCTTAGGTAGTGGACCCTGCTCTAGCCAATCTCCTTCCATCCCCATCCCTCACTCCATCTCAGGACGAGGAGGAGAGAGGGGCCTAAGACACGATGTTGTTCCCAAGAACACATCTCCAGTGACTGTTTCCTCCAGCTGAGGCCCACTTCCAGGTGTTTCCACGCTCTCTTAGGAAATTCATCAGATTATAAGACCCGTGAGGAGGCCAGCAACTCCGGACCCATCAGTGATAACACACCTGCATCCACCACTGGAGACCAAGCCCCCAAGGCATGGCACTTCCAATCCAACCTGTAAGTCCAACAGGACACATATGCTCCTTGTTTTTCGAGGACACCAAGATACTCCTGGCCATGGGACAAACATCCCAACTAGGATGCCTCACTCTTCAAATCCAAGACACCTTCACTCATATTCCCTGCTTGCCTTTCCCTTTCTGCAAAGTCCCTTAAGTTGGTAAGACCCCGGGGTAAGACATCAAAACTTTGGTATCCTAGGACTCAGGCACCAGCAGACAATGAGGCCCAGCAAAAATGAAACCCAAGAGCCAGCAAGTGACTCAACAGGTAAAGGCACTCGCTGCCAAGGCTAAAGACCTGAGTTCAATCCCTGGGACCCACACAGCAGGAAAGCACTGACTCCCAAAGGTCTTCCTCTGACCTCCACACATGCGCCATGACATGTATGTGACCACACACATACACAAAATACATAAACATAATTTTTTTTAAACAAGATACTGAGCTGGGAAGACGCTCAGTGGTACAGAGTACTGCTGCTGTTATGGAGAGAGAACCCAAGTTCTGTTCCCAGACACCATGTAGAAAGGTTCATACCTGTTTGTATCTCCAGCTCCAGAGGATACTATGCTCTCTTCTGGCCTCTATGGACAACTCACATGCACATACCCACACACAGCCTCATAATTCAAACACACACACACACACACACACACACACACACACACACACACACACGAATTCTCCTCTTTAAAAAAAGGGTCTCAAGGGGAATGTACATTTTCAACTCAAAGATGAGTTAACAGGCCCCATGGACATTCTTGTAAAATTCCAGTTTGGGCAGAGGAGGGCTGCTGAGGGTGTGGAATGTGTGTTCACAGGTTGCTTTGATGGGGGCTGGCAGAGATAAGGTTTACAAGGTTGTTGCATTAACTGTGCCTGCTTCTTTGCATCCAAATTGTAGGCCAAAGCCACAAAATTGCCCCGCAATAAGAGGCCTTCTGCTGAATGACCCACAAACACTCATTGGCCTTGATCATCACGTCGTGCCCTCCTCACAGAGCTGCATGGGTCTGCTAGCCCTGTAGAATCCTCATGGCCCCCCTCTAATTTTCCTCTAAATGCACCTCTGAGGAGGTCTGTGGACAGTAGGTCAAGGTTCCATGGTAAAGAGACTGGCAACAAAACAGGCAGGAACAGTGGTGAGCCATTCCAGCGCTGGACCTTCATGGTTAAAACAGACAGAACACACACACACACACACACACACACACACACACACACACACACACACACTGTTCTGCTCTGGCTTCTACACTCACAGCTGGCCCCCTTTCCAAAGTGTGCCTTCCTATGTTGAGTCCCTCCTCATCCCTTGGAGGTTGGAACTGGGATGGTCTGGGAGGGGACAGGTTGGACATAGGCCCTCCAGAAAGCAGCTGATCCACAGGGCAGAAAGTAGCAGTCCCAAGCGAAGAAAAGGACCTGGAAGTGCAGTGCTAGGCCATCGACAGAGCTGCTTGGGAAAGAGCTGCAAGCAGCCGACCCTAAAGACCATGGTGCAATGCTGGCAGCAGCTGGGGCCTGGAAAGTGACAGGACAGGAATAACGCAGGGGAGTAGCGGGCATGGGTGAAGGGGGTTTAAGACATGTAGTAGTGGTGTCGATGTGTCTTCAGAGGACCTTTGGGAACCATGGGGCACCCGAGCAGGATGTGGCATCATGGGTCAAGCTGTCAGGTGCAAGGGACAGAGGAGACAGATGGCAGCTCCGTGTCCCAGGTAAGCTGAGGTCCTGACTGCCATGTACCAGGAAGCAAGAGAGGACATCCTTAAAGAGCAATACACATTCTCAGCACTATTGTTTCCTTCCAGAAGGAAGAGGAACCTGGTTCCTGAAGGTGACATGGCAGTTTGCGGCATGGCTGGGATTTGGTCTCGGGTGACATCCATGTGCTGGCCAGCGGTCTGGGAGCAGGAGGAGCACGGGAGAGTGAGCCTGAAGTCTGCTTAGAAAGGCTCATGTGAAGCTATGCCTCTCCTTTTCTGTTACTTGTTGCCTGAAAAACTGTCCCAAAGTGCTGTGCTCTAAAATGGCACCCCAGATCCTGTGCTCCAGCCTAGTTAATGGAGATCATTACAGGAAGCCACAACCAGTCAAAAGGCTGAGAACCACTGATTGTGGGGTCCCCAGCCTCAACTAATACATCTACAGCACAATACCCCCACTGAAGACTCAGGGTCCTTCATGGAAGAGAGGGCAGAAAGACTGTAAGAACCAGAGGGCACAGTCCAGAAGACACAGTCCAGAGGACCAGGAAGTCTACTGCAAGATAAGTCTTCTACTTATGACAGGGACGGCACACACATGAAATCTCAACAATGTGGTTGCTTAAACAAGACCTGAACAATGATAACACCAGTTAACATGACAGCATAGATGGGGAAATGCCATAGGGCCCCACCCCTAGATGAAGAGCTACAGGTAATTCACAACGGCTGAAAGGGGGAGAATTCGTCTTCCCCAGGGATGAGCCTCCTGATTGGTTATCCAGTAACAAGTGGTTAGAAACATAAATATCACAAGCAACACTAAAGTGACTCAGAGGGGGTGTGTGTGTGTCTTGTTAAGGTTTCTATTGCTGCAATGAAACACCATGACCAAAAGCACGTTGTGGAGGAAAGAGCTTATTTGCTTTACAGTTCCACATCTAGTCCATCACTGAAGAAAGTCAGGACAGGAACTCAAACAGGAGACAGGAACTGATACAGGGACCATGAAAGGGTGCTGCTTACTGGCTTGCTCCTCGTGGCTTGCTCAGCTGCTTTCTTATAGCACTCAGGATCACCAGCCCAGGGTGGTCCCACCCACAATGTGCTGGACCCTCCCCGATCAATCATGAATTAAGAAAATACCCTACAGGCCTGCCCAATCTTATTGAGGTATTTTCTCAGTTGAATCCTTTCCAGTGATTCTAGCTTGTGTCAAGTTAACATCAAACTAGCCAATAAATATGTGTGTGTGTCACATTATATACATATCTAGAATACAGAATTTATTATATATATATATATATATATATATATATATATATATATATATATATATTGGTTTTTTGAGACAGGATTTCTCTGTGTAGCTTTGTTCCTTTCCTGGATCTCATTCTGTAGCCCAGGCTGGCCTCGAACTCACAGAGATCCGCCTGCCTCTGCCTCCTGAGTGCTGGGATTAAAGGCATGCACCACCACCGCCCGTATTTTATATATATTTTTTAAATAAAAGAAGAGGTCATGCATAGAGGGGCATGAGAAGGACTGAAGGGAGGAAAGAGAAGGGAGAAATGATGTAAACATTTAATTAAAAGTAAAATTTAAAAAACAACACCTTGTTTAATAAACAAACCCAAGGGGTTAGGAAGATGTTCAATGGTTAGAGTACTTGCTGCTCTTGCAAAGGACTTGGATTCAGTTCCCAGTCTCTACATGGTGGATCATAACCATTCATAACTCCAGATCCAGGGGATCCATGGCCTAAGGCCTCTACTGGCACTATACACATATGGTAAACATGCATGCATGCAGGCAACTACTATACATATAGATAAAAATATTAAATAAGTCTTTAAAACTTTAAAAAAAAAAAACAGGGCTGGAGAGATGGCTTAGTGGTTAAGAGTACTTATTGCTCTTCCGGAGGACCCGGGTTTGGTTCCCAGAATGCACTTGGTGGCTCACAACCATCTGTAAATGCAGTTCAAGGGGATCTGGCATCCTCTTCAGGTCCTGTAGGCACTGTATACATGTGCTGCACATGCATGTGGGTAAAATATTCATCGATATAAAATAATATAAATAAAGACACTTTATTTTTTTCCGAGTTTTTTTTGTTTTGTTTTGTTTTGTTTTCTTTTCTTTTCTTTTTTTCCGGAGCTGAGGACCGAACCCAGGGCCTTGCGCTTGCTAGGCAAGCGCTCTCCCACTGAGCTAAATCCCCAACCCCGACACTTTATTTTATTTATTTATTTTTGTTTTGTTTTTTGAGACAGGGTTTCTCTGTGTAGCTTTGAAGCCTTTCCTGGAACTCACTCTGTAGTCCAGGCTGGCCTCAAACTCACAGAGATCCACCTGGCTCTGCCTCCCGAGTGCTGGGATTAAAGGCGTGTGCCACCACTGCCCGGCAAATAAAGACATTTTAAAAATACATTGTAAGACCCACAAAGCTGGGAAAATGGATCAATCCAGCAAGTGCTTGCCATACAAATATGAGACTCTAAGTCCCTCCCCAGGACCCTCAGGAGGCAGAGGTAGGCAAATCTCTGTGAATTCGAGACCAGCCTGGTCTACAGAGTGAATTTAGCCAGGACTACACAGGGAAACCCTGTCTTGAAAAACCAAAAAAAGAAAAAAGAAAGAAAGAAAAGAAAAAAGCTAGGTGTAGTAGCACATGTCTTTAAACCCTATACTCAAGAGGCAGACAGATCTCTGTGAGCTAGGCCAGCTAGGATCATACAGTGAGACTCTGTTTCAAAAAACTAAAACAAAAGACCAGGCTTAGAGGCACACACCTTTAATATCATCTGAGGGAGACAGAGGCAGGTGGATCTCTGAGAGTTCTAGGCCAGCCTGGTCTACATAGAGAGTTTCAGGACAGCCATGGCTACATAAAGAAACCCTGTCTCAGAAAACAATACAATAAATAAAACTAGGTGTGTGTAGAGACAGAAGGAGCCCTTAGGGCTTGCTGACCAGCCAGTCTAGCCAAATTGATGAGCTCTATCCCAATAAGAAACCCTGTCTCAAAAAAATGAGGTGGAGAGGACCTACTCCTGTAGAGGACCTGGGTTTGGTTCCCAGCACCCAAATGGTGGCTGGCCACCATCTATAACCTGAGTTCCAGGGGGATCTGATGCCCTCTTCTGGCTTCTGCAGGTACTGCACACACACACACACACACACACACACACACACACACACACGAATTCTAGCATTGGAGTTGGGGGGCAGAGGCAGGTTTCCTCTGTTCCACAGAGAAACCCTGTCTCAAAACACCAAACACAAATAAATAAATCTTTTGTAAAAACTTAAGAAGACAAGGTGGATGGCACCCAAGAAGTGACACCTGAAGTCGACTGCTGCCCTGCCCCATACACACATGTAAACACACTGGCCCTCTAATTCTCACAGCTTCCCATTTAGCACTAACACTTGTTGGAATTTATTTATCCCTTGCTGCCATGACTGACCACGCCCTCCTGCCTCCTATGGCAGCACCCTGGCAGGCTTCTCCTTGCTTTGTGGACATGAGATAGTTCTGGGGTGTCTTTTCAAAATTTGAGCCATTGCTCCAGGCCAAGAACAACATCGCTTACCAATGGATTGAATCTGGTGTCCTGGTCTTGCTGTAACTGTTAGCAGCAATGACCCAAGAGGTAGTGGCTTTGAGAAGAAAGGGAGAAAGATGCAGAAAACAGGTAGGAACCAGGCAGGTGGGACAGCCTGTGTCCCACCAAACACCCATAATCTTATCCCCACCTGAGACGCAGTCACGTCAGGCCTACCTGTCCCCCATCCCACAGCCCTGTGATCGTCACCCTGGGTACCGCTACATTGTCAGCTCCTACACTGGAACTTTTCTGACTCTTCCAACCACCAGCTCCCAGTTCAAACTTTTGGTTAAAAAAAAAAAAAATGATGAAGCCGGGCGGTGGTGGCGTATGCCTTTAATCACTCGGGAGGCAGAGGCAGGCAGATTTCTGTGAGTTCGAGGCCAGCCTAGGCTACCAAGTGAGTCCCAGGAAAGGTGCAAAGCTACACAGAGAAACCCTGTCTCGAAAAACAAAAAAAAAAATGATGAAACCAGGCTTAGGCTGTAGCTCAACTGGTAGAGTGCTCACCGAGCAAACGAGGCCTTGGCTTCCATCCCCAATAACTGAAGGAATGAGGCATGATGGCTTGCCCTGTAATTCAACATTCAGAAAGTAGAGACGGTAGAATAGGGAGCTCAAATTCATCCCTGACTACATAAAGAGTTTGAGGCCAGCCTAGGCTACATGAGACCCTGTCTCAAAAAAGGAAAGGAGGAGGAGAGAGAGGAAGAGGAGAGGGGAGGAGAGAAGGAGAGAGAGGAGGAGGGAAAGAAAGGAAGAGAGAGGAGAAGAGAGAGGAAGAGGAGGCAGAAGAGGAGGAGGAGAGAGGGGAAGAAGAGGAGGACAGAAAGGAGGAGAGAGAGGAAAAGGAAAAGGAGGAGAGAAGAGGAAGAAGAAGAGGAGGAAGAGGAACTCTAATAACAGATGGGGAGCATACAGTTACAGTGACTTTGAAGATGTGTTAGCTTCCCTTACTATAATGAAATACCTGAGGTAATTAATTTATAAAGAACAGAGGTTGTTCGAATTCTCGGTTTGGGGGTATTAGTTCGGAACAGGACATCTTTCTGCTTTGGGTCTCTAGTACACATGGGGAGAGCAAACAGCTGGGCAAACAAAACTGAACTGCCTTGTGACCACAAAGAAAACTAAGGAAGAGTACTCCCGTCTTCCTCTTTGAGGGCACACCTTCAGTGACCAAAGAACCTCCTGCCATGCTGCATTGTCTGTTCTCTGTCTTGAGTTTTGGGAGGTTTCCTTGTTGTTGTTTTCTTGTTTTTGTTTGTCTGTCTGTTTTCGAGACAGAATCTTCCTGTGCAGCCCAGGCTGTTCTCAAACTTGCAGTCCTCCTGTCTTGACCCCCTGAGTACTAGGACCACAGACGTGCACCACTGCATCTGACTCTAGACTCCATCTCTTGAAGGTCCCACCACCTCCCAACAGGGCCACCTGCAAATGAAGCCTTGGACACCCAGGGAATATTGCTTAGCCATCTACAACTTTGCATGCATGCACAGTGTCTGAGAAAGAGGATCCAGGATGCAACCCAATGTAGGCCATGTTACTGTTCACATGGACCAGACCAAGATGGAGAATACAGGGCTTCAAAAGGGCCCTGTGCCTACCCTTCCCCCAGTGAGTTAGTCCCTGAGTGTCTTCCAGCACCTCTACACAGCTCTGCCTCTGTCACCTGGGAATTTGCTGGTGGGTGGAGTCTAGGCTTGGTCTCAGCTGTCCCTGAAAAGCAGGAGGTGAGGGCCCCAGCCTGAAGAAACACTGAAGGGCAGGTCCCAGGCCTGAGTTTGTTGGAGACGCTTTCCCTAGCACCACATACAGCAGGCATGGTGGTTGGTGCAAGGTTGTGGAAAGTGGAGGATCAAGAGTTCAAGGTCAGCCTGGGCTACTGAGACTCTCCAAAAACAAAACTAAAGTAAGTACACCAACTCTACTCTGCCTTTTAGGGGTTAAAAGGACAGGGAACAGGAACAAGGGAAGAGTCATGCGTCTACAGTTCTCGCCAGTTTAAATGTTTCTTCTGTGATTTAAATCGCACTCCCATCAACAGCTCAGAAGTCAGCAAAGAGAAGAGAGTTGATTCATCATGAAGTCATTTTAAAAATTCCCTTTCTGAATATAAACCAGCATGTTTAATTAATTCCACATACTGCAGGCAGTACACTACAGCCTTCACTCTGCATAACAACAAATCCATGAATGAATGCACAGAACAGCTCCCAGCCATCCGCCAGCACTGTGCTAAATGTCCTACCCATATTACCTTAATTACTCTTGGCCTTGGCCTGGCAAGAGAAACCATCACACTGCACAGTAAAGACGCACAGATACACCCACAGCCTCTCTGTGCTGCCGCCTCCCACAGGAACAGAAATGTTTTCCGACTTGTGGGACGTCCTGAGAAGAAGTGGCTAGCTTTAAGGTTACTTTTCCCTTTGACAGGTAGCTCAGGCTGGCCCCAAATTTCCATCCTTCAGAGTCCTTAGTGCTGAATGACAGACATGGGCCACCACACCTAGCTGTGGTAGTGCATGGATTTTCTTTGTGGTGTGTGTGTGTGTGTGTGTGTGTGTGTGTGTGTGTGTGTGTGGCAGAATCTTAAAGAGTCTTAATAAAATCAAACCTGAGCCAGGTATTGGGGTGAACACTGGAAGATCATCAAACCAGAACAAGCCACAGCTATCTCACCTCGACAGATACTCAGCTGGTCTTGTTTCCTCAGACTGGGGGCCTCTGAGTCCTCATCCAGAATGGGTCTCAGCTGAACTGCTGCTCAAAAGCCTGAATGCTTAACCAGGCCAAATGCTTAACCAGCCAAATGCTTCTAGTTTCTGGTCCTCACGCCTTATATACCTTTCTGCTTTCTACTACCACTCCCTGGGATTAAAGGCATGTGTCACCATGCCTGGCCGTTTTCAATGTGGCCTTGAACTCACAGAGATCCAGAGGGATTTCTACCTCTGGAGTGCTAGGATTAAAGGTGTGAGTGCCACCATTTTCTAGCCTTTGTATCTAGTGGCTGTTCTGTCTCTGACCCCAGATAAGTTTATTAGGGTGCACAATATTTTGGGGAACACAATACCACCACGTGTGTGTGTGTGTGTGTGTGTGTGTGTGTGTGTGTGTTTGCGTGTGTGTGTGTGTGTGTGTGTGTGTGTGTGTGTGTGTGTGTACCTGCTCTTGTCCTGTGTGGACACCATCGGACAGCTTTGTGTGTCTGACTCACTTCCCACTTTGTAACAGCGTTCTTTGGGTTTGCCTTGGTTGTTTTGTTGGGTGATGGTGTCATTTGTTTTGGGTTTTTCTGTTTTTGTTTTTGAGATAGGGTCTTGCCATGTGGCCCCGACTGGCCGAGAACACACTGTGTAGACCAGGCTAAACTTGAACTCAGCTCCTCCTGTTTCTGCCTCACGAGTGCTGGTATTTAAAGCAGAAAGCTGGCCTATGAGCTTCTGGGAACTCTGCAGCCTTTGCATCCCATCCTCCCCTGGGAGTGCTGGGATTACAGGTGCCTGTGGCCAGCTCTACAAGGAGGGCCAACCTGCCAACCCACCCCTCTGCACCCCAGTTTTCTGCCAAGCTGTTAAATGCCCGAAATGACAATAGCCACCTGGTAAAGCCTTCTCCTCCATCCCGTGGGAGAGGGCACGGCTCCCTTGGCTGAACATGGGCTGGAACCCATCTCATCTAGAGCTACATTGGGGGCACACAGGAGGCCCTCGGGTCCACTAGCAGCTTCTGCCCTGTTCCTGATGGCAAAAGAAGCCATCTGTCAAAGCAGGGATTGAGGAATGATCCGAGAGAGGTCTCAAAATCTCTGACCCCTATAGGACTCTGGGGTGTCACAAACCAGACATGTTCCCAGTAGGCCTGTCTCGGCTTCATTTCTACTGCTGTGATAAAATACCATGGCAAAAAGCCGCTTAGGGGGGAGAAGAGGCTTATTCGGGCTCAGAATTCCGGGCTTACAGTCCATTATTACAGGAAAATCAATGTGGCAGGAACCTGAAGCCACCGGCCACATGACATCCACCAAAAGCAGTGAGATGCGAATGCATGGGTGCTCAGTTATCTTTCTCATTCTTACTCAGCCCAGGACCCAAGCCTTGGGAATTTGCCCCCCCCCCATTTCCACACTGGGTCTCCCCACATCAATTAAGTCAACCAAGACAATCACCTACAACCATATCCACAGGCCTTCTTGAGACGCTCTAACCAGGTGATTCAAGGCTGTGTCAGGTTGACAATTAAAACTAACCATTACAGGGTCCAACTACTCGCTGAATTTGATGTGGCCAAGGCAGGCCTCCATCCCATTGGTTAAGGCCAGAACCTGTCATTCCTCTGTGGACTGAATCTTACCTTTAAATTCTATTTATTTATTTATTTATTTATTTATTTATTTATTTATTTATTTGTGTGTGTGTATGTTTATTAGTGTGTGTATCTATGTGCATGTACGGGTGCAGGTACCCCCCAGAGTCCAGTAGGATCTCCTGGAGCTGGAGTTACAGGTGGCTGGAAGCCGCCTGATGTGGGTGCTAGGAACTGAATCCTGTCCTCTGGAAAATCAGCAAGCACTCTGAAGCTCTGAGCCATCTATCCAACTTCACTCTAACTCATTAAAAAAAAAAGTTATAACAGGTTTATGGACACTTCTCTGTTTGCTACGCACCCTCCGTTGGAGCCTCCTGACAACAGGGCCTTGGCCTGAGCCCCAACTAACTTGGAAGAATGATGAAAATTGAACTTTCGGAAGCAAAGGCTGCAGCTCCTCTCGGTCTTCTTCCTCGGTCAGTCACCACCAGTCCAGGTCCTTAGATGGTCAGTCAGTCACCTTATTACACATACCAGCGGAGCCAGGGCAGTATAGTGCTCCTTATAAACGTGGAAGGGCACCTACCCAGCGGGGGCGCCCCGAGTTAGGCGCCTCTGTGGAAGCGCACACCTACAGCTCGCCTCGGGGGCGCCTCCGCAGGCGCTCGCGAGCCACTGTTGCGCGTCGCCTCCAAACTTTACGGTAAGCGCGGCGCGCAGGACGACCACGTGGCGGCGAAACACCGGCCGGGCGGGAATGCGCGGAATGCGCGGTGCGGCCTTGCGCGCTTCCAGCCGTGACCCCGGGGGACCGCGGAACCCAGCCTGGGGTCCGCCCGCGTGCCCTCCCACCAAGCACCACAGGGAGCAGGGACCCCGGGGAGGGCTCAGCACGTGAAGCTAGACAGCCTTTTCGAGAACCTGGAGCTAAATTTGCCCTTCCTGTTCGGGCCCCGCCACAGCCGGTGTCCCGAGATCTGGAACCCGCAGAACTCTAAAGCCCTCACTGTCCCCCACTGGCCTAAGTGAAGAATGGAGACGCCTAGGTTTTGCAGGAAGCAGGCCAGGGAGGCTCTCTCCCCCTGACCACCTTCGGGGTGCAGAGGAACCAATGCCGGAGGCGCGCCGCCCCCAGCTCCAGCAGCCCCAGGCCCTAGGGCTTGCTCACCCTCGATTGGGCCACGTGGTCCTGCCTGACCACAGGTAGCTCACACTGGCCCGATTGTTAGGGTTTTCTTCTCCACCTGGGTGCCCGCTCCCCACCTTTTAGTCTGGGACGAGACGTGGGCCAGAGCAATAAAGTCGACAAACCCCAAAAGGACTTTGGGTTTCGGACTGCTCGGGGCATCTGATGCGTTCGGAGAGCTGGAGACCAACCGAGTAGCCACCCCTCCCTAAAGTTACAGCTCCACCCTCGGGGTCCCTAGAGCCAGCCTGGCCACTCCAGTGCTAATTCCCCGGCGCTGGGAGCTTCGCTCCGGGGGTTGGATATGGGGGACTGAAACTAACTCGGAAATGCAAGCTCCGGAAAATGGGATACGGCCACCCCAGGTGTGCACAGGATGAGCTGAGCATACACACCCCTCCTTAGCTTAAGGGTGCCTGGGATCAGCTCAGGGTAACCTAAGTGGAGCAGCCGCGTAGCACGTGGGCTGCCATGCACGCCCCAAAACGCCTGCAGGGTGTAGGGAGGAGAGCCGCATTGTGCCGGAACCTTGGGGCCAATATTCGGAAGCGTTTCCCAAGGCGACTTAAAGACTAAATTAACAATGGCTAACTGGAACAGAATCAACGAAATCCTTTCAAGTTTTCGCCAGGTATTTGGGTGCAGGTGACCCCACCTAGGTGCGTCTGCTCACTGCCGATTCCTTTCCCTGAGGGGCTGCTGCCAGAGGCTCAGGATTGCGGCCCAGCTCCACACCTCCGGATCAGAGCCCCGAGCTAGGCGGCGCGGGTTCCTCAATGAACATGCTCCCTTCCCCCTCTCAATGAAGTTCCCACAGCCAGGGACGGTGGCAAGTCTACCGCAGAGTCCGCGCTCTCTCGGGAACCCTGGCCCGGGGCGAGGGGTCGAGGAGGGAGGAAGTCGGAAAGGAGATTAAAGTTACTTTGAAATTTTCTTTCCAAATAACGTAGTCTCCTCTCGATTGGTCGAGTGGCCTTTTGTCTCCAAAAGGTTACCGAAAATAAGCGCAGAGCACTTTAAGTGAGCCCAGAGCGTGCAATTCCTGCTTTGAGGTGGTGTTTTTTTTTTGTTTGGTTGGGTTTTTTTGCCAGTGTAGAAGTTAAAATCACAAGAGAAAAGTGTGTGCTGAATTACTTTTTCGTTGGGAAAAAAAAATTAAAAATCCAAACGCTTTCTCTGAGATTCTTAAAACAACTGGCCCGGAAAGAACCCTGAACTGCTGTCCCCTTCCAGGGCTCCGGAGCTGGCCGAGCGGGGTTCCCCGGATGGGGGATGGGCGCTCCCCATCGGGTCCCAAATTCCTGCGCCTCCCCCACGGGTTCCTGGACGGCTCTGCACGCCCGCCAACCGGACTTGCACTTTTGCGCCCGTCCCTGAGCGCACTGATCAACGAAGTTCCTCGTGGAGATCTGCCCGGTCCGCCTAGTAACAGCGCTGCGTCCGGATTGGCTCATGCTAATTCCAGTTTCCTGGTCTTTCCCGCGGTGGTGGTGGTGGGGGTGCTGGCTGCGGGTCCCGAGCTCGTGCTGCCGGGTGGGCGAGCCCCTTTATGCCCCGCTGCCCTCGATGGCGCACCCTGGCCAGGCCCGCGTGCTCCGCTCACAGGCACTCAGCCGCGGGTGATAGTGCGCAGCCCCATAAATCATGCTTACTGCCGCCCGGTAGGGATTTTATGAATGAAAAGGCAGCTGGGCCGCCCTCGTGCTCAGGCTGAAGCTCCCAGGCTTGGCGGGGCCTGTGGCCCGAGCAAGCGTGGGCGCACTGCCCGGGCCACCCACCACCTTCAGAGCCGCAATGGGATCACTGTCCCACAGGATCTAGATATTAGGGACCCCAATGTCAGGGGAGGGGGATCGGGAGGAATGCGCTCCGAAGATAAGGGGGTCCACTTCTTGCGTGTAGCCTGTCTCCCCCCTCCCCCCGTGCTCTCCTTTTCCAGTTTCGCCCATTCACTCTTGGGGACACAAAACTATTATGGGAAAATATGTGAATAGTTCACCTGACTTGGGGTCGGGATTGTGAAAACTTTAAAGACAAGGGGATTAAATGGGCCAAGGTGGTGGAACTCCTTCATCCTAAAAACTTTTATTTGACTAAATGTTAGAGACGCTTGGGAATCCACTCGTGTAACCACGGACATCCGTAAGTTTTCTTAAATGTCATATCGACGCACACATTTGTCTTGATTCTGACTAGCCCCCCGGAACTCAAGGATGCGGCCCCAGCAGCAGTTCTAAAGGTGGAGGAACGGCCACACCCCCAACAAAGCCAATCGGAAAGCTTCCGGTGGTCTGGTTCCTGGCAAGGCGACTAATACTTTCACCGATTTAGTTTTCTTAATTAAAAAATAAATTAGGAAAAAGCCCATCATGTATCAGCCTTTCCTTAAAAGGTTTATTTTTCTTGGGTAAATCGCCCGCACTGGAGGACCCTGGACAGAATGAGCTGGTCACCGTGAGAAGGCAAATCGAAGATTCCCCCTCGGTGAGGAATGGATGAAGGAAATAATGGCCACCATCTTGAGCTGTTGCTGGGGATTTTCGAGATTTTATTTTATTTTTGAGCGAGCGCATGCTAGGCTGGGGAGCCTTTGAAGTTCAGAGCTACATCTCTGGCCCTTTGCAACGACCCCCAGTGCACCAGGATGGAGCCTGCACCGGAGCTTAGGGCTCGTCCGGCATCTTCACGTGTTAAACAGTTCCTGAGTTTTACACGTGTTGATGAAATTGAAAGAAGATGGGAACGCCGGGATTTTTAAGCAGTCGGTCCGCCCGTGGGTGCCCTCGTGGCGTCCTCGGAAACGTGCCCATTCTCCCGGATTGAATATAGGGTGTCCTTTCGTCCCCAGGATCCCCCATCCAAGTCTTCCCTGGCTTGTGTGTGGCCTGGCCTCCCTCCTAGCTGTCCTGTCCAGAGCCAGCACCACCCCACCTCCACAGGTCTCGGAGGACCCACTTGGGCAAAGAAGACACCCCCACCACCACCCTTGCACCGCTCTTTCCCAGCTTGGAGAGAAGCAGTCCGAGCGATTTGCATATCTACGAAGGTCGAGGGGGGGTGCTTTGGGCTTGTCCCCTTGCCGCTCGCAGCTCCCGAGCCCCCTCCCCCTGCGCCCGCCCCGGCCTTCCCCCCTCACCCCTCCCTTTCTCTGCCTAACTTTGATCTCTGCTTAACAACAGTAACGTCACACGGACTACAGGGGAGTTTTGTTGAAGTTGCAAAGTCCTGCAGCCTCCAGAGGGCTGTCGGCGCAGTAGCAGAGAGCAGCAGACTCCGCGCTCCGGAGACCGGCAGTAGAGCGCGAGGCAGCGCGCGCCAGCAGCAGCCACCGGAGCCCAACCAGGTCCACAGCCCTCCCCAGGCGGCCGCGCCATGGAACACCAGCTCCTGTGCTGCGAAGTGGAGACCATCCGCCGTGCGTACCCTGACACCAACCTCCTCAACGACCGAGTGCTGCGAGCTATGCTCAAGACCGAGGAGACCTGCGCGCCCTCCGTGTCTTACTTCAAGTGCGTGCAGAGGGAGATTGTGCCGTCCATGCGGAAAATCGTGGCCACCTGGATGCTGGAGGTAAGGGGCTACAGGGGCTTAGGATCCCCTGGCAACTTATTGCTCCCACCCACATCTTCCTCCTTTCCTTTCCGACACGGAGTTTTGCCGGTGTGTTGCTAGGAATCCGGATTCTCAAAATAAATAGATACTGCGGGTCTTTGTGACTGAGGAAAGTGTAGGAGTTGGGGTGATGGGGATTCCTTTTCCTGGTAGGGGGCAGTCGGGGAGGAGTGCCTTCGAGAGAGGACCGTGCCAAAGGGTGCCAGGGACACCCCAGAGGGTGCGGACTGGGCGCCTTTTGTGGCCCCCGCTTGCGCCCCATTCCTGTTGCGCCTCGGCCGTGGCCGCCTCCGCTCGTAGCCGCCAGCTCGGGGGGGAAGGGGGCATAGATTTGATTTTTAAATTAATATCCGTGGACACGTATGCAAGGGCCGCTCGTGCCAGTATTATGCGCCATCTTTGCTCCTTTATTGCAAAGCAAAAGTGTTTATTAATAATTGGGGGCAGGGCGGGGAGCGGCGGCAGGGGCGCTGGGACAGGCACGAGGGGCCTCGCGGCAGCCAGGAATCACTAAATAGCACATAGCGAGGGATTTTGGGGAGGGACCCTTTGTTCAAGCAGCGGACCCCTGGGCACCCCCGCACAGGCTGCCTGGCCCAGAGAGCACGCCAGTCTGCAAGGTCGCGTGGCCCCCTAGTCGCTAGAGATTGACCGTCGTCCGCGCGGGTCTGCACTTGGGGGTTCCTACCCAGGTCAAGTCGGGGAACCAAAGCACATTTTCAGATGTTCAATAGGAGGCTCGAGGGCCCCAAAATATTTTAAAATAAATTCTAAAGTGCGGCATGGTGCCCTTGCAGAGGCACCCGCACCCAGCAAAAGGGGGGCCCCAGAGTTTGAGTCGCTGGGGCCCATTCTCCAACGTATACCGAGCTCCTGACCCTCGGGTTATATCAAGGGTCGCCTGATGGTTATTTTCGGGCCGTTTTTAGGCACCTAGTTATTTTTTTAATATTTTTAAATATTTTTTGAAAAGATGACGTCTGGGAAATGAGGCGCGGCGGCCTGGGACGCCACCTTTGTGTCTCGCGTGCGCGAGCGGCGCCCAACCCCCGGCGCCCTGCCAGCTCCGCGGTGGGATTCCCTGGCCTGCGGCCTTCTAATTCCAACATGGGCCGGGGTCCCCAAGGCCACCACTGCTGAGCTCCCCAGCGCCAGCTGCCCAGGGACTTTCCCTTTCAGTTTCAGGGTGAGTGGGTCCTGGGCTCCCGCGCATCCCGGGGAGTGTGCCACGGCGACCCCTCTCCGCGCCCTCACCACTCATTCGCTATGTAATCTATCTAGGAAAGGGATGCAGGATCACATCGAGCCACGACCCTCTCCCTCCTCCTCCCTCATTCCCCTCCCCCCCACCCCCGTTGACGGTCATGGTCCCGGTCCCCGCAGGTCTGCGAGGAGCAGAAGTGTGAAGAGGAGGTCTTCCCGCTGGCCATGAACTACCTGGACCGCTTCCTGTCGCTGGAGCCCCTGAAGAAGAGCCGCCTGCAGCTGCTGGGGGCCGCCTGCATGTTCGTAGCCTCCAAGATGAAGGAGACCATTCCCCTGACCGCCGAGAAGTTGTGCATCTACACTGACAATTCTATCCGGCCCGAGGAGCTGCTGGTAACCGAGGACCCCACCACCCGCCATCCCTCATTAGCTACGCGACCCCTGGGTGGTGGGAGCTGCAAATGATGGGAGGCCCAGCCAGCCTCGGACACATCTCCAGCCCCATGGAAGTCACCCACACTGTAGACACCGAAGTGGCAGTGGGCAGAATCCCAAACCCATTCCACCTCTGTGGGCCCCCCTCTCCTCCTGGACTGCCCACCATGTCTGGCCGTGAAGCCACTCTGAAATGTGGACGGTGTGCGCCCCCTTGCGGCGCTGGAGCCGCAGCGCTGGCGGTGGGGGTCTTTTTGTCTAGCGCGTGTGGCCCACTTAGTCTGTCTATAGTTTGTTGTTTACCTATCTGTGGTGCCCGGTTGAACCCACTCTCTACACCTCCCCCCAACCGGCCTGACCTCTTACTGACCTTGTTCTCCATTTTCTGCAGCAAATGGAACTGCTTCTGGTGAACAAGCTCAAGTGGAACCTGGCTGCCATGACTCCCCACGATTTCATCGAACACTTCCTCTCCAAAATGCCAGAGGCGGATGAGAACAAGCAGATCATCCGCAAGCATGCGCAAACCTTTGTGGCTCTCTGTGCCACAGGTAGGCCCCCACCCCCACTCTTCCCCGGGAGATCTCAGACTCCCTGCGGTTCCCTGGCTAATGCCTCTGGCTGTCTTTTCTGTACCAGGTGATGGTCTCAGGCACGTCTAGAAAGGGGGTTCCCGCATCTCTATTCTGAGCCCAGGGTCCAGGGAGCTTGTTGGGGATAGATGGTGCTGGGGGTCACACTGAAGGGCCTTGGAGACCTAACTGGATGGCCCAGCCTCCCTGTGCCAAGCTTTCCACCGCCAGGTAGCGGTGTGACCACTGCATGCTTTCTGAAAAGGGTTTGGCCTCTGCTCCTGGGCTGCCTGCCCCCACCTACCTCCTGTCCTGCCTGGGTCTTCAAGGAGCCAGCTATGGGGGGCGCGGAGGGGCGGCTCCTGGCTTCTTCCAGTCTTGGCCACCTGCCAGGAGTGTTTAACAGGGGCAGGACAAATGACACCATTCCCAGTGCGACATGCAGGGTGACCAGCTCAGGGGCTTAGATTCTCTCCCCCCCCCCCCCCCTTCCCCAGGGGTGCTGCAGGCCAGTTCTTTTTGGCAGAGTCCTGGGAGGGCTGATTGGAAGCAGAGAGACAAGAATTTCCCCATGGCTCCTCCAGGGGACCCTCCCTGTACCCAGACCCCAGGTAGACAGGCTGACTTAACTGAGGGTAGACAGACATCTGGCTGCCTCTGGGTGTTCCTGATACACATCTGGCAGCTGCTTCTCCATCTCTAATTGGAAGCCCCGCCCAGGAGGTTTAGAGATGCTAAGGGGGTGCTGCACTCTCTCCCACCTGCCTAGGACCCCTCCACCCAGGTTTCCCTGATCAGGCCTGGGTTGCCACATCTGTTTGGAGCTCAGGCTGGGTGACTTGTAGGGCGGCCGAAAGGCAACGTGGTGTAAGGGGCAGGTAGTGTCTTCTCCTACCTGCCATCTCTGTGGCATCTTCTCATGTCTGGCATTCCTCGTGGCTGGTGTTTTCTGCACAGCTGTGCCGGGTGTGAAGATTTGGGGGTTCTAGCCTCCCAACTACCTGCTGAGGGTGCCAGCCCCTCTCCAGAGGCCTGCCAAGCAAGGGGGGTGGCAGATGGGAATGCCAAGGCCATCAGTAGCCTGGAAGGATCTAAGGGGCGGGGGTGGCCCTGCTGGCTGGCAGGCAGGCGTCTGGCTGGGGTTCCTCTGGGGAGAGCAGAGCCCTTGGAGGCTCCAGGAAGCCTTTTATGGAGCTGAAAGTGGATTCGGAGAAGCTGCAGAGTTTCCCCGAGATAACATGAGGGATGGGGTGGCACAGCCTCCCCAGGACGGTTCTGGCCGCAACGTGCCCCTCCCAGGACCCCTGGATGCTAGCAGGGAAGCCAACAAGCATTAATGCATCGTGGGTGTGGCTGGACTCAGCTTACTTACTGTATGGCCTTTGTCTATGATAGGGTCCACTAAGAGCCCCCAAAAGACAGGTGGAGGTAGAGCACAGCTTGGTGAACTGCAGTAGGCCAATGTTCTGGGCCTGGAGGCTTTGTCCCCCTGGAGGAGTAACCAGCTCTTCTGTCACAAAGAGGTCACTCTGGAAAGAGGCCAGAGGTCAAGGCCGGGAGATCTGCCATCTATGTGGCAAGGTTTCCCCTTACAGGAGATGGGAGGATATGACTTGTCTTCTCCCTTCTGGATGCCCCCAGACCTGGGTCCCGCTCGTGTGAACAGTGCACTAACCTAGGTTGGGGTTACACACAGGCATGTACAGGTGGCCAGAATGTACCCTTATGTGGGTTCAGACAATGGGAACTGAGCTAAATGGAGGGTGTTGGTGAGTGTCAACCATGTCGCTGAGCTGGGTGACGGCTGTGCCAGCAGCAACCAGGCAGTGTGTGGAAGCAGGTGTTAGGGCTCCTTACAGGACGTAATGGATCATGCTACTGCACTTGGGAAGGGGCTGGGGACCCCGGCCCATGTGCTAGCTGCTGGCTGGAGTTTCTTTCTGGAAAGGGGGTATCTGATTTGAATTTGTCCCATAGCAAGTTTGGTTCACTGAACGGAGCTGAGTCCTCAGTGTGCCACCTGGAGGTGCTGTCTCCCTTCTGTGTGGCTGCTCTTCTGCCTGGCCCCTTCTTGGTACCTCTGACCTTCAACAGAGCCAGAGCTGTAGACTGTGTCAGGGTGGTCTCCAAAGGGCCTCACAATAACAGCGCTCTCCCCTGGTGATTCCTTTTCATTTTCTTCAAGCCTCCCTGTTCCCAGTCACGGGGTGACACCAGAGGGGGTAATGGGCGCTGACACCTGTTCTTCCTTGTGTCCTCTGGCCTGGAACCCCCGATTCACAGGCTGAGTGGCTGTCCTTGGCACCACTTTGTTGGATGTGACAGGAAAGCAGCTGAGTCCATTTGGGTGGCAGAGGGGGACAAAGTCCTAAAGTAACACCCTGCTGCAGCACTGTGGGGGACCTGACCCCAACATTTACTAGTGGGACAGACTACAAAGCTGCCATTACCCTGGAGTTTACCTCCCACCTGGGGCCTGTGCATATGAAAGAGTCCCCAGGACTGGGGGTGAGGGAGGCTTCCTTCACTAGAGACCCTGGCCTGGAGTTCTGGGGTGACTATTTCCAGCCCCCTCTGGGGCTACTTCCAACTGGTTTACCTGGTCTGGGGTCACATGTCCTCTTCCCTAACCTGGCATCAGTGAACCAGGAAAGCTAGCTCTGGGTTAAAGGGTTAAGAGCCTGCACCTTGGATTCTGTACTTTGCCCTCTTAAACTTTGAAGTGCTTAAAGGGACAAGCAGGCCATGACCTACTCTTCCTGGTGTTTGCTTGAGGTGCTGGGGATGGAACCCAGGCCAGGGTCAGCGGCTCAGCTTCTTTTTTTTTTTTTTTTTTTTTTTTTAAAGATTTATTTATTTATTATATATACAGTGTTATCCCTGCAGGCCAGAAGAGGGCACCAGATCTCATTACAGATGGTTGTGAGCCACCATGTGGTTGCTGGGAATTGAACTCAGGACCTCTGGAAGAGCAGTCAGTGCTCTTAACCTCTGAGCCATCTCTCTAGCCCCGCGGCTCAGCTTTTTAAAGTGAGACAAGGCCTTACTGAAAGTTGAGCCAAGGCTCTGCCCTGGAACTCTTGATCCTCCCCAGTGCTGGGGGTCGCATACCTCTAGCGCCACCTAGGGGTCTCCAAAGGAGCTGGAGTTGATGCTTGCATGGGGAGATTTGGAGGACAGGTTGAGGCTACGCTGAGAATTGGGTGGGAGCTGAATCACGGGCCTGTAGCTGTCCCAGCTCACAGCCACCTCTGTCCTTCTCTGCTGCAGATGTGAAGTTCATTTCCAACCCCCCCTCCATGGTGGCTGCTGGGAGCGTGGTGGCCGCGATGCAAGGCCTGAACCTGGGCAGCCCCAACAACTTCCTGTCGTGCTACTGCACAACGCACTTTCTTTCCGGAGTGATCAAGTGTGACCCGGTGAGTGAGTCTCATGGAAGGGAAGCTGCTGCCTCTGGCAAGGGCCAGGGAACCCTGCTGGGGGGCAGTGTCAAGACACTGTGTGACCAGGCTGGGGCTGTGAGGGGTGGGGCTCTACTGCAAGGGGGAGCCGAACCTGGGCTCCCTCACTAGCCTCTTTCCAGGTTTGAGGTTGAGGGAGCTTCCAGAAGCCATTGATCCTAAAGGCAGGGGGCGGGGGCATGGTGTAATTGGCAGGTAAAGCTGAAGTCTGGCCCAGCTACAGTAGGACCACATCTCCCTCAGTGCGGCCTTTGGGGGTGGAGTCCACAGAGGACTGGTGTAGACCTTTTACCTGCAGAAGACACACTCTAGAACTTTCTTAGTGTGTGTGGGGGTTGGGGGCTGTGCATTAGGCCACATGTGAATACCTTCTCACTGAGGAATATGGCTGATGGAGCTCTAGCCACGAAGGCGTCCCCAAGGACGTCGCAGGCTGGCATACCCAGAAGGACAGACAAAAGTCCAGTTCTAGCTTGGACTCAGCTGGAGGTTCAGTGGAGGCCAGAGCCACTGGGCATGCGCAAGGCTTCCATGTGTGACAGACTCTGCCCTGTCTGACATCAGCCGCGGGGACCCTGATTCCTGCACCACTCAAGTGTACCTCAGCATGCACCATCTAGGGCTCCTGAGAACGGAGGGTAGGGTATGTGAGCAGGTGGGAGCCTGTGGGCTTCAGAGAGGGATTCAAGGGTGCCTGTGGGTCCATACCAAACCACCTGGGCCTCAGTTTGCCCCTTCTGTAAAATGGGGCCATTTGCCCTGCCACCCTCCTTAGCCACGGTATCCATCAAACAAAAGGGTAGCAAGCTCTGAATGTAGGGGCTCTCCAGGGGTTCTGCAGAAGTACTGCTGGCTTGAGGAATGTAGGCAGTGCCCTAGCCTCATCCCAGCTAGGCAGGACTCAAGTTCATGAGTCTCATTCCTGGTGAAATGCTGTCCAGGCTCCAGTGGTGACACTGGAGCTGGCTTCCCCCAGAGGCGGGACGTAGAGAGGTGGAGGTGCTTTCCCTCGGCCATGCAGAACCTGTCACGGGCTCATGCTGGGCTGGGTTCTCCTCCTGGAACCACCTACAGAAACTGCATCCGAAATGTGGAGTTCCCAGGACCTCCCTGTTGAAGCAAGGGAAATATATCAGGCAGTGCTGTGGGGAGCCCAGGGAGGAATTTCTGCTGGGTAGACCTGGGGTGGACAAGCAGGTAAGTGTCCTACAGGCGAGAGCCAACTGTCCCATGGCACGGGACCGAGGTTTCCAGGCTGAAGGCTGGGAACCAAAGGTGATGCTCTTGCTTCCTGGTCCTTTGCGGCTCTCTGACTGCTCGGTGAATTTGGGGATGGCTCGAGGACTTTCTTCTAGCCTTGCCCTCAGCAAAGCCTGCCTCGCAGGTCAAGGCCCTGGCCACTAGCCTCTGGCTAAACCAGGACCCCCTCCATCTCCGCCCGCCTCTCCAGGACTGCCTCCGCGCCTGCCAGGAACAGATTGAAGCCCTTCTGGAGTCTAGCCTGCGCCAAGCCCAGCAGAACGTTGATCCCAAGGCCACCGAAGAGGAGGGGGAAGCGGAGGGAGAGACTGACCTGGCCTGCACACCCACTGACGTGCGAGACGTGGACATCTGAAGGCCGCCGGGCAGGCGGGTGCCACCAAGTAGTGGCAGCCCGCGATGAGGAAGGAGCCAGCCCGGGGTGCTCCTGATGACGTCCCTCTTGGGGACATTTGTTACCAGAAGGGGAAGTTTTGTTCTCTTTGTTGGTTGTTTTTCTTTAATCTTTCTCCTTTCTATCTGACTTAAGCAAAAGAGAAAAAAAAAATACCTGAAAACTGTTAAAGAGAGAAAGAGATAGAATTTGCATCACCTGAGTGTAGGGAGGAGGGGGGTGCTACCAATTTAGGATTTTATACCCCAATAATCAACTAGTTTTCTATTAATGTGCTTGTCTGTTGTAAGAATAGGATTAACACACAGGAAGTCTCCAGGAGGATTTTGATTTTATGTGTTTAAAAAGCTTAAGAAAAATTGCTTTAAAAAAAAGAAGGAAAAAAAAGGCCAATAGAGAAACTCGTTGTTAAGTAGAAGGGAGTTTTAGGTAGAGATGCACTCGCTTTGCTGAAAGGCACAGCTTTGGCGTGGTCCTCAGCCTCACTCCCTGCTTGCTCAGTGCAGCCGCCGCCTGTCACCTGTTTCCTGTGCTTTGTCCCAGGGATGGGGCGACCTCTTCACCTTCTTGATGGCCGCTGCGACCTCTAGCGGTCTCACGGCGTGTGGCACCAGGGCTCATCTGTGCCCTCTCCCAACCTGCAGGTTCACAGTGCCGGCCACACGGCAGTAGGCGTCCCACTCTAGGCAGTGTGCTCCAGTAGAGAGGGGCTGAGACAGTGACATCATATGTTCTATTTTTGTAATCTTCCTATTTTGTAGTTCCTGTTTAAAGAGCTGCTGGTTTTTGCCTGGCGGCCCTGCAGCCCACTCACATCAGGTTAAACCCACAGCTTTTCTTTTGTGTGTATGGTCTGTTCTGTTTTGTTGTGTTTTCCTTCTCTGTGTTCCAAAACCATTCCATTTCAAAGCACTTTCGGTCAGCTAGCTGGAGGCAGTGTTGCTGGTGTGGGGGTGGGGTGGGGGCGGTTCCTAATGGGATGGTTGGGGGATAGGCACACACTCATTCAGATGGCCGCACAATGGATGTGTAGCATGGTGGGGCTGGTCGCATGGGGTGCTTGGAAAGTTTTGTTGGGTCAAGAAGAGAGAACTCTGTTCTTGCACCACCAGGATCTGTCCTATAGAGAAGTCGGATTGAAGGGATCCTTTGGTGCCAGCTGGTGTTTGGAAGTAGGAACTGTGATAGCATTACTTGGAGGAGGAGATTCTGGAAGTCTTTCACATAGGAGGCTTTTAAACACTAAAATGTCTAATTTATACTTAAGGTTACAGAAGAGTATTTATTGGAAAGGCTGCCCATGGCCAGTGTGATTTTTAAAGCAATGTGATTTCCCTTGATTCAAGAGCACACCTTCCGCCCTTGCTGGCGAAGGTTCAATGCCATGTCTGAGAGATTGGTCTTTTATTGGGGGTGGGGGGGAGAGCAGATCCTCAAAAACCATATGAGGATGGGCATTCGGTTTGCTTAACTTTCCAAACCCCAACGACCCCATTGGAGAGCCATCCAAACTGAGGAAAACAGGGGATCCCAAAGGAGTTTAATTCCGGCACATTCTTGCCCCCACCCCCACAACAGTAGGTAATTTGTACCCCTTGGCTCTGTGCTTTTCTATTTAGGAAGTGTTGAAGGAAGGTGACGAGAGGGAGGCTGGAGAGAGGACGGGAGGGAGGAAGTGTGGAGGGTAGGGACCACACGGGACAGGCTGCAGCTCCTTCCACACAGCGCTGCTACCAATGACTCCCAACATCCCAGACGTTCAGAACCAGGTTCGCGTCGCTCTGTATCTTTCACATTGTTTTCGCTGCTATTGGAGGGTTTGTTTTGTTTTGTTTTGTTACAATGTCATAGACTGCCATATTCAAGTTTTAATTTCCTCATAGATTGTATTTACAGATACCCTTTTTTTTTTTTTTTTTTTGTACTTTTTAAATTGTGATCAATTTTGGCTTAATGTGATTGCCGCTGTATTCCAAAAAAAACAGGTTCCTGTTCACAATACCTCATGTTTCACCTAGCCATGCACGGGCCTAGCAGGCAGGTGATCTGCCTCCAGAGACCCTGGGACTGGTCTGATGGGGATCATCCCCCTGCACCTGTCACGCTGGGCCCTTCATTTGATCTGGGACATATAGCATCACAGCAGTCGGGACAATTCTATTTTTCTTTGTTAATTATCAATATTGTTATATTTGTAGCGGCCTGTTGTGCATGCCACCATGCTGCTGGGCCCGGAGGAATTTGTTCTGCGTCTCCGGTGCATCATTTATTCTATTAGGTTCTAGTGTTCTGTTGTTTTGTTTTGTGTCAATTACAGCATTGTGCTAATTTAAAGACTTCAGCCTTGGCAAAGCCAGCCCCAGTGCTGCGGGCCTCCAAATTCCCTAGCTAGCTGCCAAACCAAAATGGTCACCTCCACGGTCACCACCAGCCTAGCTGAGGCATCTGAACCAGGCAGGGCCACTGGGTTCATGGTGATGGGTAAGGGTTTGGCCAAAAGGCCAAAGGCTGGTGGTGGGTCCCCGGAGTCTGCCCTGTGACATGAAAGGCTTTGAGGGGCTCTGGCTGGTGGCCAGGTTGGGTTTATGTATTTCTGGTTGACACACCATGGCGCTTCCCAGCACGGACATGTGACCAGCATGGTCCAGGAAAAAAAAAAAAAAAAAAAAAAAAAAGACATAAAAAGTCTAGAAATAAAATTGGTAAAATCCCAGCATAGTGTTTCCTGTATTTTCTGGGCCTTGGAGACTGGAGTGGGTCATGTACCATTTTGATGCCATGGCCATGTGGGACCACCCTGTCTTCTGCATCCCAGAGTGTTTGGTGGCATCTCTGACCCTGGCATCAGCCTGGGATTCCCAGAGGAAAGGGTGTTTGCAGGTGGCAGCTGACCAGGGTGGCAGCCTCTGGCGTCAGGGAGGCCAGCGGCAGCCACTGATCAGAAGCGGCTCTGGGTCTGTTGCTGCCAGCTCACCCTCCTGCTTGTTTGCAGATGGAAGATCAACAGAGCCCGCGTTCACTGCCCCTTGTCTGGCGCAAATGGGTGTTTGTTCTGGGTGAATCACCATCCTTAGGTGCTGCCAAGTGCCCAGAGAGCGATGCTTAGTGTTAAGGCCAAGGCCCAAGGTGGCCTTTCACACAGTTCCTGGGGACCTGAGTGGCCTGGTTGGACTCCTTTGACGTCCTCTGGGTGGCAGTTGCTTATGACTGTCATTGTTTCCCAACCCGGGGGGGAGTGGGTGGTATGACACTCCCTAACACTGCCATCACCCCATGCAGCCATCTAGAAGCCACCTGAAGACCCAGGTCTTCCCTTTTAGGCATCATCTACAAGGTGGCCTCTAGATCTCAGGTTGGCTGTGTTGGTGCCAGGCTGGCCCCTGCCCTTCTGGAATGCGGGGATGTAGTTGACACCTGGCCTGAATGGGCTGATCTGAGGATGAAAGCAGAAAGGGACTTGGTGGGGAGACCCACAGTGACCCAAAAGCAGATGAAGCCCCTGCCAGCCCATGGGAGTTTAAGGGAACATCAGAGCCAAAGGAGACTCCAGTGTCCCCTCTGGTGGCTTATAAAAGCACGATCCCCCTGAGGGCAGGGTCCAGAAAGGTATTTTGGCAGCCCAGCTCCATCTGAGCATCAGAGCCTGTTATAAATAAGGGTGGGGACCCAGGAACCGGTAGATCTCTCCTCACAGCCTTACATCATCCAGGAGAGTGGACATGGGGACTTCAGCATTCCAGGAACAGGCCAAAGGGCACTGATGTGGAAGAGCTGCTTTCTCCTTGGATCTTGGACGCACTGTGGAGCAAGCTTATGTTCAGATGGGCTGATGGGAAGGATAGTGTGGGAGAGACAGAATAAAATATGCTGGGATGGAGCAGGCTGGCGCATGTGCAGCAGAGGGGTCCTAAGGAGGCAGACACAAATAGCATGGGGCTGAGCATACACACTCAGGAAGGCAGGCTTCTGCTTCCCACCACTGCCTATCAAGGGTGGTCATGGAAGGACACCCAATTGGAGTGGTCAAGCATCACCATCGAATGCAGAGTGTTCACACCATGATGCGGTCTCTAAAGGTGCAATTGGCTGGTCTCTTCATCCAGTGGTCTGTGGCGCCCAGCTATGGCGGACGTCCAAGCCTCTTTCCTTGGCTCAACAGTGTAACCCCAGATAGCACTGGCCACTCTAGGTTCTGATTCTAACCCTCAAATTGTACTGATAACACTGGAGGGTAGATCCCCTGAGGAGAATGTCTACACACTCCTGTTCATCGGGTGATGGTACAACATTCTTTGAGGACTCTCCAAAACAAAGACTCAGGGAGCTAGCCCACCCAACTGTCTTCTCAGAAGCCCAAGTCCGTTCTCTCCATTCTCTGCCAAGCTTCCTACCAGCCTGCTGAGCCATCCCACCCCTCTCAGGGAGGCCAAGGTCTTAAACCTGCCTGGCCTCTGTGTGCCTCAAGCTCCCTGAACACTGACGACTGCCCCGGTTCCCCATTCTAGGTTACTTCACTGCCTGGACCTTCATTTCCGCTTGTCCTAGAGGGCTCAAAGTGAGTGTGGCCTCTGTGAAGCTTCTGCATCACATTACACAAGCGGCTATGGCCTCTCCTGCTGCCTCCACATCCTAGGACTAAGTGTAAGGAAGTTAGCCTGTTGCTCACAGGCCAACCCAACTGCTACACTTTGTTTAGAAAGCAAACCAACTTCACTGACCCTACAGAGTATCTGGGCTCCGGGGGCCCACAAAATGCCAGCAGTGGGGGCTGAGGACTCCTAGGGTGAGACACAAGGCAGAGGACTGGGACTAGGTGTCCTCCAGGCAGTGCCCAGAGCCCTTGCCATGGCGGCCCAGGGGGCAGACAACGCCTCTCAGGCTCTACAGGACTGGACCTGGCCTCTGTGTTTGGCGGCACGGCTGTGCAGGCCACACAAGGCCAGTGTTGGGAGCTGGCACTACCAGGTGTGCTGGCCAGGCAAACCTGTACTTGGTCTGATGTGACAGCCTATGTGTGTCCAGTGTGGGGTACACAGGCTGGTTAGCATGAGGTGGACAGGCTTGTATACAAGGACCCCACATGGGCACAGCACAGTACTGATGGGATGCAGTACCCTTGGTTGAGCTGAGCTGGCCTCTCTTGCTCAGGGCTGTCATCCCAGGAATGTCTTTGATCAAACCGTTGTGCAAGAGGGCGAAGCAAGGGAGCGCAGGACTTCTAATCCCTTCCCAGTGCCCTGGCTCACAGGGCCCCTGCAGCCCAGCACACACCACAGGGCTAGCAGACAATAGCCTGGGGGTGGTGGGGATGGTGGGCAGGCAGCTTGGGGCTGCAGACCTTGGGGCCCACATCTGGGGGCGTTGCTACTCACAGGGCACACGAAGAGGACACACAGAGAGAACACAGAATGCTCTGCTGAAGGGGCTTCAGCGGGCCTTGAGCCTCTCAGACTGTGGCATCCATTAAGCCTCTGAATTGTCCCCATGAGACAGCCTGTCAGCTGGAAGCCACTTTAATACTGAGAAGCCTCACCCTTGGGGTCATCTGTGTGGGGACTCCCAGCTCAGGGCTCACAGGGCATCTTTCCTTCCCTTGTTCTGTCTCGAGTGGCTAGGCCAAGTCTCTGACCGCCTTAGTTCCTTTCCCTATTGTTGTGATAAATACCAGATACTTGCAGCTTAAGGGGGAACGTTTTATCTGGCTCACAGGTGAAGGTCTGGTCCATCCTGGTGGGAAAGCATGGAGAGAGGGGCCCGAGGCAGCAGCTTACACCGCATCCACAAGAGAAGCAAAAAGAGACGAACACAGGGTTCAGCGTGCTTTCTCCTTTTCATTCGGTCCAGGACCCCAGCCCGTAGCATGGTGTCTGCCACGTTTAGAGTGGGTATTCCCATCTCAGCCCAGTCAAGAGAATCCTTTAGGGCCGGAAGGGATGGCCCAGTGGTTAAGAGCACTGGCTGCTCTTCCAAAGGACCCAGGTTTGGTTCCCAGCACACATGGCAGCTCACAACCATCTGTAACACCGGTTCAGGGTATCTGACACTTTCTTCTAACCTCTGTGGGCACCAGGCATAGGCATGGTACCCATACATGCAGGTTAAACACGCATACACATAAAATTAAAATAAAAAAGAAGGAAATCTTGGCTGAATATTCAATATTTTTTTAGAGTTACAACAATTTTTTTTAGGGGTTGAGGATTTAGCTCAGTGGTAGAGCGCTTGCCTAGCAAGCGCAAGGCCCTGGGTTCGATCCTCAGCTCAAAAAAAAAATTTATTTTTTTGGTCAAACATTCTGATTTTATAATGGTCAATGCTGAAAGTGCCACTTCCCATAAATACATAGTATGCGAGAGCAAAAGTGTGCACAAGGCCAATTCAGAAATTAGTGGGAATTCTGTCCTAATCCCAAGACAAATTTCTCTGAACAATTTTTTATGAAAATAAAGCCAGCCAGGCAGCTGTGGTGCATGCCTTTAACCCCAGCACCCAGGAGGCAGAGGCAGGCAGATCTCTGTAAATTCAAGGTCAGCCTGGTCTACGGAGCGAGTTCCAGGACAGCCAACGCTACATGGAGAAACCCTGTCAAATAAATAAATAAATAAATAAATAAATAAATAAATAAATAAATAAATTTAAAAATTAAAAAAGAAAGAAAAAGAAAAGAAAGTCGGTAATTTTTGAAATCAGACATTCTAATACAATCCAGAGTTATTCTAACTTCATGCTTGCCGAGGCCTGAGAGCACAACACATTAAAAGTCCTAGTTTGATAAAGAAAGGGCTGGGTGTGTGGCTTGGCAGTGAGGTACTTATCTATTCTGTGAGGGGCCCTAAGTTCAAACCTCAGTGCCAAAAACCACAAAGAGCCCATAAAGTGATTTTAATCCTTTGTTCTTTTTTTTGTTATTGTTTAAGTTTTTTTTTTTTTTCTTTTTTGGTTTTTAGAGACAGGGTTTCTCTGTGTGGCTTTGAAGCCTGTCCTGGATCTTGCTCTGTAGACCAGGCTGGTCTTGAACTCAGAGAGATCTGCCTGGCTCTGCCTCCTGAGTGCTAGGATTAAAGGCATGCACCACCACCGCTGTTTAAGATTTTTGGGTTTTGCAGAATGGATTGCTCTGTATAGCCCTGGATGTCCTGGAACTTGCTGTGTAGATCGGGCTGGCCTCAAACCTGGAGATGCACCTGCCTCTGCATCGATAGTGTTGGGATTAAAGGTGTGTGCCGCTACCACCTGAATTAAAAAAAAAAAAAAAAAAAAAAGTCCTAGTTTACTCTGAGGAAGCCATCATGTCTCTGTGAGAGCGGAGAACTGTGTACACAATAGGAACACTGTGGTTCCTAAGACACTAGTCTGAACCAAGGTGCTTCAGGTGGTGTGCACTGGTACTGATGCAGTGATCCAGTGGAGCAGGGTGCAGAACTGAGGCTGTCGTGATGTCACGGGCCCCTACACAGGTGAGTGTTTCTAGAAACACCCCGAAATTCAATTCATTAAGCATTTGGTGTACTTTATTTTTAGACAGGATCTCACTATGTAGCTTTGAGTGGCCTGGAAATTACTATGTAGACCAGGCTGGCTTCAAATTTGCAGAGGCATCTGCCTCTGCCTCCTGGGTACTGGGGTTAAAGGCGTGTGTCACCATGCCTGGTATATCTGTCTGTTTGGTTTTTTTAATTTATTTTTTATTCATTGCATGTTAGAAATCTCTTACTATTCCCATGTTTTTTTGGGACCCCTACACTGAGTTTGTGTGACCCCACACGGAATTGAGACCCATGGTTTTAAGAAGCTGGGCACTAGATTACCTCTGCCTTACACAAAGCAGGCATGGAAGACATGAGGAGCTGCTCTATCTAGAAAGGCCTCTGTTCTGAGTCAGGCCCCTCTTCCAGGCACACTGTGTATAACCCAGAGCTGCAGATGACCATGCAAACCGAGAGCGTTTGCTGGACCATCAGCCATCTCCCCAGCGGCAGGCGAGGCTGCTCAGCCCACACAGACTGATGGCAGGGGAGGTGTGGGTGGCCGTCTCTAGCAGACACCTCCTGGTCACTCCCATGCAGAGCCATGAGACCTAAGACCTCCTGGTCTGCCTCTAAAATGTGGCACTCCTGCCACCTACCAGCAGAAGCAGAAGACACCAGGGAAGCTAAGGTCAGTCCCTCAGGGAAGAACCCATAGTGCCAGGCTGGGTCTGGTGTGTGTGTCCAGCTCCTTCACATGTGGATAGAGAAATAACAACCCTGATAGGGAGAGAGACCTGGTGTCAGTGTCCTGGGACAGCCCTGACAAATGATAAATTACAGTTTCGATAGTGGGAGTTCAGGGGGCTAAAGGGTAAGGCTGTGTGTGGCTGGGCCACCCTCTGCTCCTGGTGGGTTCCTGGCAAGCCTTAGTGTTACTCATCTGGGCCTCCTGTTTGCAGGCCACCTTAGGTCTGTGTGCTGCAGCTTCTCGTGGCCTCCTCTGTAGATGTAATTCTAAACGGTCTTATTAAATAAGAAACACAGAGCCAAATGCAGAGTTAAAGCCCAGAGGTCAGAGAGCAGTAGCTAAGAGCTGAGACCACCTTCTTACCACCCGATGCCGCTGCCGTCCTTCCCCTGAGAGAGAGACCTTCTCCTGTGTGTCTGTCTTTTTATTGCCTTTCTGTTCTGCCTTCTCATTGGTTCTAAACCCAACCACATGACTTCCTCATCACTGCCTGTCTATACAGACCTCCAGGTCTCTGTGGTTGGTACTGGGATTAAAGGCATGTGTCTCCATGATGGCTGTGTCCTTGAACACACAGAGATCTGCCTGTCATGTGATCAGGATTAAGGGCGTGTGGTACCATCTGCTAAATGACTTGCTATTAGCTCTGACCCCAGGTAACTTTATTTATTAACATACAAATAAAATCACATTTCAGCACAAATAAAATACCACCATACTCCTCATCAGGGTTTCCCCTCTCCCTTTTTTTCAAAGGAGCCAGTTGCTTCCCAGCTGATACCAAGTACGGTAGTTTGAATGTAATAGCCCCATAATCTCATAGGGAGTGGCACTATTAAAAAGTGTGGCTTTGTTGGAGTGGGTATGGCCTTGTTGGAGGAAATATGTCACTGTAGGAGCAGGCTTTGAGGTTTCCTATGCTCAGGACACCACCCAGTGTCTCAGTTGACTTCCTGTTGCCTGTAAGATGTAAGACTTCAGTTACTTTTCCAGCACCATGTCTGCCTGCACACTGCCATGCTCCTCATCAGATGATAATGGACTGAACCTCTGAAACTGTAAGCGAGCCACCCCAATTAAATGTTTTATTTATAAGAGTTGCCGTGGTCATGGCGTCTCTTCACAGCAATAAAAACCCCAACTAAGACACCAAGTGTGATAGGTCCCAGCCATGCTTGAGCAGGCCTTCCTTACTCAAGTACAAACACAAGCAGACTCCATCTGAACAGGATGGCTAAGACCCTACTCCAAAGCAGATACAGTGGACCTGCAGCAGGCCTCTGAGCTCAAGAGCAGGTCAGGAGCTCTGGTTTCAGGGGTACACACCCACTGGCAACAGTAAGACCCCCGCTAGGAGAACTGGCCCAGGACTCCCAAGTCTGTAGTCCTGTCTTCAGACCCTTGGGTTCAGTCATGCATGCTCTCCAACAGAGGCTATAAGGACCCCCTCCATGGGGAACAGGGACAGCCACTCCAGCCTGCAACGCAGGGGTGGACAGGGCCTTGGGAAAGCAGCCTTGGGGGGCTGATCACAGAAAGGCAAGGAGTGACTTCCCTTCTTGGAAAGCTAACTCGGGGTCCTCGCTGGCTTAACTTTCGGGAGAAGTGAACAAATCTCTATTCACTCCAGATGGAGCCCCAGTGACAGACCAAAGTACAATTCTGCCAAAGTCCAACTTGGTGAACTAATGAGTTTCTGGGTGGTGATTTCCAGGAGCATGGAGACCCCAAACAGCTACATCACCACAAAGTCCCACCCCATCACAGATGAGGATCTCATGATAATGGAGCCCCACTTCCCTATTTCCTGTATACTCTAGCATCCTGTAAGATCTCTGCTGCTGGAAACAGCAAGGAGAAGTAATGGCTGGAACCCCAGGGCCCACCCAGCCTTCTCCTATGGGGTGTCATCCCCCTTACCATGACCTTAGACCTGGTTATCTCTGACTAATTTCCACAACTACCTACACCACATCTCTACACCACTGTAAGATGGTGGCGGAGTGAACTATGACACAGAGCCACAGGCCACTGACCTTTGGGGGCTGGATCCCGGGGGCCAGGACTCTGGGGTCCCACAACATGTCATTTTCTCTGACAGTTAGCCCTGTGACTTCAGTTTCCTGAGATACACACCAATTCCTGGCTCTGTCACGACGATGGGAACAACTGTGGAGAGTGAGGTGATCTCCCTAGTCGGTATACTGTGGTCATCTCTAGGCTGAACCCCAAAGTTGACATGGGAACCTCCCTTGCACCTCCTCAGGCATAGGTGAGTGCTCCCCTACCTCTAGGCTCCCAGAAGGTGATGGCATCCATCATCAAAGAGTCCATGGGCCAGGCGGTGGTGGCACATGCCTTTAGTCCCAACACTCAGAAGGCAAAGGCAGGTAGATCAGCCTGATCAGCCAGGGCTACACAGAGAAACCTTGTTTCAAAAAAAGGAAGGGAGGGAGGGAGGGAGGGAGGGAGGGAGGAAAGAAGGGCAAGCAAGCCCACAAAAGGGTCTGGGGCATCTGACAGCCCCTTCATTCACTGTTCCTCCTGAAACAGGCTCCTTTTTTTTTTTTTAATTTTAATTTTGTAAGGATTTTTTTTTAAATTTACTTATTTATTATGTATACAGCATGTATCCCTGCAGGCCAGAAGGCGGCACCAGATCT
This sequence comes from Peromyscus eremicus, assembly GCF_949786415.1. Classification (NCBI taxonomy): domain Eukaryota; kingdom Metazoa; phylum Chordata; class Mammalia; order Rodentia; family Cricetidae; genus Peromyscus; species Peromyscus eremicus. Next base: position 57,650,029 of record NC_081416.1, read on the forward strand.
CATTACAGATGGTTGTGAACCACCATGTGGTTGCTGGGAATCGAACTCAGGACCTCTGGAAGAGCAGTCTGTGCTCTTAACCTCTGAGCCATCTCTCCAACCCTGGATTCCTTCTTTATAACCCCATTTTCCTGGATCTGCTAGATACAAGACCTGCCACCGGCTCAGATGAGCAAGAAGCCAGTCCGGAGCAGTTGGCACAGACCACTCTCCCCGACCGTGCTTTGTCCAGCCTGGAGTTGGCCACTTACTGCAGCCACCAGCAGTCACTCCACAGCCCACGATGCCGTTCTGCAGTCTGGCACATGTGGACTTAATGGGGTAGAAAAGTCAGGACCCGGCAAACAGAACTTCTCGCCCCTTCTTCTCCTCCTCATCTTACTACAGAGTGAATACCACATAATCAGAAAATGAACTGTGGCCTTGCTTTAGGGCAGTGGTTCTCAACCCTTTCATGGGGGTCACCTAAGACCATTGGAAAACACAGATAATTACATTACGATTCATAACAGTAGCAAGATTACAGCTATGAGGTAGCAATGAAAATTATTGTATGGTTGGGTTCATCACAACATGAAATCTGTATTAAAGGGTCACAGTATTAGAAGGTTGAGAACCACTGTTTTAGGGTGTGGGGTGCTCCATCATTAGCCACTGTGGAGTTGAGAGCAAGCCCCAGCCGGAGCTTCTGGAGTGTTTTATCTCACTCGTGTCCCATCACTACAATCCTACAAAATCACACTTCATGAACAGCAGGGCTGAGGAGATGCCTCAGTGGTTGAGTGTTTGCTGCTCTCCCAGAGGTCCTGAGTTCAATTCCCAGTAACCACATGGTGGCTCACAACATCTGTAATGAGATCTGGCGCCTTCTTCTAGCCTGCAGGTATACATGCAGGCAGAACACTGTATACATAATAAATAAACAAATGTTTAAAAAAAAAAAAAAAAGAGTGCTTGCTGCTTTTGCAGAGGACCCAGCTTTGGTTTGGAGCACCACATGGTCGCTCACGACCTTATGAAACTCCAGTCCTAAGGGATCTGATGCTCTCTTCTGACCTCCGCAGGCACTGCCCCATGTGGTGCAAGTAAAAAATTCATACACCCTGAAGGGCTCTAGCAGGCCAAGTATGCAAACATGGCTCTGGCAGGCCTTGCTCTTCCCCATTCCCTCTGCCTTGCTAAACCATTAGATTACATCCCTAAAGCGAGCCACCAAGGTCTATGCCCTTATATGGCCATCTACCCCCTATGCCGACTACCAAGGTCCAGCTATCAAAGTATTGAAGTCCTGTGATCAAAAGACCCCTTGTGGTCCTCCTAATTAAGATGCCCAGTCAAAATTAAACACCTCATTCTAACATAGCGTTTCCCCTTTCCCTTTATAAACTTCCATCTGTCTATGGGCCACGTCTGTCTCCTCTCTGTGGAGAGACAGTCCTTTGTCCCTCCAGAGCAAATCCCCCTTCCCCATCTCCTTTGTCCCTTCCCCATCTCCTCTGTCTCCTGTCTTTGTCTCTTATTCCCTGTCCTTTGTCCCTCTGGGGCAAATATATTTCCTTTGTGCTGATTTATTTATGTATATTGGTTTTTCAAAACAGGGTTTCTCTGTGTAGCCCTGGCTGTCCTGGAACTCACTCCATAGACCAGGCTGGCCTCGAACTCAGAGATCCGCCTGCCTCTGCCTCCAGAGTACTGGGATTAAAGGCGTGTGCCACCATAGTCTTTATGTTTAAAAATCCTCACTAACACTAGCATTGCATGGAAGAACTTCATTCAGTATTTAGCCTCAGGCTGAAATCGGTCCCACAGTCACAGACAGGCTGCCTGTGTCCCTGCAGGCCTAAGGCCCTGGGTTTAGTTACTGTGACAAAATACCCAAAAGAAGCAAGTTACAGGATGAAGGGGGTTTATTCTGGCCAGTTTATAAGGTGACAGTTATCATGTGGGGAGGCATGGCAACAGGAGCCCGAGGCAGATGGTCACATTATGTCCAGTCAGGAAGCAGAGCGACATGGACACTGGTATCCAGCTTGCTTTCTCCAGTCCATGGGACAGAGCACATTCAGGGCGGGTCTTCTCTCCTCAGTTAAGCCTCTCTGGAAATACCCTCACAGTCACGCCCAGAGGTGTGTCTCCTAGGTGATTCCAGATCCTGTCAAGTTGACCGTCACAAGCCCTGCCCTGTGACTGGAGATAAATCTGCAGGTGACTGAGGGAGAAGGAGACACTGGTACAGTCCCTGTTCAGTCAGGACACAGCTGTGCAGGAGACGCAGGCAGCAAGCTCAGCGGAGAGACTGGGGAGAAGCCAACCCAGACACCTCTGTCTCAAACCTCCAGCCTCCAGCATGTGACACAGTGACATTCATAAGGGATGACATCAATCCTAAAGTCATAGGAAGGTCAATCTGCCAGAAAGCCAGCCAGGACAGGGTGGGATGGGTAGCAGAAAACAGTCCAGCAGTGGGGACACTTACAGCTCACAGGATGTGGTCTGAAAAGGCAGGGGACTGGCTAGCAGCTCAGGAGTGACAGTAAGGACACAGGTTCCAGTGGTGCCTGACTCTGCCACACTCAAGAACAGCTTCACTACAGCTTCCCGTGGCTGTCTATGGCAGTTCCAAGTGTCCCCTACGTGGGATGGCATCTAGAAGTAACAGCATCCTCCTCATGACTTACATCTCCTTTCACAGCAGACACAACCATCTCAGTGGGGGGAAGAGGAGGCACGCCCACATGGCAGAATGGTCTCTGTCTACACTGATCCAGAAGATCTTTTGGGGTGACCAAAGCATGCTGGGGACTGGATGAGGACCTTGGGAACACAGGGGGTATCAGGCAGGCAGCTGTGGCTCTGCTGGTAGGTGGAAACTGGAATACCTAACATGTACAAGGAGGGGGGGAGGGGGCAGAGACAAGAGAGGAACTAGTAACTGCTACTGTGGTATCAAATCCAGGCAGAATGTGACAGGCACGGCGGGCCCTCAGCTCTGAACCAAGATCTTGACACCTCAGCATCTTGGTACTGGGGGACCGCAGCAGCTGTCAGTACAAATGATCCCAGGCAGAGTATCACTTTAAAATACACATTTATTCTTTTCTCCAAATAGAAAAGTAAAATGGTCAAAAGAGCAGCCACAGCTCTCTGAGCTTACCACCCAGAGAAGCACCCTGAAGAGCACCTGGTCCTGGGAGCGGCTGGGAGAACGGTGCAGGCCTCCTGAGAGGCTGCTGCCAGACTCGGAAGCAGAGGCATGGCACCCCAAGCCTCGGGCACCAGCATCATCCCTCCCTCCGGCTTGCCTGGGCTGATGGAATGAGGCAGGAGCTCCAGCTTGTACAGAGGTCCCTACTCTATCAAGATGCTATGACATACATGATAGTAAAAACAGTGTCCTAGGTTCAGAGGCCTGAGATCTCAGCACTCAGAAGGCTGAGGCAGGAGAATCACCCTTTAAGGCCAACTTGGGCTATATAGTGAGGCTCTGTCTCTAAAAGAAAATCAAAATTAAAAAACAAAAACAAAACCAAAAAACCCTCAAAACTCCAAGTGGCATGCATCCACGGTGACCCCTTCACATCCTGCCCTGGAACTGAAGTAGGGATAGTCAGATACAGTGGGGCCACACAGAGGAGGCATATCAACACATGCTGTCATGTGTGTCCACACCTGTGAAATGCATGGGCACACTGAGCCTACTCCTGACAGCTCACCTTAGACCTGCCTGTGAATGCCATGGGAGACACGCAAGCTGCTGTTAGTGTTAGTGTCACACAGGCAAGCGCTGCACGTTCACAGCAGCAACCACCATCTAGTCCTGCTTTGGTTCCCAGGTAGTTCCCCCACTGCCACTTCTTAAAGTGTAGAGCTCATCCCACACCTGTTTGGGGGCAGCATCAAGGCCATGCCTCGGCTTCCTCAGGATCAGACTGGCCTTCTCTTCTCCGCTGGGCATCCAGAAGCAAATCAGGCCCGATGGAGCCTGAATCCTGTGCACACTGCATGAATCTGGGTCTTCTGCAGCAGAGGACGGGGTCCCAATGGTGTAGGTAATAACGGCACATGCTCAAGGCAGAGGCACCGTGTGGCACTGCAGGACGTGGATCTGGGGTAGCAGGCCGTAAGTGGGTCTATTCATCTTCTCTAGAGAGGAGTGAGATCCACCTCTGGGCTGCCAGAGGGATGGAGAAAAACAAAGGAAGCCCGCACGCGCGGCCAGCAGGGTCTCAGCACACAGCAAAGAACCTGCTCGTTTGCCATTAAGTACGTTCACATCAGCCTGCCTCTCCTGAGTCCCACCCTCAGGGGAACCCTACTCATGACCACAGGAATGGCAAGGCTACTCACTCTGGCCAGCAGCAAGCAATCTCTTGAGGGTGCTGCCAGGCCCCTGTGCAGAAGGCAGGGCAGTGAGACCTCTGCCAGCCACTCAGGAAGAACCTCAGGGAAGAGGCCACACTGGTCCTCCCACAGAACAACGAGTGCCACTCAGGCTGGCCTTTAATCACTCTGACACTTAATGTGCAGACATCTGCTCCTCTGAGTCCTCAAAACGCAAGTCCAGAGCCTCCTGCAGTTACCTTGAAGTCGGGCTGCACGTTGAGCAGTGAGCACAGCTGAAAGCGTCAAGAGAGGGTGTCTCACCAACGGGGTCTCACACCTCCTGAACTTCTGCTCAGGTTGAGGACACACCTCTGCCAGCCCCACTCTCCTATCCCAGCACCAGCTCAAGGCCATGTTGCCACATCATCCCCAGGCCATCTCAGTCATTCTCAAGGGGCAGGAGAATGAGTTCCTCTGGATCTACACACGGGAGCACACTGCCCAACACTGCCGTCATGTGGACCCCAGGGCCTGTGTCCGGCCTGCCTTTACAGCACACACAGACACACCCCAGACAGAGGCGATGGGACACACACCTGTCTGAACTTCCCTCTGATTCTATCCAGGTCTTCGTGGAGCTTCTCGTAAGTGGGGTCATCATAGGGGAAGTGCTGCAGCAGTGTGATCAGCGCCTCCACCACCTTCATCTTCCGGCTGCAAGGCACAGGGAAAAGGCTGTCACCTGGGGCGACTCCAGGCCCCACTCCATCGCATCTGCAGAGCAGTGGACAGGCTAAGCACACCACCTGCTGGGGAGCACTCACTCACCAGAGGGCCCTTCCTCCACCCAGGGACCTGCAGGCTGGAGCAAGGGAGACCACCCCAAAAGGATGGCAGCCAGTCTCAGCTGTGACTGCCTCCCAGCGGTGGCACCAACAGTCACACAACTCCTCCTAGATCAACCTGTCCAGTCACTCCTACAGTCATGAAGCTGCCTCCCACCCGCTCACACTAAAGAAACAAACCGAGAGCCAGGCATGGCGACCCAAGCCTTTAATCTCAGCACTCAGGAGGCAGAGGCAGGTGGATCTCTGTGAGTTTGAGGTCAGCCTGGTCTACAGAGTGAGTTCTAGGACAGCCAGCTGTTACACAGAGAAACCTTGTCTTGAAAAACCAAAAACAAGAAGCCAGTAAATCATGTGATGGACAATCAGAGAGAGAACCCCAGAACCCCACAATTAGTCACAAACACCTTGCTCTTACTTTTGAGGATGAGTGTGGTATGAGTCCTAGACACTCAAAGTGTCAAATAAAAGGGTGAGTCTCACAGGAAGAGAGCTACCGTCCTCTTGGCCTGGCTTGCTAATTCCCTCCTCCAGGCCCGCCTGCACCAGGCCAGGCCAGGAGGTGTAGGAAGACTGAAGACTACACACTGCCAGCCTAACCCTATGCCTCTGTACACAAGGACAGTATGGCTTCTCACTTCAGGGCTCCCTCCCAGCCTGGGAAGCAGGCATATGGGGCAGCTCACAGGCCCAGGCAGGCAACGCACAGTAAGGCAAGGTATCAAAGCTAACAAAGCTCAAACAACAGTGACAGTCCCTAGGGCCTGTGTGTGCCAAAAAGGAAATACTTCAGGATGAAGTCTGGCTGGCTGTGGTGGTACATGTCTGGGAGCCCAGCACACAAGACGCTGAGGCAGAAGGATGGCTATGAGTTCAAGGCCAGTCTGGGGCACAGTGTGAGCCCTGGGCTCCCAAAAAGACAGTACTGTGTTTTGGTTGGCTAGGAGACAAGAAAGCCAGCATTTCCTTTCTTTCCCCCATCCCTGGTCCTGGCTGTCCTGGAACTGCCTATGTAGCCCAGGCTATCCTTGAACTCACAGAGATTTGCCTATCTCTGCTGGGATTAAAGGTGAGCACCACCACACCTGGCAGAGTCAGCATTTCCGAGGCCTCATTCCACTGACACTACTACAGTCTGTTGTTATCAGAAGCCCAAGTGAGAAATGGACAGAACAGGATCCATCTGACACTACCTGAGCTGTGACATCACCCAGCGCTCATCGAGTACCTATGAGGTGCCTGAGACATTTCATTTATTATTCTCTGGATAACAACAGTCAAGGTGGCCATTATTATTTTCTGTACTAATGACACAGATAACTGCACACATTAGGAACACTCAGAGCTCCTCCTGGCCTTTGTATGGATAGCGTGCTGATGGGAGGTAGGGGGAAAAGGAGGTGGAAGGGAGCCTCAGCCTCACCTGTCTTTCTCGCCAGCACCACTGTGTAGGAGACATTTCCATGCCAGAGCAAAACCACGGTAGCACCCAATCTGTGAATTGAAAACCAGCCCAGAGTGAAGGCGGTAAGCATTCAGCCACACCACATCAATTACCAAGATCTCAAAGCTTCGGGCCGGGCAGAGGGCTGCCACACTGCTTCTTCAGCTATTCTGGAACCTGTGAGTTTCAGGCAGAGGTGGGCTAGAAAAAGCAATGCCACTTCTGCTTTGCTTTCACTGGCTACTTGCTTAGGGGTAACATGAGGACACCTGAGCAGAGGACACCAGTTACATGGTGTGCTGTCTTGGGAAGAGATCCCCTGGTCCAGCTAAGCCTTCAGATGAGACTGGAGCCCTACTGACACATGGCTCCTTACCTGCTGACCCTCGGATACTGTGTGGCATAACCAAAGATGGCTGTTTTAGGCCCATCAGTCTGTAGAACCTGCTTTATGGCATCAGGTATCTGATACTGTCATGACCTCCTCTGCCAGTCAGGGTCAATGATCTGGAGATGGCTAAGCAAGGACAAAGGCAACAGGAGAAAAACTGTGGGGCTTATGGAATTTCACTGCAAACATGGCACCCCTCTGGGTGAGGACGGAGCTGGCTGGAGACATGAGACAGCACTCTGATACTCCCATAACATACTTTGGTGGTCCTGTGCTAAGAATTTTCTGTCTGGTCTATGAATCTCCACCAAAGGCCTTGCAGTAAGAAGAGGTTATATGCTCTAACATCAACAGCAAAAGAAACAATTGTAGAGGAAAAGGATCCATGACTTTTTTTTTTCCCGAGATAGGGTTTCTCTGTGTAGTTTTGGTGCCTGTCTCTGTAGACCAGGCTGGCCTTGAACTCACAGAGATCCACCTGGCTTTGCCTCCCGAGTGCTGGGATTAAAGGCGTGCGCCACCACCGCCCGGCAGGCCATTGGTTTTCAACCTGTGGGTCCTGACCCCTTTGGGGTCACATGTCAGATATCCTGTATATCATATTATGATTCATAACAGTAGTAAAATGACAGTTATGAAGTAGCAACAAAATAATTTTATGGTTGGAGGTACCACAACACGAGGAACTGTTTTAAAGGGTTGCAGCATTATGAAGGTTGAGAACCACTGCTCTAGGCAATGTTTCAAAGCCATGCTGGGTGCATGTTCTGTCACTCAACTACTTCCCCGGCCTCTGTTTTTTGAGACAGGATCTCTATCTAGCCCAGGCTGGCCTAGAACTCCTACCTCAGCTTTCTGAGCGCTGGGATCACAGGATGGATCACCATCCTGTAATGGATGACGGACTACCACACTCATCTATGAAGTTACTGCTAAGTGGCCCTCCCACTTACCTCAGATCCAATTTTGGCTCCATGTAATGTGCCATACTGCCTTCCTTCAACGATTCCCAAGCTATTGCCTTCTTCATAGCCTTCCTGATATCCCTCCCCGTGGAATCTGTGATAGAGAAACATACTTCAGCAGGTAAGTCACTGTACCTTGAAAAATCTTCCTAACTTGTATCATGCGGCTCCCACAGGACATAGCAGACTATAGGAGGAAAGGCTTAAAACTCAAGTCACACAACGCAGGTTCTAGGTCTAGTTCTTTCTTCCACTCCCTGGCCCATTGCATTACTGTGCCCCCGCCCCATTTTTGAGACAGGACCTCACTGTGTAGCCCAGGCTGCAGCCATCAAGCAACTCTGCCTCCGTTTCTTGAATGCTGAGATTACAGGTGTGTGCTACCTCCTCCATGTGAAACCTTGATGCTTACAGGCTTCGTGCATGCTATGGAAAGCACTCTATCAACTGAGCTACAGCCCCAAACCCTAGAGACCCAAGTTCCTCCATTAACATGAGTGACTTCCAAACCCGGGCAGAGAACCAAAACCCACAAGGAAAATGTAAAGATACAAACTCAAACAAGCCTGGAACACACTAGAAATCTAATTTTCAAAACAGGGTAGGTGCAGCTGAGCCTACATGCCATCGTAACTGAAGTCGTCTGTTCCTAAAACATTCCAAGGACCCAGGGCTCTTCACCACACCTCTTTAGAGTAACAGAAAATATCCCTAAGATCATCACAATATGCCACCGCTGCGATGCCCTGAGTAGAAGGGTATTGTCCCTGAGGGACCAACAGGAAAACTGGCAGTGTCTTGCAGCCTGCACTGGGGAAGGAATGCTCTGGAAGCCCTCGTGATAAGTGAACAGCTCCCCACTTGGCAGGTGGGTGGCCTGGGGAGCGCCTGTGCCTCTGCATATGTCAGGACCCCTAAGTAGAGCTCGACCGGCCACCCCGGGGAGGTGAGCAGCCAGCCTGGAAAGGCCAAGATGCCCTGGGCCACCGCCCCGCCCAGGCGTTTCCCGGGGGAAGTTTCCGCATCCAAAGGGGCTTGTCTGACACATCCATCAGCAGGTCCATGAATACTGCCGTATGTGCGGCAATTAAAGAACAAGAAGATGTGGCAGCTCGCAGATGGCGAAGGCGGGTGTCCCCGAGGACAGCGGGGCTCCGCCGAGCAGCTGCCGGGGCGGGGCGGAACCGGGCCGCTGCCTACCTCTCATCCGCCATCACGACGGCATCGAACATGTCCTGCTCCACGGCCACGGCGGCGGCCCGGCTCTCCTCGGGCCCTCGCACTCCTGCCATTCTGTGTAGTAGTCGCCACCGGTCGAGGTACGACCACAAACGCCCGGCTTCTCAGCCGGAGGAAACCACTTCCGTGTATGCCGCGCAAAGCACGGCGGGTAAGGACGGCAAGCGAAAGAAGCCAAAAAAAAAAAAAAACCCAAACAATCCTTACCGCGCATGGGCAGATGCTGCGGTGGATGGGGGCTGGTCCAAACGAAAACCTGCTCCTCCTCCTCTCTGTGGGTGGGGCGGGTCCGGCCTCGCAGGCATTGTCCGCTGTGCGGCGCGCGGGGGCCCAGGCGAACATTGCTTTTATTTTCAAAACCCAAACAGATGGGACCGAATTCACAAACGTAGATCTTAAAGAAATGAGAAAAATTACCAAAGATCTAGCACAGCGGCATTCCCAGGAAGTGGAGGAAGGGCCCCAGCTGCAGGCGAGCACGGAGGAGGGTGGAGCTTCCAGCATCCTCAGCTGTCACCCAGCTGTCAATCACTACATCTGCACACCCCACAGGAGCCTTTCCTGCGGGCTGGAACCGATTTGTGACTGCGACATTCTAAAGGACAGATAATAAACATTGCTCCCAGCCAGGAAAATGTCCTTGGGTGCCTTTGAAAATGAAAAAGGTTGTGTGTGCCAGTTACCTTGTTTTTTTTTGGTCTTTTTTGTTGTTTTGTCTTTTTTTTTTTTTTTTTTTTTTTTTTTTTCCAGAGCTGAGGACCGAACCCAGGGCCTTGCGCTTGCTAGGCAAGCGCTCTACCACTGAGCTAAATCCCCAACCCCGAATGCTAGCTCTTGCTGCCAGTATTTAAAGCAAAACTGAAGTATTTCATACACAGTCAAGTATCAGGTGGTGCCGAACGGCTTGCCAGCAGGAGGAGCCACTCTGTCCAAGCGCTCCAGTCCTGTAGGCATTCACCCTCCAAAAAGCAGAAGTTGAAGTTAGTTCTCTCTCTTCATTTCCATCAGAGATACCTTCCAAAGCAGAGCTTTAAAGAGTATTCTAGACTGTCAAGAAGAACACCTGAGATACCAGGAGTCCTCACGTGAAAATAAATCAGGGAAAGACAAGAAAATTCTTATCATACAAGATTAGCCACCAAGAGGGGCAAGGATGTCGCTGTTGCAGATGTGAAGCCCACCATGACAGCCAAAGACGGCTGAAATAGCAATGGATGAGATCCACCAGCCTGAGCCGGAGTACTGATGAAAATGAGGCCTTCCGGGGGCCACAGTAAGTTTCTTAGACCACGACTGCTAACAAGGTAAATAGCCTCTGTGTGAAGGAGACCAGAGATACACCATCATTCTGGGTTGGGGGGCTGAACAAGTGAACAACAAGAAAACTCCATGGGATTCAGAAGATGCCTCAATTTCATCTGTACAAATGAGTCCTTAACTGTAACAAGGTGTTTTTTTGAAAACGAGAACTGCCATATCAGATACAAAAAAAAAAAAAAAAAAAGCTTAAGTCTCATGATGAGCATAGCAAGGTGTTGGTCGGAGAAGAGATAAGCCTGGGGAATAGACTAGAAAGGCCCAAGGGTGAAGAAGTCTCCTAGGAGTGAAACTCCACATTGATAAAAATAGAATCACAAACTCAGGGGAGGATGGGAGCATTAACCACCAACTATGTTGGGAATGTACTGGTATCTCAGAAAAAACAAGTCCTGTGTGTACCTCACATCGCTCATCAGAATAATTCCACATGAAGTAAAGAGTTAACTGGTTGGTGGTGGCACACACCTTTAATCCCAGCACTTGGGAGGCAGAGGTAGGTAGATGTCTCAGTTCGAGGCCAGCCTGATCTACAGAGTGACTTCCAGAACAGCCAGGACTGTTATGCAGAGTAAACCTTGTCTCGAAACACCCCCATCCCCCCCACCCCCAAAAAAGAAAAAGGATGAAAGAAACCAAGCTGAAGCCTTCCTCAGTAGAAGACACCCCCCAGTAGGTGGGGTGAGTTTGAAACAGGGTCCTCTATATGCTAGGCTGGTCCCAAATTCTCTACATAACTGAGGCTAGTTTTGAACTCCTGATCCTTCTGCTTCTACTTCTTGAATGGTGAGATAAGTGGACAGCCAAGCAGGGCTCAATAAACTGTTGGTACATGATATCCTCAGGTTGTAGAAGGGACTGAGTGCTTCCTCCACCTGACTTGGGCTGGGATTACAGGCCTGCATGCCACTGGGCCTAGCTTTGAGACGTTACTTTAAACAACTCAAAGTCTCAGAGTATTTCATGGTAGGAAAATCAACCTGTTTTAACTGGTGAAGCACAGCTCCTACACCAAGGAACAAGTTGGGGATGTGTTTGTCCTTTGTGTTATAGTTAAAGCAATGATATGTATGTTTGATACAGAAGTTAAGAAACTGCGGGGTGGTGGTGGTGCATGCCTTTAATCCCAGCACTCGGGAGGCAGAGGCAGGCAGATCTCTGTGAGTTTGAGGTCAGCCTAGTCTACTCAGTGAGTTCCAGCACAGGCTCCAAAGCTACACAGAGAAACCCTGTCTCGAAAAACCAAAACCAAAACCAAAAACAACAAAAAAAGTTAAGAAACAAACAAAAAAGCAAAACAAAAAAACAAACTCACAGATGCCAAGAAGCCGGGCGGTGGTGGCGCACGCCTTTAATCCCAGCACTTGGAAGGCAGAGCAGACAGACCTCTGTGAGTTTGAGGCCAGACTGGTCTACAAAGTACATTCCAGGACAGCCAGGGCTGGTACAGGAAAATCCTGTCTCGGGAAGAAAAAAAAAGTTTTAAAAAATTGGTACAAAATAGATTCATACTAGAAGCAGGTCTAGTGGCTCCCACCTGTCATCCCAGCACTCAGGAGGCAGAGCCAGACAGATCTCTGTGAGTTTGAGGCCAGCCTGGTTTACAGAGGGAGTTCCAGGATAGCCAGGGCTATTACACAGAGAAACCCTGTCTCAATACCAAAAAAAAAAAAAAAAAAAAAAATATTAGCTGAAATAAAATAAAATGTAGCTTTTGGCATAGGAAGATGGTTGTGGGGAAGGAGGAGGAGGAGGGGGAGGAAGGGGAAGAGGAGGGAGGAGGAGGGGGGAGAAAGACTACTTACAGATAAAGCCTGAGGCTAGGGTTCTACTCAAGAATGTAAGTAACTTAGTGTGTGTATATATATACATATATATATATATGTATATATATAATTCTGCAAAGTGTGGAGAAATAATATATATCACAAACTCCAAACTATTGGTTCTGACTCTTAGTTTAGAACATGGCTTTGGTGAGACTCAGCCCTGCTCACCTTGGTTTCGGCCGTCCCAACATTAGGAGCAAAGAGACCCATTATGCTTACTTGAAATTTCAAAGTCATGTTTGCAAATTGCTTTAGTCTCAATAAGGTCCAGACTTTAAAAATGGGACCTTAAAAGCAAGAGGGGGGGCACTGGGGGTGTGGCTCAGTGGCAGAGCACTTGCCTAGTGTTCAAGAGGCCCTGGGTTCGAGGCCCAGCTCAGTCAAAGGAGCTTCCGAAGAACCAGAGGGTGGTATCGTTTTCAAAGTTCAAATATTATTGCTTTCAAAATTCTTACATAAGTTTCTAATTCAATGTTCATTTTAGTCACTGAACATATTAAAACTGTGTGGGAGAAATCCGAAATGCTCTTGCTGATGTCTGTTTTTGGAGGAACCAATTGTGACATTTTGGTAACATGGGAGAATTGTAGCCCAAACGAAAATGCTGGGCAGATGGCATGAGAATGACTGGGGGACTGGGGTCAACGACAGACCTTCTAAGCACGTTTTCAGGTGTCTGGAGAGCTGTGTGAATTCTATTTAGGCTGGTAGTTCTAAGATGCTTCTGTTGGACTAGGGATATGGCTCAGTGGCAGGGCACTTACCTACCACACAGAAGGCTCCCGGTTCAATCCCCAGCTTGACTAGCATGAAATTATTATTACTATTTCATTTTTGATGGAAGTACAAAGTTTCCAGAAATCCAACATACTAAGACTAAACATTTTCTTTTTTAAGGGCAAAATCTCACATCTTCTCCAGCTTTTGAGAAATGCCAAGACAATACAACCCAAACAAAAAGCAAATTCCTCCAAGTTCAATATTGAAATGTACTCCCTGTAGTAATTGGTATCTGTTGTTGTTTTCTTGGTTGTTTGTCTGTTTGTTGCTTTGCTTTGAGGCAAGGTCTTTGCAGCCCAGGCTGGCCTCAAACTCAGGGCAATTCTTCTGTCTCAGTTTCTGGAGTGCTGAGGTTATAGGTGTGAGTAATCATGCGTGGTTTAGCAGTTGTTGTTGTTTTTTTTGTTTGTTTTTTTTTTTTTTTTCGAGACAGGGTTTCTCTGCGTAGCTTTGCGCCTTTTCCTGGAACTCACTTGGTAGCCCAGGCTGGCCTCAAACTCACAGAGATCCGCCTGGCTCTGCCTCCCGAGTGCTGGGATTAAAGGCTGGGCCACCACCGCCCGGCCAGTTGATATTTTTTTAATGTTATATCCATAACAAAATAGTAGGCAAGTGCAAAACCAAACCTGGCCATGAGGGCCTACACGGAAGGAAGCAGCCATTTTGTTAGAATGAAGAATAGCAAGTAAAACAAAAATGATTCATTTGCTCTGATTTTGATTCAAGAAGAGACCCTAGACTATAAATGGGTTTTCAGACTGGTATTCAAAAGGCAGGACTTCTGGGATCACATGGTAGCTCTGGGTAGTGGATTTTTTTTTTCCTTATGTGTGTTCTGTATCTGGTCATTTGGAAAGTGTGCTCTTTACTTTTGTGTGAAGCAGGTAAGCCTTCCATATTCTGAGTGTGTATGTGTGTGTGCGCCATTAAACAACCATTCACTTTAAAGGACTACATTTGCACCTCTAGTAGTCATTACAGGTAAGTGACAACACAATTGGGAAGAAGTGTCTTAGTTTCGGTTCCTATTGCTGTGCAGACACCATGACCACAGTAACTCTTTTAAAGCATTTGATTGGGGTGGCTTGCTTACAGTTTCAGAGGTTCAGTCAATTATCGTCATGGTGCATGCAGGCAAACATGGTGCTGGCTACATCTTGGCTTTCAGGGAACAGGAATTCAAGTGAAACACTGAGTGGTATCCTGAGCATAGGAAACCTCAAAGCCAGCCCCAACAGTGACACACTTTCTCCAACAAGTCCATACCCACTCCAACAAAGCCACACCTCCTAATAGTGCCACAAATCTGAAATGGTCTTATTAATAAAAACAAACCCAAGAGCCAGATATTGGGGTGAATGCTGAAAGATCAGAGAAACAGAACAAGCCACAGCCAACCTCATCTTGCCAGTTCCTCAGCTGATCTTGTTTCCTCTAACTGAAAGCTTCTGAGTCCTCACCCGAATGGATCTCAGCTGAACTGCTGCTCAAAAGCCTAAAAGATTAAAAAGCCTCTAGTTTCTGGTCCTCACGCCTTATATCCTTTCTACTTCCTGCCATCACTTCCTGGGATTAAAGGTGTGTATCCACTGTTTCCAGTGTGGCTTTGAACTCACAGAGATCCGGATGGATCTCTGCCTCCAGAATGCTAGGATTAAAGGTGTGTGTGCCACCATTTTCTGGCCTCTATGTCTGTCTAGTGGCTGTTCTGTTTTCTGACCCCAGATAAGTTTATTAGGGTGCACAATATATTGGGGGACACAATATCATCACACTCCCTATGAGATTATGGAGGCAATTACATTCAGACTACCACAAGAGGCAACTGGGAGGGGAATCAAGGGTCCAGACCTATTTGAGCTCTCTACATGAGCCCCCTTCATGCAGCTTCCCAAAGGAAGTCCTATTTTCTACCTGCCTGCTGGGGAACCCCTCACATGCCACAACACACATATGGATGTAGAAAGGCATATTGCTGAACACCTGCCTGGCTAAAGAAGAGTCCTGGCCAGCAGGGATATCTCTGCCTTGCTCACCCCCAAGGCAGCAAAGAGCATTGATTAGTATTGTGGGTGTCTGCTGTGCTCTGCTGAACTGGGACAGGGCTCTGAACTCCAAACTCAGGAGTGTGGGGGGGGGGGTAAGAGGGGAGAAGAGCCTTCCCCCAGAGTAGACCTCTGTGAGCCTAGACTGCTCTTAGGGAGATCCTGCCCTGCTTACATAGAAGCAGAGGGGCTCCGGGAGCCCAGATCTGCCCGAGTCATCATGTCAGGTAAGGTCTGAGGGTTGGAGCCCTGAGTCACTGGAGGCAGAAGCTTGCAGCAACTCCTCACATCTTGAGATCAGAAAACAAGGTCTGTCTCTAGGATCCTCATCCCTAGGGTCACATCCTCTAAGACAGCCCCGCTAAATGGGGAAGTGTTCCAAAATGAGAGCTTGTGGGGGACACTTCACCTTCAAGCTGTATTGACCAGTGAGGCTGAGGCTCTCGCGTAGGTAATAGTAGTAAAAGTAATAATAAAAAGTAGGTGGGATGTCAGTGGGGACCGGGAGGTTCTACTTCCCCACCAGGGACAAGGGTGCCACCATGGGGCAAGTAGCAGAACAGAGCTCCAAAAGTGGGGACTGGGAGGACGACATTTGCTCACAGCCTACTGGCCAGAGTTGGTCACGTGGTCCCCAAACAGCAAGGAAGCTTGGGAGATGGAGTTCGGGGTGGTGGGTCAAGTAGCGTCCTGTGCAGTGTGTTCTTATTGTAATTCTCCCTTTAAACTTTGGGAGTGTGTGACTTGTTAAGTTTAAGAAGAAAGTCGAGAGCCACGTGTTGTGGCAAAGCCTGTGATCCCAGCACTTGGCAGGCGTGAACAGGAGGGTCAGGAGCTAGCAGCCATCCTTGGATACCTGCTCAATTTTAGGACAGCCTGGACCATAGGAAACCCTGTCTCAGCAGAACAAAAAAGGGAAGGTGGGAGAATGGAGGCGAGGGGCTGCTTAGCTGTTGTGGTAAGAGGGGTGGGCTAGGCGAACTGTCCTGGCCCAATTCAACAAAACACCACGGATCTGTCACCAGGGGTGTCAGAACAAAATCCTACTGAAAACAGCAAAAAGTAAACTTCCTCAAAGCTGCCGCCTTTCTAGACTTGTGGCAAGCATGACTGACCGTTAGCCAACACAGCACCACAGAGCTGACCTTCTAGGATCGAGTACACAGTGGTGCTCGATACCAAAAAAGATTGTGGAATGAATAAGCAAGAATGCAGTGTGTGGGTAACTGAGATCCCTCTGGCCTGTCTCCTCTCTGAGGCAGGGAGGAGAACAGAGGTGGTGGGAGGGGTTTGACCATGACCTTCGAGTCAACAGAGAGGACTCGGTGTGAGTAATTTTCTTATCAGAGCTCAGAGATCTTTTCCAAAATGGAGTCAGCCTCAGAGTAAGGTCCATCTCTCCCATGAGATGAGAAAGAGGGGTACAGAGGAAGAAGTGCCAGAACGCTACACAGGGCTTATGGGTAGGATACACCGAGCTCTATCCTGACCTTGCCTGACTATGTAGCAGACATGTATCACTCCCGCTACCCCAGTCGGGTCTTCCACTGTGACCAGCACTTATTCACCTCTTGACTGGCTCTCAGCTCTGGGTCTCATTGCCTCCGTGGGCTATGGCCTCCCTCCATCAGGGAAACCCTGGCTGGTTTTCCCTCCTGTCTGCCTGCCTGCCTGCCCTGGTTGAAGTTCCTTACAACACATGCCTTCCCAGAACCCCCAAGCCTGAAGGAGACTCCTTGCTTCCCTCCTGTTGTGGAATATTAGTTTAAGATGTGTTACATTCATCTATGCTGTGGAATATTTGTTTAATGATGTAAAGATGTGTTGCGTTCTTTTATATTGTATTTGTTTGACTCTGTGAAGCTGTGTTACTTTGCCTGTCTAAAACACCTGATTGTTCTAATAAAGAGCTGTACGTCCAATAGCTAGGCAGGAGAGAGAAATAGGCAGGGCTGGCAGACAGAGAGAATAGATAGGAGGAGAAATCTAGGCTTGAGAGGGGAGTGAGGAGCAAAATAAGGAGAAGGAGAGGAGAACGCCAGGGGCCAGCCACCCAGCCACCCAGCCACCCAGCCAGCCACAGAGTACGAGGGAAAGAAAGATATATAGAATAAAGAAAAGTAAAAAGCCCAGAGGCAAAATGTAGTTAAAGAGAAACAGGATAATTTAAGTTAGAAAAGCTGGCTAGAAACAAGCCAAGCTAAGGCCAAGCATTCATAATTAAGAATAAGTCTCAGCCGGGCGGTGGTGGCGCACACCTTTAGTCCCAGCACTTGGGAGGCAGAGGCAGGCGGATCTTTGTGAGTTCGAGGCCAGCCTGGGCTACAGATTGAGTTCCAGGAAAGGCGCAAAGCTACACAGAGAAACCCTGTCTCGAAAAACTAAAAAAAAAAAAAAAGAAAGAAAGAAAAGAAAAGAAAAAAGAATAAGTCTCTGTGTATTAATTTGGGAGCTGGGTGGTGGCCCTCAAAGAGTAAAAAACAAGACAAAACAAAACCAATTACACCCTCCTCTGTCTAGAAGGAATCCCCCTTCCACCCCTATCCCCCCACACTTTCCCAGGCACCAGATGTGGGGAGGGGGTCGATCAGTCAACCCAGCAATCAGGAGGCTAAGGCAGGATTTCCACGAGTTCAAGGCCACCACTTCCTCTTCTATAGGCAATATTCCCTTCCAAACTGGACCAGAACCTTCAGCGGAGTCCATCTAGACTTTCCAGAGCTTGCAAGAGAACCTCTCGCTGCAAGAGAACTGCTCGCTGGCCTTCTCCTTTGCGCCTCTAGGGGGCAGGCTGGCTCAAGCGCCAGGCTTTGAGCTTTGTATTGCTGACTGGGCACCTGCTGTGCACAAAATGACATCAGCATCTGTATTTATCTCTGGTCATACAAGTAAGTACTCTAAATAGCAAAGAAAGTTGTTTTTTTTTTGGGGGGGGGTGTTGGAGAGTGTGTGTTTTGTTTGTTTGGGTTCTTTTTCCTTGTTTGCTTGTTTTAAATCTTTTTCAATGTATTTATTATGGGGGTTTGGGGGAGACTCCCATGGCATGTATGTGGAGGTCAGAGGATAATTTGCTGGAGTGTATTCACATATTCCACCATGTGAGGCCCATGAATCCAACTCAGCTCATCAGGATTGGTGGCTAGTGCTGAGCTGTCTGCTCTGAGACCCTTGTTTGCTTGCCTTTTGAAACAGGGTCTCATGTAGCTTAGGCTAGCCCCAAGCTCACGATGGCTGGCCGTGAACTCCTAATGCTCCTGACTCAACCTCCTGAGTGCCGTGGTGACAGGTAAGCAACCAGCACAGTAAACTCTTTTTGGGGGGAGGGGGACGTTCAGGACAGGGTTTCTCTGTGTAACAGCCCTGGCTATCCTGGAGCTCGCTCTGTACACCAGGCTGGCCTTGAACTCTTCACAGAGATCCACCTGCCTCTGCCTCCCCAGTGCTGGGATTAAAGGAGTGTGCTACCATGCCCGGCTTACAGTAAACTCTTGATGCAGACCCCTCTGGGCTTGTGCAAGGGACTGAGCACTCTTTAGCTACCTGTGGACTTCAACCACAAAGACCTTCCAGAACCTCTGAGCATTGTCTGCAGCTGTGCGTGAGTAGAAGTGGTCGTCGCTGTAGATCAGACTCCTCTAAGGGCCCAGCGTGTCATACACCCGTTGAATTCGTTCCGGGTCACCTCATAGTTTGCAGGTACTAACCCCACGCGCGTTCGGGGAATCAGACATTCGTCGCTGGACGCACCCATAGATTCTGCGCTCAGACTTGCGCGGCGAGTTCCGTGCATGACCACCAGGGGGCGCGCCTGCGCTTCGAACGCTGCGCGGCACTGCACCTGGTCCCCGTCCCCCCCCCCCCCCCCCCCCGCCCCGTCTCCCTCCCTGTGCCGCTCTTCCCCCCCCCCCCCGTTAGCGGTTTCACCCTGAAACCTTCCGACTTCATTTCCTTCTTTCCTCCCCTAGCCAGGACTATTAAGGACCACTCAGGAGTCAGGCCTTACTCTTAGACTGAGGAGGGGTATGGCCGGTGTCACTCAGGACACACCCTGAGTGAGACGCTTGGGCTGGCACAACTGGACGCCCAGCCAGCACAGACACACTGGGGTCCTCCCTCTCAGGCTTTAGTTCAGGGCACGTCAGCATCCCCATGAAAATATCCAAACTGGCCCATGCTGGCCACTGCAAGGTGCACTACCCACCTCCTTACCTGGCCTCCAGCTGTGACACCGGGCCACAGGAGGCACACAAACTCCTTGACCACTCTAGGCCTCCACCTTCCCACCTGGAAAGTGGGAGGTTGGATGCATATTGGTGTCTGCTAGGACTGCCAGAACAACATCCCACAGAGAAGTGGGTTAGATGGCATTGTCACTCTGAGGCCAGGAGTCCCTGAGGTCAAGGTGGGCAAGGTCCTGCGCACACAGCCTCCTCACAGCCCTACCCAGAAGACTCTGGGTCGTCTTAGTTACTTCTTTTTATTTTGCGTTCATTGGTGTTTTGCCTCCATGAATGTCTGTGTGAGGGTGTCAGATCCCCTGGAACTGGAGTTACAGACAGTTGTGAGCTGCCCTGTGAGTGCTGGGAATTGAACCCCGTCCTCTGGGAGAACAGCCAGTGCTCTCAATCACTGAGCCATCTCTCCAGTCCCTCTTTTTTTTTTTTTTTTTTTTTTTAGTCAGGGTCTCACTATGCAGCCCTGGCTGTCCTGGAACTCACTAAGTAGACCAGTCAGGCTTTGAAGTCACTGACATCCTCCTGCCTCTGCATCTGAGTATTGGAATTAAAGGCATGTGCCACCATACCACATCAGGCTTGCTTTTTTTTTTTTTTTCTTTACAGGCTCTTATTATGTGGCCCTGGTTAGCCTGGAAGTCACTATATAAATCAGAACAGGCTAGCCTCAAACCTCAAGCTCAGCTCCACCTAGATCTGCCTCCTGAGTGCTGACATTGAGCACACACATGCACACACACACACACACACACACACACACACACACACACACACACGAGTGCAGGTGCCAAGCAGAGGCCAGAGGTGTGGGATCCCTGGACGTGGTCCTCTGCTAGAACAACAGGATTTCTTAGCCTCTGAGCCATTGCTCCAGCCTCCAAAATACATTTATATATTTACGTGTGAGCGCATGTACCATGGCGCACATGTGGGGTCAGAGGACAGTTCCTGGGAGTCAGTTCTCGCCTTCCACTATGTGAATCCCTGGGATTGAACTCAGGTCATCAGGCTTGTGGGGCCGCAAACGCCTTTGTTGCCTTCATTCTCTGAACCATCTCCTCCCTCTCCCTCCTCCCCCCTTTTCCTCTCTCCCATCTCTTTCATCCCAGGCTGGCCTGGAACTCCTGATGTAGCCAAGGGTGACCTTGGATGCCCCAGTGAGTGCAGGGATCACACCACCACACTTGGTTTCTGTGGTGCAGGGATCCACTGCAGGACTTCATGCAGGGACCCCTCCCTCTTCATGGCCTGTTGGTCTCCTCGCACAGCCTCCCACGGCAGAGGAGTTCTGGGGAATACAACTCAGCCCATTGTCCTCTGGAGACACTGCTGGGGATCCATCCCAGGCCCTCACTCCCACTACAGGGCCTACTCCGCACTCCAGGGCCCTCTTTGTTGTTGTTGTTGTTGTTTTGCTTGTTTTTGTTTTTTAATTTAGAGCTAGGCGATAGTGGCTCACACCTTTAATCCCAGCACTTGGAAGGCAGCGAATTCTGTGAGTTCAAAGTCAGCCTGGTCTACAGAGCAAGTTCCAGGACAGCCAAGGCTACACAGAGAAACCCTGTTTCAAAACAAAACAAAACAAAAAACAACAACAACAAAAAAAACATACCACGGGGGTTCTGTTATTACATTTAATTTTTTAAATTTATAGCCAGGCAGTGGTGGCGCTCACCTTTAATCCCAGCACCTGGGAGACAGAGGCAGGTGAATCTCTGTGAGTTTGAAGCCAGCCTGGTCTACAGAGCTAGCTCTAGCTCTAGAACAGACAGGCCTACACAGAGAAACCCTGTCTTGAAAAAGCAAAAAAAAAAAAAAAAAAAAAAAAAAAAGTTATTTTATTTTATTCTTTATTTACTTTGAGACAGAATCTCTCTACATAACCCTGCCTGTCCTGGAACTCACTCTGTAGACCAGCTTGGCCTAGAACTCACAGAGATCCATTCTCACACATATTTGACTTTCTAGCCTGTTCTTAGTTACCCCTCCCCCATCGCCTTTCCAGCACTCCCCTCTGGCTGCTTCCCAGTTAGGCCTTCCTCCAGTGCTTGCTAGTGTGTGTGTGTGTGTGTGTGTGTGTGTGTGTGTGTAACATGTACACATGTGTGTGTGTGTGTGTGTGTGTGTAACATGTACACATGTGTGTGTGTGTGTGTGTGTGTGTGTGTGTGTGTGTGTAACATGTACACATGTGGGTGTGGAGGCCCGAGGCTGGTGTTAGGAACCTCCAACATTCTTCCACTTAATTCTTTGAGGCAGTCTCTCACTTAAACCCAGAGCTCACCGATATGGCTAGTCTCCCTAACAGGATTGCTCTGGGGAGCAGAGACTGGGATCCTAGGTGGGTGCCACCCTCACCCCATAAATATGTGGGCACTGAGATCCAGTCTTCACGCCTCTGACCAGTGCTTTAACCACTGAGCCATCCCCCAGACCTTTCCTTTTTTTTTTTTCAGGTCGCACGAATTCCATTTTCTTCCTCCTCATGCTCCTTCAGGATCTCTCTGTCCTCTCGTGACCCCCTGTCTGGTGTTATGACACACAGACACATACACTCATAGAAATACATACACAAAACTTTTCTTATTTTTAAAAGATTTTTAAAAAGTTATGTGTATGGGTGTTTTGCTTGCATGTATGTATGCGCATCACATGCATGCAGTGCCTGAGGAGGCCAGTAGAGGGTGTCAGATCCCACAGAACTGGAGTACAGTTGTGAGTCACCCTGTGGGTGCTGGGAACCGAACCTGGATCCTCTTCAAGAGCAACCGGTGCTCTTAACTGCTGAGCAGTCTCTCCAGCCTTCACGTATATACGTTTAAATCTGGATTCTGTGTATGAGAGAGAACATGCAATGCTCGCCTTTCTGAGTCTGGTTTTGATTTTAAGCATTTCATGTATTTATTTTGTATGCATACACACATATGGAAGTCAGAGGGCACCTTCCAGGAATCAGCTGTCTTCTACCATGTGGGATCCAGGGATAAAACTCAGTCGTCTGGCTTGGTGGCAAGCCCCTTTACTAGCTGAGTCCTCTTGCTGGCCGGAGTCTGTCCTATTTCTTTTAACATGATGGTCTTTAGTTTGCTCTTTTCCTGCAACACTCCCCCACCCCCCTTTCAGGTCCTTTTAAAATGGTTTTGAAAAAAGAAATGCAGAAAAGGGTGGTAGAGAAAGAATTCTTCCACCTCCTTATCCCCAGAGGCAAATTCTTACCTGTTTCTTTTTTTTTTTTTTTACAAGATGCCCCGGATAGAACCCAGAGCCTCTCACCGCTGAGACCCATCCCCGGCTCCTCTGTTTCTTATGCCTTCTTTTGCCAACGTTCCCTGCATTGGGTGGGTGTATGTGATGTACGATTGTGACCATCCTTTCATGTAGACATGCTCGTATCTGCTCCTTTTACTGTGCAGCACACTGTGAGACTGTACCCATGAGGCTGGGCAGTCACCAGAGAGGCGAGCCTCAAACCTCTGTGACTCTGTGTAGCTGCCTGAAGTTTGCTCCCCAGTCACTCACTGTATCCACTGCAGGTCTAGGGGTGACGCTCCACATGGTTGTACAGGAACCCTGAGGGAGGTGGCGGATGCAGGGCCACCAGACATTGCAACATACTCCAGGAGCGAGGTGTGAAGAGAACATGTCTGGGGAAGGGGCTGGAGCTAACAGTTCAATGATGAGCATGGACAGGCTCGTGAGGCTCTGGGTTCTATCTCCAGCCCAGACAACATCAAAAACTCACACATCACCAGGAATGGTGGTGCATGGAGGGAGGCGGGAGGATCTCTGTGAGTTTGAGCCCAGCCTAGTGTACACAAGTGAGTTCCAGGACAGCCAGGACTACACAGAGAAACCCTGTCTCCAAACAAAAACAACACGCAGCTCTGTGTCTGGGGTTCTTTGTCAGTTACTTACAGATGGACTCATATGTATGGAGACCAACGGTGTCCTCCGCCCCTCAGCCCTCCACTTCAACCGAGGTGAGGATACTCTCCGCTCTTGCTCCACAGCCTGCAAATACTTCCCTGGGTGTTGCTGACAGGTGCCATTTTGCTCTTTTAGGTGGGGACCGTAGCTCAGTGGCAAAGCTCTTGCCGCTTGTTCATGAGGTCCTGGGTTTGACTCCCCAACACCACCACAAAATTTTTTTATTTATTGGACTTGCTTTTTTATTAATGGTATGTATTTGTGTGCCTGCATATGGTTGTATGGACACTTGTGCAGGTGGTCAAAGGGGCCAAAGGCCTTGGATCTCCTGGAACTGGAGTTCCAGGCCACTGTGACCCGCCGTGTGGGTGCTGGGAATGGAACCTGGGTCCTCTGCAAGAGAAGCCAGTGTTCTTAACTGATGAGCCATCTCTGCAGCCTCAAGATTTTGTTTTTTTAAACATAAATGTTACCTTCTCATCAAGCTAACATTATGTAGTATGCAGCCTGAGTCCATGTAAATCAGTCTCTACAAGGCACATGCCTGAAGCTGCGTAGCAAGGCCCCTATCTGTCATCCCAGGCCTCTGGCTGTGATGATCCCAGGCCTCTGGCTGTCATCCCAGTGCCTAGGTGAAGCAGAAGGCTAGAGAATTGGAGGCCAGTCTGAGGACTGGAGACCCTCTGAAAAGAACCCCGACCACTGCCCAAGACACTAGGTCCCATCACTAGCATCAACTTAAAAAGTTTAAATGTAGCCAAAAGAGACGGTTCAGTGATTAAGAACACTTGCTGCTCTTGCAGGGGACCCAGGTCCAGTCTCAGGACTCACAGGATGGCTCTCAACTATCTATACCTCTAGGGGATCCTATACTCTTTTCTGGCTTCCATGGGCACTGTGTGCATGTGGTGTGCTGATATATACCTAGACAAAACATACATATACATAAAATAATAGTGAGACCTTGCCTCAGAACAACAATAAACACCAAATCACGAGCCAAGGAGTATAAGCATACACAGCAGAAGTGTTGACAAGCAATGATGAAATCCCTTGAAACAAATGGAAATGTGGAAAACCTCTGTAAAAAAAAAACACCAAGTTGCTGGGTGGTGGTCAAGCATGTCTTTAATCCCAGCACTCAGGAGGCAGAAGCAGGCAGATCTCTGTGAGTTCAAGGCCAGCCTGGTCTACAGAGCGAGCTCCAGAACCCTGTTTTGAAAAAACAAAAGCAAAAGCACCAGGTGGAAGGTGTGACAGACACAACAGGCAATGCTGGTTACCGACACCCTGCAGAGCCTCTCACCGCCACCAAGTCGCTGTCACACAGCCTTTGTTGTGGGGGAGGGGAGCCCAAGTCTGAGGAAGGAAAAAACACAGCCCCAGTTTCCGTAATGACTATTTACAATGCGGATCCCTTTCATGGTCTCTCAGCCACAGGGACACCCCCTCCACATCGGTTCTGCCACACCTGCCCAGGGTGGCAGCAGCAGATCCCACTGGTGAGGCTCTCCACCCGCAACTCAACTAGGCTTCGGCCCCGCCGACCACAAGTTCGGTGCCCAACCATGACCCCTCTTCCCGGGTTTCCACTAATTTGGTCTATCAACCAGCAGACTATGTATTTATTTTGATTTTTTTTTTTTTTAAGTTTTACTTATTTATTATGTATACAGTGTTCTGCCTGCATGTATACCTACTCCCCAGAAGAGGGCACCAGATCTCACTATAGACAGTTGTGAGCCACCATGTGGTTGCTGGGAATAGAACTCAGGACCTCTGGAGGGACAGCCAGTGCTCTTAACCTCTGAGCCATCTCTCCAGCTCTCTTATTTTGATTTTTTTTTTTTTTTTTTTTTTTGAGACAGGGTCTCAATATGTATCTCTGGCTGTCCTGGAACTCACTCTGTAGTCCAGGCTGGCCGCAAATTCACAGAGATCTGCTTGCATCTGCCTCCCAAGGGCTAGGATTAGAGGTGTGGGCCACCCATGCTCAGACTGTTTATTATAAAGGACACAGATGCAGGGATCCAGGGTGGAGAGAAGGTTCTGTGCTTCCCAGAACTCCCAGGTAGCTGCCTGAGCTACAAGTTCAGAACCTTCCAGAAGTTTCTCTGACCCCAGTGCTAAAGATGGCTATGGAGACTTCATGAAATAGGCATAATGGGTTGGATCACCCGCCTTGGTGTCAAACATCAGTCCCTCAGCCTCCCCGAAGTCGGGGTGGGTGGGCCTCATCCAGGGTGAGGGTGAGGGATTCCAGCTCAGGAAGTCTATTAGCATACCAAAAGACGCATCTTTTCCAGGATTCCCGGGATGTCAGAAGCTGTCTGGCAGGAAATGGGGACCAGGACAAAATACATAGCTCAGCAGTGTCACACACAGCCAGGCCCCTTTCCATCTCTGGCTCCAATTCCCCGGCCGCTCAGCCCTTCCCCATCCCGGCTTTCTCCTTTCTGGTCCCTGGAAGCTTTTCTAGAGTCAGTTCCTAATCTAGACGAAGTAAATCAGAGCTGGGGGTGACTCCAGTGCTCAGAGGGGCTGAAGGTCTGAGCACTTTGTTTCCCTTGGGGACGCCACTCACCTCTGCTTCTCTCAGAGTCCCTAGGGGACAAGGACTGGCAAAGCCCTCAGCTGCCCCCTCAGAGCCACCCTGCTCCTGCCCCTCCTCCAGCAATCAGAATTGACTCTCACTGTTCTTGAACCCGCCACCTGAGTGCACACGGCCATATGGCCGTCTCCATCATCACCCTGCCCTGCTTCCTTGATCCATTTGTTAATAGCAGACAGGACAGACATCAGGACCCAGGCATAATGCCAGGTTCCCTCTGCCCTTGATACTGAACATAAAGAATCAGGATTCTGGTGACATCCTCACTCTCCAAGACATAAACACACACACACACACACACACACACACACACACACACACACATATATTGTGTGTATACATACATATTGTAGCTGGGTATGGTGGCACACGCCTCTAATTCTAGTACTAGGGAGGCAAAGGCAGGTGGATTTCTGTGAGTTCGAGGCCAGCCTGATCGAGTCCCAGGACAGCCAGAGCTGTATAATAGAGAAACTTTGTCCCATAAAGACCAAAAAATAAAAGGGGATGTAATTTTTCAACAAGCCTCCCCGACGCTACCAACCAGTGTGTCCCCCAATAACAAAAGCCGATAGTGAGGCTTTCTGACTTAACAATATTGTGTTGTCCTGGTCTGATCTGGTGGTTGGGTATGAGGGATCTGAGAAGCCAGAAAGGAAGCCACCCATTGCCACCAAAGGCACCAGGCCCCCTGTCTAGACAGGGCTGTCACCCAGCCTGTGGCTCTTTAATGCCTCATTTGCATCCCACTTGGAACAGCACACTTCTGATACAAACCAACTCCTTTTTAATGTAGAAAACAAATGTCACGTACATAAATACGATCTGGGGCATAAATAAAGTAAGAAAATGAGACGTATACAAAATAAATTACTTATAAATATCACGCTGCCAAGTAAGTGCTGTGGAAAAGGCTCCACATCCCCCCTGCAGTCGCTGGAAAACTTAGGGCTTCCTAATCTTGTTGTTCATTTGCAAATGAGGGGTGCAGGTTGACACAGGCAGCGGAGGTCACACTGAGCCACACAATGCTTGGTGACCAGGGGTAAGAGCCAGGAGCTGGGGGCAGGAGGGCACAAGTGGATGGCCCGGGAGCTCCGTGCTCTGGGCTTGGAGAGCCCAGGTGAGCTCTGAGAAGGGGAGTGACGTGGGCAGATCCAGGCCCTGGAAATCCGGAGGCACGTGACCAAGTTAAGCTGCTGGGGCACAAATGGCAGCTTTACTACCCACTCAGCTGAGTCCATGCCTGAGCCTGGCTGAGGGTCACTTCCATCTGACATCTAGAAGTGGGGGAAAGGGCAATTAAGTGGTCAGCTGGAATTCTTAATCCCCAAACCACCCTGCAAGGCTCCCAAGGCTTTCCTGGCTGCCCTTCGTTCCAAGTTTGTGACCCCTGTTAGTTCTAGCCAGGGGCACTTGGGGGCAAGTTGAGACCCCACAAGGTCCAGTCAGTCAACACACACTTCAGAGCCCACCTCCTGCACATGGATTTTAAATGACTTCGCACCTTCTGGCTGCCCTGCTGGAAATGTCCAAATTACGTAGATTTGGCTCAAAAATAAGAATGTTTCACAGGAGTAAGTTCCCCATTAGTAGAGGTATTCAAACAGAACTGGAGTAACCTTGCCACAGGTCAGCAGCCACACTAAGTCAGCCCGGATGGCAGCCAGGCAGGTGGTCAATTTAGGTCATGATCAAGTCTAGCCACTAAAACCACCCATGGTCAATGTGAGACTTAGAATATGTACAGCCTCTAGCGCATCTTCCTAAAGGGGAAGTTTGTGGGACACTGGGGTTTTCTTCATCCTGTGAGAACCGCGTCACTTCTGGAAGCTGGGACTCTTCATCTCCATGTCCTCCACCATCCCGAACGGATCCATGCTGTCGGGATCCAGGGGCCGAGAAAACAGTTTGGACTCCAGCTGGTCCCTGGCTTCCAGGAAGGACCGGGGGAACATGGGGATAAATTTTGAGGGTCCTTTGTTCTGGAGCTGTTGCCTGTATTTGGACCTGATGAGGATGATATGGAGGTGGTGCTTCGGGGATTTGTACTGGTTGTAGCCTAAACAGTCCAGTTCCTCCGTGAAGGTGCAGTCTTCTGCCGAGTAACGAATCTTTGGAGACAGAAAAAAGTAGCGGTGAGCATGAGCGCTGAGGCGGTGTCCCGGTCCCACTGCCACCAGTGTGCTTTCCTATCAACTGCCTTAAACACTAGAAAGTCAAGCAAGGTGGTGCTCACCTCTAAGCCCAGGACTTGGGAGGCAGAGGCAAGTGGTCGGTTCAAGGCCAGCCCAGGTTACACGAGACTGTCCCTGTTAGCTTATCCAAGAAGTATTCCAGTACTTTCTCTTGAGACAGAGTCTTACTACAGGTAGCCCTGGCTGGCCTGGAACTCATTATGTAGACTAGGTGAACTCAAAGATTCGCCTGCTTCTGCCTCCTGCGTACAGGGATTAAAGGCATCCATAACCATGCCAGGCCTGGATTTCTGTTTTGAATGTCTCACGTCCCCTAGGCTGACCTTGAACTCCCGATACTCCTGCCTTCACTTCCCAAGTATTGGGATGATTACTGAGCACCACTGTGCTCGAATTACGCAGTGCTCAATTGAGCCCAGGGTTTCGAGCATGCTAGGCAACCACCCCACCAGCTGAGCTCTATTCTCCAGCCCTGGTATGTTTTGAGACTGGGTTTTAACCTCACAGCAATCCTCCTACCTCAACTTCCGGAGGGTTGAGCTGGCAGGTGTGTACCAATTATCCATCCCAGTCTTAGGCTGAGCAATACTCCTGCAGCCACTGGCAGGCAGACCTGGCTTTTAACTATTTACGTCAAAGTCTGGTCGTTATTTGTGAGCTTTGCGAACTCTGTTCCCAGTTTAGTTTTTTTGGGGGGGGTGGGGGTGGGGGGGTGGGGGTAGTAACTGCAGCTTTGTCTGAGCACCCGGGGATAAAGCGAGAGTTCCTGTCTCGACCTGCAGCACAGGAAGCTTTTCTAATGCTGAGGTGGTTGAGTCTCCTACTATTGTGAGTAGAGAAGCCCCCCTCACGGGCAGCTAGCTTGCCAGGATCTGCCTGATAATCCGCAGCCCCTCCCCCACACCTAGGATCGAGCCCGGACCCTGTGGGTGGCCGGAAATGTGTGCTGCAGGAAGCTGTCCCTGGTCCTCATCCTCAATATCGAACATTCCTAGTCCCCAGGATTGAGGGACCAGGGTCAGTCTCCCAAACTGGTGCCACATCCCTTTGGGGAGCCTGGATGGTTCAGTAAACACAAGCTGTTGCTCCTGAGCCTGCCGAGGTCGCTGAACTGCAGGTAGAAGAGCCGTGGCAGATAAGGCTCTGATAACAGGCTAATTCCAAGAACCCACTGGCTCCTGCCCTGGCTGATGGCACGGAGACAGAGCCGCCAGGCAGCAGGGGCTATGTTCCCTGAAAAATGTGAAATGTAGATAAGCACAGGATGTATTTCTCTTGGAGAAATTTTTTAGGGAGAATTGGTCAACCTTTCTGTATATAGGAACGATAGATAGTAGGGCTTCTATTTAAAAAGAGAGGTCAGGGAGAATTTGTGATGGACTATGCCCAATAGATCCGGGGCAGCACTGGGATTGAGGGACAAAGCTCCCATGGGCCTCCCTACCCCATTTTGATTAGGGTAGAATGGGGGTCGAACCTCCCTCCCAGCACCCTCGCCACAAACAGATATCTCAGGAAGACACTGGTGGGAGATTGGTCCAGGCCTGCGGTATCAGCTTTCAGACAGGCATCGGACCCCCTACTTGTAAACCGGTTCCTCTGCAGACCCCTCCCTTCTCTGCAGACCCCTTTCTTTTCTTTGTGGTCTTTTCGTGTAGATAAATAGACCTCAGAGCCACAAAACAATTTTGAGACTCTTAAAGAACAACAAAAACTTTGAGCCCGGTAGCCATCGTTCCCCACAGGGGACCTCCTACCCTGAGTCCCTGCTCCTCCCAGGAGCCCAGGGCTGGATGGGAGGCCTTGGCCAAGGGACCTCACACGGCCTCCTCTTGTACCGCCAGAGGGACGGACGGCTGAGGCTTCTTTGAACTCGCAGTCTTTGTTCCCACAGAGCCCTAGCAGTCATACTTCCAGCCTCCCGGGTTCAGGGGTTACCTGGACCTGGCCAGCCCTCCCCACCCCCATTCCCCCAGGTCCCGAGCAGGTGAGCCCCTCAAGGACGTTCTAAAGTACCCTAGTCCTACATCACTCTGTGTACCTAGGACATAGAAGTTGACTGAAAAAGACACTTCCTTTCTTCTTCTTTTTCTTTTACTTGAGGGAGAGAAAGGAAATCGAGGACCACACACGCAAAGACTGGAGATGAAAAGGGCGGAGGTGGGTTTTCCTGTTCAATATCAAAGGGGCCGAAAGCTGAATGGGGCTCAGCAGCCAGCCGAGCCAGCCTTTGGGAGGATTAGACATGCTCCGCTGGCCTCCTCATTCCCCCGCTACAGCCTGGGGCCATCACTTTCCGCGCGCGCGGAGGGGTGGGCTGGGGGGGAAGTAACATTAGCTTCACTAGCACTAGCTACCTCGCCCTCGAAGTTTGAAAAGACCCAACCAACAGGGACCCAGCGCGGCCTCGAGCATCCCGCCGCGTGGGGGGCACTCACCAGCCCCCGTATCTTGCCGTCAGCGCTCATGCAGAGGTATCGCACGCTGCTGACGTCCTTGATGGCAATCGTCTTCAGAGCGACCGCGCGGAACTCTAGCAAACCTGTGAGCAAGTGAAGGAAGAAGCTGCAGCCGGGACCCAGCAACACGTGGGTAACGGCGGAGCCACACTGCTTCGGCCCTCCCTAGACCCAGTCTGAGAGTCCGGGGGATTTGTTAAGGCTTTGGTAGCACGCCCGCGAGCTCCTGGGGACGTAAGGGACCCGAGGGGACGCGCTGGCAGACACTCACTTCGTTCGTTTTGTTCGTCCTCGCAGTCCACGGAGCCGTCATTCCGGATATTCAGGAAGCAGTTGGAGATGTGGGGACCAGCAGCGTACAGGTGCTGCAGGCGGGTGCTCTTGCCCCAGCCGTAGAGAATGAGCGGCTCTTCATCAGACAGAGCCAGGGATCGCCGAACCAGGGGACGCCCAGCCACGGCCAACCACAGAGTGGCCAGCACCAGGGCTCGGGCCACCGCACGTCCGTTCTGCGTTCTCCACATGGCACCTCGGGAGAGGTCGTGAGGCGCGGCTATAAAGGTGGCGCGGAGACTGCGATGCAGTGAGGACGTGAATGGCAGGCACAGAGCGGCAGGAGCCAACAAGGCAGCCGAGCGCTTGCGGCGCGGGGCGCGCAGCGCTGCTGCTCCGACGGCTCTGTGGCTCTGGGCACGCTACCTTATATACGTTTCGTCCCGCGGGCCCGCGGGTAGGTGACCGTGGCATCAGAGCATTTCTCCTCCTAATTGCATCAAGTCTCCGCCCCCCGCACGCACCCACCCAGGCCCAGCCCAGTGACCCCGCCCAGGCCGGCCAGATCTGCAGGAGGAGGAGCCCCCACTCCCTTTCGCGACCCCGTCCCGGGGAGCAAGTGCTCAGTGTGTAGCGTCCTGGTGTTTATTGAATAGACTGTTTTAATTTTACTATTAATTACTTTGGTCTCCCGGCCCTGGGCTCTCAGAGGGATGCGCTTGGAACCGTCACTAGAGACTGCAAGACGCGTAGAGCTCTGCCTCCTTGGGCCCCAGTTCGAGTCTTGGGCCCTTTCCCTTAGCTTGCCGTCTCATATCCGACCCTTCCACTTTCTCCCGGTCCCAGACCTAGGTCCCCTTTTCCTGGATATTTGCCCTGTACAGTGGAGACGTCGTGGGAACGCACTAGGTGGCGCTTCAGCTCCAGTTTCTCCCTCCACTGTGCTGCCAGTCGCGCTCTGCGCGTCCTCTGCCAGCCTCGCGCGTGGTCTCCCCAAGGCGAGCGTCACTGGGGCTCCGACTTTCGAGGAGGGTGGGCTAGCCAACATGCAGAGGCAGGACAGGCCGTGGGACCCCTCTTGTGTCGGTGGTCAGGCCCCTGTGTCTGCGCGCCGGGGACAGCTGCCTGCCGGTGAGGAGGGGGCCAGCTAGGAGCAACGGTGGACGCTACTGGCGACGGGTCAGGTGGGAGGAGAATAGGGGGCTCTCCATGAGCCTCTCATGCAAAGAAAGGAGGCAGCCTGCAGAGAATTCCCCGGCCTGGAAGAAAGGGTCTTCGCAGGGGGCTTTGGCTCAGCCCTTATCCTCTCATTATGTCTTCAATCCCCCAACTCCTGGGTGTGGGGCCCCCGGGAGGCTGGTTTGGGGAAAGAGGTACTGGCCTCGCTCCGTGGTGATGGGAGGTCTGTCTGCAGGGGCGGGACAGCAGAG